>NC_046629.1:15478660-15801577 GCF_900324465.2 Anabas testudineus | reverse complement strand
TGGAAAGTCGATCCCCTATGTAATATGGTCTTTCCTGTAGTCACTGCCTCAGAAGTACTGCAGCGTAATATTTGGGAGATTCACAAGATACCACTCTCTTCCTTTTGGAGCCCACGGCCAATGCAGTAGTCACAAATATACAGACAAGCAATAAGTTTAATGCGATGCACAACCAGCCCCAAAGCTTACGGCTACAAACGTGACACTAGCATTCTACAACCTCTGATTCACTCTTTGTGAATTTTAACGATCATCCTGTGAATTAAGCACATTTTCCTGCTAAACCACACCAAAGGTCATCCCAGTCATTGCCAACTCCAACACTTGTCGTTCAGTCTCACTGGATCATACATTATAATGGACTCAACAATGTTACTGTACAGGTTGCACTTTCTTCTCCCTTTCTCAACTATTTCATATTTAGATCGGCCACATCATGTGCGTCTCTTTCTCTCCATATGTCATCCTACCTCAGTATCCTTGAGTACCATTACAGATGGAGCGAGCGTGGAAATGGCTTTTCACCATCAGCGCTTAACCCTTATAAGCATAGTCATTATGGTGGTTGATAATGACTTCCTGCCCGATTAAATAATAGGCCAATCAGTGGCCAGGGAACCCGGCCAAGAAGCAAATCAATGTAGAAGATGAAGTATGAGGTTAGAGGATGGTTTGTGGGCTCTTCCACAGCACTTAATTTTTGATGACAATGAAATCAACAGTCAGGGGTTTCTGCTGTTGGGTTTTTGGTATTTCTACAAGCAAAATCTGTTTCCCATCCAAATCATTCTTCTTTTTCTTTACTCCTCTCCTGTGTTCTTTCTTTAAAAGTCTCCATTAAACAACATCCAGTGAGTATTATTCAACTGTTATATGCAGGTTTAGGTTTAGAGTTTTACGTTATTATAAAATGAAACAAATCCAATCACCCGAGTACCCACGTCTCTTACACAATTATACATATGAACCCTCTGCTTCTAGGCCATAAACACATTACAGAATTTGTCAATGGAGCTTGTTGACCAATTATTTTATCCCTTTACAAGCCAGGAATCAAATTGCCAAATGCAACACGTGTTTTGCAGTCCCACCGCCTTGAGTCCAGCATGTGTGTGTGTGTGTGTGTGTGCGTACATACCTCCTCCATTAGGCCTGCCCAGCATACATTGACTTCGCACCAACTAAATCAGCTACAACTAGCTCTAACCGTTTTGTATTCTATCATTTAAACCTTCATCTGCTCACTCGGTCCACCACATGATTGAAGTGAATGCTGATGCTGTAACTGTGATTTACGAAAAATGACATTAGTCTAAGCAGAGAACCTATTCGTACAATAGCCTATAAATCAAACTATTTAATTCGGTGTAATAATATGTCATTAACCACGCAGCAGCCATAATTATCTACCTGCGCTTCTAATTATTTTATAATATGTAGAGAACAGTGTGTGTCTGTCTTTTAAGTGTGGGTGAGTAAATTTGGCCAATCCACTTTTAAGTAATCCTAAGTGCCCCTGCTGCCTGTTTACCTTCAGTGAATTATTAAGAAGGAATGTGCTGCTGGCATTTTTGTCTCTTTTCTATGATTTGGAGGCAGCTGGAGAACTAAAGGGATGGCAGCAGGGCTGTCAGTCAAGTTAGACAAACTGCCTCCACCTCATGAGCATGTCTCAAAACTTCCCTTAACGGAACTCACTCACTTGGAAAAAGGGTGTAATAACAAAGACGCAGGACTGTGTGACTGCGAGGTAGGTTAACCTTCACAATAAAATGTCTGCGATACGTTGGAATGATATCGATACAGTTCATTGTCGAGCTCCTTAGCTTTCTAGATCTGTGCGAGTCCTATAGGAAGTCAAAATCACTGAACAAATTAGCCATCAAGGCTCACTTATCAGCAACTAAATGAGCTGGAAATAAATACGTCTAATTTGCAACATGATTACCATCTAAGTTTGATGTGAAAATAAACTCGTGATTAAAGTGATTCCCAAGTTTGGAGGCAGCTGGAAACCTCAGACAACAAGTTGCCCTTGTCTCCTAACTAAATATACATTTAATCCAACTGGAGCATCAGTGGTTTATCAGTCTGAACCGTATTTCCACAGGAGCGACGAAACGCACTTGGCAGAAACTTGAATTTCCACCAATTTCCATCAAATCGGACACAAAGAGTTCGTGGCTCAGATATCATCCGCACTACATGCCACTGATAGACTTCATGTAAATACTTACATCCTTAAATAAACAGGATTTTCAAGCAGCAGAGACGCACACCTCCTATGATTTTGATTTACTATTTCAGAGTAGTACTTGAAATGTGTGTGGCTGTGTCCGTGTGTGTGTGTGTGTGTGTGTGCACGCGTGTTATGTTTCTTCATCTCACTTCATCTTTTGATTGCTTTAATTACAGACTTACTGTCAGCTTCCCACTCGATGTGCAGGAAAAACAAACTCTTAGGGAACATGAAAAGAAGGCGCGCGCACACACACACACACACATGCATACAGTCTTGTGACACACACCTCTTCCAGCTTCAGTCAGTCAGTATACTCTTTGATTTTCTGCCTGCCGGTGATCTGTCTTTCATCGTCTCCTCTCCCTGATCCCTTGTTCCCCTCTATGTCTTTGCTGGGGCAGAACATCACTCTCCCCATTTCTGTCTCCGTCTCTGTCTCTGTTTATTTTGCAGCGGCTGTACTGTAGGTGGGAAGCCTAATCTGCAACCTGGAATTCATCTGTGTGTCTTATTGCTAACACCTACAGGAAAGCCACTGCAGAACAATGCAGTTCTCTCAATTACATAGTTTCTACTCCAGCATAAATATGTTTTGTGGTAATGTTTCTTTGGTTGGATGATTTGCTTATTTCTGGCCCATACCAACCGTTAAGCAATCCAAAAATAAATAAATAAATAAAATAAACACCCAAAATTACCAGTTAGTGAGTTTTTTTAGGGACCACAATGAGACAATTGTGGTAAGCAGACAAAAATGTAACCACAATAATAACATAAATGACCTAAGTCGGAGCAAAATAAATTGGCATTGAAATTTCTGTTTGGTTCCAGTTGTCAGAATTGCAGTGATATATACTATAGGTGTGATGTCTTATTGTTGTTAGCAGCGGAACATTTCTGTTGTCCGAGCAACAAGTTAGTCATGATGGATAGATGGTGAGGTCTGGAGAAAACCTCTAAGTGCAAAGCCTCGTCAATCCATTGACAAATAAACAGCTCAGAAGCGCTTATTTACAGGGTTGAACATTTCGAAGCAATGGAAGCATTCATCCAGCATCCAGCTGCAGCACAACACAGACCAGGCTATCCCACCATGTCCTACAAGCATCTGCGCAGACGCCCATACCAACAACACAATCCCTTTCCCATCCTTTCCCACCTGCTAAGCCAGATGTACCGCTGTTTAGGATTAAACGCAAGACTTCTTCAGCACGCAAACCTTCACGTTATGGTACAAACTCTTACGTCTACGATACAGTGTTCCTATTTTTTAGGACTTTATTTGCATTAAATGCCAGAGCTCCTTCCGCAGACTGTATAGAAGTAACTGATGACTAACTGAAGTAAATTCCACATATGCAGGACTCTGAAGTAGACACAAATTAGACCACAAACCTCAGTTTGATTAAACTTGCTCCCTGGGGCCTACATGGAGAGGTTTCAACTGTTGATTTAGTAGGGTATGTTGAACTGTCTGTGCTATGCATGGGGAAGTAATAGTGGTGAGAGTGAAACCTATGATTAGAAAAGCTTATTTCTTTTATCTTGCTTTAGTGGAATTACTGCACGTAAATTCAAATATAATGAAATGCAGCTACCGCTCATTTTTCCAGAGACCTCCTGGAAGCCCCCCCGAAGGAGCCCTGAAGATCCACTGCCCCGCTTTGAGCTGTTACCTTGTCCTGTGACAGTGACTGTGAGCTGTACAGCAATAATTAGTGATTCAGCCCGGGGAGATGGTGCTAACTGTAATTGATTAAGAACACAGTATGTGAGAGTGTAGTGGAGCGAAAGCCTTTTGTTTCCTCGTTTAAAGACGGCGCACATTGGAGCTGTACACAGAATCGATATGGAGCAGATGCAGATAGTGAGCATATTGAAACAGAATAATGATTCAAGCTTCAATGCAGAGCGCAGTATTTCATCACTGAAATATTTCTTTGCTGCTTTGGGAAGAGTGATGAACGAATAATCCCGATGACAAGGGTGAAATAACCTACTGAATACGCAAATACTCCTTCTCCAGTGCTTAAAATATAAATATCTATATTTATAGGGATGAAGTTGACATTGACATTTTAGCTTCCTTAGTTTTATCTTTTATTGAATTTTAATGTCTTACATCCCTTTGGATAAATATGACAATCTACACATCATGCACGCAGTTCACATTATAGTAGTTCTCGCACATGGTCCTGGTTCTGGTAAAGCACTTTGGATAAAAGCCTCCACCAAAACGCTGTGCCATAAATTTCACGTAGTAACCTAATGAGCTGAAATAACTTTACATCCATAAGTAAACTCCGAGTGACGTGTTTAGTCCAATTTCCTCTTAGATGTGTGAAGCGTTATGAAACGTTCGAGGCCTAACAGGCCTCCTGAGCTCTATAAATTTCACCATGGGGGAAATGGATATGCCGCGTGGATTGGAATCAGCTGCGACATCCAACATAAATCTCAACAATAACTTTCACAAGAAAAACACAAGAACCCTTTCTCCTGTCAATGATATCATTCCAAAATGAATGGGGTTATTGTGTGAATTCCAATACTGAGCAACAGCGAATAAGTAAACACATTTGCTTTGGTCTAGTAAAAGATGATCATAACTACAGGCGCTGGCTTTGTTAGTTTTTCTGCCTTCATCCTTTAAATCCTTAGAAACCATGTTAACTTCTTTTGAAGATGAGTTACACTCCCTCCCCTGCTTCTTCTCGGTTGCCTTTCTACCTGTGAACATGAAAGATTCAGTGGCAGTGGAGGTGGGCTGCGCTGGGGGCTGCAGGGGGGAGAGAGAGAGAGAGAAGCAGATAGAGAGATTTCAAGAGGGAGAGAGAAACAGAGAGAGACAGGGGATAGAGACGGATTGATTTCCACCTCCAGCAGCTATAGTTCAAAGCCAGCCAGCAGACTTCAGAGGCTCGGCAGGACACGGCATGTCCCCAGCCGGTCCGAGCTGCCTGTCTGCAGGCAGGACTTCCCCCAGGGGGGCCCGGGACAGTCAGACGGCACCAAGAAAACAATTATGCAGACAGAGGAGTAAGATGTGCAAGGTCACAACTGCACACTTCCTCAAACACACACACACAGTCAGAGAGAGAAAGCGCCATTGGCAAACTCCTCAAGATATGATAGGGTTGATATGACACATGAAAAAGCAATGAAATAATTCCCTGGCAACCAAGAGTCACAGTCTACTGCCTGGATTTTAACATGAAACTCACACTGACCAAAATCATCATGTTTTTTTTTTAAATCATACCCTTGTCCCAATGGAACTGAGGCCTGAAATAAAAAACATGTAGCGATGTGAGAAATAAGAAACTACCACCCTGAGGTAAAACCTTTGCACCAGCACGTACAGTACCTGTATGTATGTTACACATAGACCATAATGTACAGTAGATCACATGGAAGCTTCATGCACATGCACACAGAATTTGGTGCAGATGGAACCAGAGTGTGCCATAAATGAAGAAGCTCACTGTAGAAAAAGCTGTGTTTGCATGAGTTCACACCCATCCTTGATCATAAACTACACATTCACATACACTAATTTCTTTTTGCACGCGCAATATTTCTCTAAAATTAGGGCGCAAATTAAAAAAAAAAAAAAACCCTTTCCACGCTCATTTTTCTTGGAGGTACATTTACAGCAAAGCACATGTTTGTTTGGCATGAGAAAGTGCATGCTCAGGAATTTCCCCGAAGTCTTGCAGCAATCCGTCCTTGCATTCCTGAGAGCGGAGCCGCTCACGCGTCTTACCTGGAGCTCGGAGGAGTAGTGGGGCACTGGTCCCGGGGTTTCTCCGCTGCGCTGCGGGGTGAGCTTGCGGACGATCAGTCCTGCGTGATCGGTGATCGGTCTCTGGTGCGGTGTCTGATAAGCATCGCCGAGGGGACTGGCTGTCTGTGCGTTTTTTTTGTTTTTTTGTTTTTTTTTTTTAACTCCACACAGCCCGAGTTGTGTCTCAGCCTCCGCTCGGGTGCATTTCGGTGTTGTCTGCAGGCTCCTCCTTGATGAAGGGGGGGGGGGGGGGGGGGGGGGGGGGGGGGGAGAAAAAAAAGAAGTGAGAAGTTTCCTCCGCCCTGAATGAGACACCGATTAACGTGCCACAGGTAGACCGACTCTCTGCGGGGACAATTAACGCGCTGCGGACTGCAACTCAACTGCGCCATCTAGTGTCCGCAAGGAGGTGGTGGTGCAGTCTGACCTCCAGTCATGGTACTTTTAATGTAAATTGTTTAGCATTTGTCGATGATGTTGTTATAACCTGCACAGAAGTAGCTCATCATTACATGAAGTAACTGCGTTGCAGTAATGTGCAGTACCTGCCGTTGGATTGTAGTGGGGGGCGGAGGGGGGTAGAGGAGTAAAGCTGTGGAACAACCGGCTAGATCAAATTCATACTACAGTACACATCTAGTGCACCTGCCTCTGTCTACCAGCTCTACCCACTAACATATGCAAACACCTTGTTTCCTTTGAAGGAGAAGCCATAAATTAGTATGAGTGCATCATGCGCTCCCGTGTGTGTGTGTGTGTGTGTGTGTGTGTGTGTGATCTAGATGACTGGTGCCTGTTGTCTGAGTGGGACTAAAGCCGGACTTTAGTCGTGCTCCTCCTCCTTCTCTCCCTTTTCCGCTGCTTCTCCTTTTCTCAGCCACAGGAAGGGTGAGATAAAAGAGTGGCTTTGAAAACACTGGGAGTCCTGTAATTACTTACTCTCCCTCTCTGTCTGTCTGTTCTGTCTTTCCCTCCTGTCCCTCTCTTTCCTTTTCTCCTTATGTCCATCTCCCTCTCCCCCTCAGTCGCTTTCTCTTTTTTTTTTTTCGTTCACTTTCTTCTTGCCCTTTTCTTGGTCTGTTTTCGTCTCTATTTTTCCACACTCTTCTTTTTTTTTTTTTTTCTTCTCTCAGTCTCTCTGTCTGCCTCTTTCTATCAGAGGCTCATTGATGTCGATCCAGGGGCTTCCTGACTGAAAGGGAGGATGAGAGGAGAAGAGATTAGATGAGAAGAGAGGATAAGGGGAGGATGAGGAGAGGATAACAAGAAGAGTGATGAGTTCTGCTGAGAGAATGATGGCCGCTCTGTAACAGACCGGACAAAAACACATATTAAGCAACACTTGTATTTATGATGATGGATAGAGAAACACAAAAACATACTCTGTCAGTCGCTCTCTATAGGATGTATCCTGAATCCTGTGATAGGATATGTAATACAGCATATATACATACAGTAGTATATATATATGGACAATATAGTAAGACAGCTTCAATGCATGAGGCACAATGTGACAAAAAGACTAAACAAGAACAGATTTGATAAAATAAGGCCTTACTAGATCGGCAAGAAACATTAAATTGTATTGGATTTCATATCCTTTACATATTGCATGTGATTCTTGCAGCATTACTAGAGTTATCTTTGAAGCCCATGGGCTGCATTGAAAGATACTGTATCACTTACCTACCTGTGTTTCTCTTTCAGCACTAATCCACAGTATGGGAAATTGTGACATGAATTTCTGTCTTACATTATCTTTCTGTACCGTTCTGTTTTATTAACACTGTTGTATGGCCCTGTTTTTTTTGTACTTAGAAAATAAGGTTTGATTAAGTTATGATTACTTGTACAATCACTGGTGGAACTGATGTTGACTCTCTTTAAGTCTTAAGGTCAACATGCATTAATGTAGAAGATCCGAGTTTTAATATTGTAGTATAGTACAGCAGGCGTCACAGACTAGTTTTAACCCTCACCCCCACCAGACACACACACACACACACACACACACACACACATCAAAGTACTGTAGCTACGACAGCAGTCAGAGGAGGCCTAATTTGCTTTTTGATATAATGATGTAAGGGAATCTTCAATTTGCAGCATAATCATTAAAAACAAACTTCCTCGTGCTTTTTATTTGCCCCCGAGGAGGCTCAGACTCGGGAAACAGATATTGAAACTACAGTCCATCAGTTATCCACTTTGCAAAGATGAAACCGTAGCCGCTATTTCCAAAATGTTCTGTTCAATTATCGTTCGAGGAAAAGTGTTAATTTCAAGCACATGTGTACAAACTCTAGTGGAACCCTTTAAAAGCACACACATGCTGTACAAGCGATCTCTGTGACCTTGCTAGTACCCCGGTTAGCCCCCACACGTACGCCGTCTGCGAGAACACACGCTCATCTTCTAACTACCCTTCAACAAGCAAGCGAAGAGACGGTTGCCATGGTAACCACCCTGTCAGCTAACCTACTTTTGCATGAAACGAAGGACACTGGTCGATTTGAGGCAGGTGTAGGGTGTAGATACACAGAGAGGCTCCACACACACACACACACACACACACACACAAATACATTTTCGTTATATTTGCCCCACTACTACTGAGACAATTAAACGTGAGAGGGACCCACAGTATCCTTAAGTGTCCTTGGGCAAGATACTGAACCCCTAGTTGCCCCCGGTGAGTCAGGTCAGCTGCATAGCAGCTCTGCCGTCGGTGTGTGAATGTGTGTGTGCTTGTGCGTGTGAATGGGTGAATGAGATGCAGTGTAAAGCGCTTTGAGTGCCTGCTAGGTAGAAAAGCGCTATATAAGTGCAGACCATTTACCATTTACCATTTACAGTATCATTGATAAAGAAAAGCATACAGTGATATGAGCAAACACCATTTCAAACTTTGTTGAACCCTGTAGCTAAACCAGGTCCATGCAGCATCAAACAGAAGACAGAGGGGGGAACAGTGTCACTGTGAACGCAAATTCAGTTCGAGGCAGGTCAGCACGGCATACTTTGATTATCTTTGCTCATCAGAAGAGTTTTTAAATAGACAACATTTAATTGCAAAATAGTGCAGTAATAAAAACATGTTTGTTTGCCGTACAGCATCCAGCTATATAGAATCCAGAGAGAGTCGAATGGTTACCCCTCGCTCACTTCGGGAGAAAATAAAAATACAAAAAAAAAAAGGTGTATTAAATTCTTAAGGGGGGGAAAAATAAGAACAGGCCTTTATGGAACTGCTCAGCACACTGTAATGAGTCAAACCAAAACAAATAATAGAAAAGTTAATAAATATTAAATAAGGAAACAAATGCATAATCTATGAGTTCATTATTAGAACAGCGAACACAAGAGCTGTTTAACCCTTGTATCTCCTCCTTTCCAGTCCTAATTGGCACATCTACAATTTAAGCGTTGGCCTTTTTGTCTGGTATTGACAGCACTGGGTCCTGCAGGGAGCCTCAACTATGCTGCTTAAATGGATTGAGGGGATATTCATCCAATAATCATTTTTTTGTTCACCTCTCCCTGTGGTTCCCCTCTAATTCTGAATCATTGGCTGTGGAGAATTGCATTAAGAAGATGAAACACACTTGGCACAGGACATGAGTGGGTATGCTAAGGAGAATGAGAGAGACCACGGGTTTGGCTTGTTGCCAGCGTTTGTGGGCCACTGCGCTAGTGTCGGCGCTCAGAATTAGGGTTTGACAACATCAACACACACACACACATTCACACACTTACTGTAGCGTTGCCATGTTTTGCAGCCGTGAGGATTCAAACAGGCCAATGTAAAATGTCAGGTCTCCGTAGATGCACTGTGAGGGGAGCTTCCTCTCACAGCTGAGCTGGAAAAGTGCAAAAATCCCTAATGTTACCTCACTACTGGTACAAAAGACTTGACCTTCATGTGATTTTAGAATTTCCTTTCAGTCATGAGTGGATGTTTCGTGGGCTGCATTTTATTGTACTGTATGTGATCACTCATTTTCAAGGTTTTGCTGCAAATACTTTGCGTCTGTGTGACGATTGCACAATATAGTCATAACATAATGAAATAAAGCTACTACAGTTCTCCGTCTTAGGTGACAGAAGGCACCACAGTTCGCATCTGACTAATCATTGCTGTGGTTGCACACCAAACACTCTCAGTTCGTCTGTCTCACTCCCCAGTCCACCCTCTGCTTTTCGTCGTGGGTGGTAAATAAATGGGCCCACCCCTCACCCAGGAAGGCGTCGCTGTGTCACCACATACACACTCAGACTCATGAACAAGCACACACACACACACACACACACACACACACATTTGCTTTAATCATTCTCTCCCCATCTAGCAGGTCTGAACAGGTGGGAAGAGCAAAGCAAGCCTGACGTTCCGGTTGAGAAACAGTGTGCACACATGCACGCACGACTAATTTCCTTGTCTTGAATCTATGTTGGATCTATGGCGTTGCATACGACAGCATTTATCCACATAGATTAATGGAAATGCTGTGAATGTTACTGCTATAAGAGCAGACTCCAAACAGTAAACTGTGATATTTCAGTATCATTATTTAAACTGCAGTCGGCACTGAACAACAACAAGAGTAGCTTTTCCCATTGTACTTCCATTTATTCCACATTGTACTTACACATGTATAGTTGTACATGTGCTGTTATATTTTATTCAATGTGATTTCATGTGACCACAGCAAATAAACAGATTTTTGCACACATACATCAGTCACAGCTGTACAAAATAAAACTTTCAGCTAAATATGATGGGAACTTTGAAGACTGATTATACAATAATACCAGCTGTTGGCCACCAGACGTCGCTAGAAACCACTATTTGTGTTCTAGTATCCACTGGAGGTGGTGGACGTCTGTCAGGTGAGACACCACATGGACCGATGGCACTTTTAGGTCGGACTTGGAGCTTTGTGCACTCAACAAAAGCAAACAGCCTGAAATCACTGAAGTCCCTGGATGTGTTTAATGTGCTCATGCGGGCTTTGTGAACTGAGGAGGATGCAGATGTACTGTTCGTTATGGATACTTTCATAAGCCTGACTCCATGATCAGGTGGGATGACAGAAAAACCCTTCAACAGTCTCTCAGGTCTGTTATAAAGGTGTGACTGCAGCCCTGTGGGGCTCTGAGGGCAGATCTGGCTGCTGATCATCACTGAGCTGCTCGCTGTCTGTGCTTGTTGTCTCTCTCTCTCTCTCTCTCTCGCTCTCTCTCTCAGTCTGTATCAATCTGTCTCTGCTGCGTGAACGCGCGCCGCAATTGTGATATGGCCGCGCGGATGATGATGATGATGATGATGATGATGAGAGCGTGACCTCACCGCTTTCTGCACAGCTGCTGGAGGGAGAGAGAGAGCGGGAGGGAGGAGGGAGGGGGAGGAGGGGGGGGACGCGCACATGCACATGCACATGCACACACGCACGCACGCACAGGGAGAAAGCGAGACGCGCAAACCCCGTCGAGGGAGACACGGAGAGAGACCCGACGCGGCACAGCGGAGCGGAGCGGAGCGGAGAGTCCTCACAGCTCGGCGGCGAGTTAGCGCTCGGCGCGCAGGGACACCGACGTGGGGCGTCCGGCTGCTCCCAGAATGTTCTGCGCCCCCGGTTCCTCTCTACCGTACACGAACCCGTCGCCGCGGCGCCCCCACGGACACTGAAGCCCAGATGCTCACCCTCTCCGCCGACATGGACGAGTCCTCGTCGCTGCTGGATCTGCTGGAGTGCTCGGTGTGCCTGGAGCGCCTGGACACCACGGCCAAGGTGCTGCCGTGCCAGCACACCTTCTGCCGCCGCTGCCTGGAGAACATAGTCAGCTCCCGGAACGAGCTCCGCTGCCCGGAGTGCCGCATCCTGGTGGACTGCGGGGTGGACGACCTGCCGGCTAATATCCTCCTCGTTCGCCTCCTGGACGGTATCAAGCAGCGGCCCCAGCGCGGGAGCGGAGTAGGAGCCGGCGGCAGGCAGCCCCTGGCCGGGGGGTCGCTGCAGGGGTACGCAGCCGGGATATCCGCTTCCCCCGCGGGCAGCGCGATCAGAGAGCTGCCCGTAGCCACCAGGAGCTCCCCGGTTAAGGTCGGTTACTTTCCCACTGTCCGCTCACTCTTTGATAAACAGTCACTGCTTAGATCACAAAACGCACTCTCTCTAAAATCTCATTTTGACAAACCGTCAGCTCCTTTTTTTTTTAAATCTAGCACAACACAAAACAAACACGATGCCAACTCCGACGCTGGTTCCCACGGCTCCCTGCTGCCCAGCATAGCAGCAGATTGTGGTGGGAGAAGATCTCGAGAGCATCATCTGTCTGTGATGTGATGTGATGTGATGTGATGTGATGTTTGCTGAAAACCACGGTCCAGCTGCTGTGTGGAGATTTCTTGCAAGATGCACGTTTAGAAACTGTGTGCTGTGAAATTTCCCACAGGCACCGTTTGCAGCAGAGAGTGTAGGGGAACTAGTGATGATGAGGAAAAAGAAACTTGGTAGCTGTGTCCGAGTTAGTGAACACAGTGACAGAGAAAGTGAGAAGAACCTTGCATCTTGCACCCTCGTGTCCGTAACACTTCACTGAATGGAGCAGCAGAGGTGCTTTGCTGTGGTTGTGTCATATTGTTGCTGATGACATAGATACAGAGCACATGAAGTGTTGCACATTGAGCTCTATTGATTGTTTTGCTGTATTATCACCGGCCGTGCTGATGATATTCCCCGACGTGAGGCTTCTTTGGCATCATAATGAGGTTTGCCTTTCATTTGATACCATACGTGGGATAATTAAGCTGAACTGAGAGCCGGAGAGAGACAGTCACCTGTCTGCATTGAGGGATGTCGAATAATGTGGCTGCGATGTGGCAATGAGACAGAAAATATGATATCATCAACACTGGGCTGCAAAAATGTAATCCTGCTTCCAGTTGGAATCCGAAATCTTACCAACAAAGTCTTGCACATTTTCTGGCAGTTATGGGGGGGATAGAAATGCCCAGATTGTTTTCTTCCTCACTAATTTCAGATATTTTCTTGAATCTCTCTAGCACCACAACGTTTGATATGTTGGTCTTCAGTGATCAACTATCTTTATTAGACACTTGTTCAGCATTGAAATCTGTGCTGAACCGGTGTGCAGCAAAATGAAATCACGTCACACACACTTAATGCATTAGAAATACTGATCTCTAAATGTCACAAATAGTTTTAAATTAGTCAAAATCTCTCTACATGCAATAATATAAAGTGAAGAAACGCGAGCAGCTCCTCACGTGGGAGAAATGTCATTATGGGATCAAAGAGGAACAGTAGAATCATGTGAAATTAAAAACAGGCTTTGGAGGAGAAACAATAGTCATGACCTCACCTCATTGCCAGTATTTCTTACTTAAAAGAGAAGATTTCCAACCTCAGCGCTTCATGCTCTAACTTGTTAAGCTGGATGTTCTGTCTAAGGCGAGCTTGCAGCGGTGATTACTCAGTGCTGGAGAGTGGACGAGGGTGGTCGTGGGCAGGTATGTTCATGTTCTCCCCCAGGAGCTTTTGTTTTTTGTTTTTTTTTTTCTTCCTCCTCTCTGAGTTTAATGATGGCCCCAGATAGGAGGGATGCAATGAATAATCAGTCTAAGACAGCGTCGCCGTCAGCGTTCACGCCCCTCCACTCAGTACAGCAAGACTTATCAGGCGACTAGCCATTGATTGAAGCGGTGGAGCGCTTGGCGTGATGAAGTGCAACAGCAGTCTGTGAGCAGTCTCTCAGTCCTCGCGATGAACGGGAATTCAAACTCTCTGTGACATTTCCACTAACACTTAACACTCCGTTACAATTCACTCAATAAGCTTTACTGATCCCCGCAGGGCAATTTTGCGTATGGGACATGTTGAACAATTGCACACGTGCAACAGTGACATGCTGCAATACAGGGTTTAAGCCACAGAAAGATGTTCAGTAATATACTTTTTAGACAGATCAGCACAAACAAGCAGCATTTTAATTGACATTTTGCATTAGCAGACATAGATGTGGAAATAAAGTGAAATTATTATTATCGTTGTTGTTGTTCGTGTATTTGAATTGAGAGAAATAATTGTGTTTAGATTGTGTGTAAAAGTGCAAACGTATGCACTGTGCACATTTACTTCTTCGGGGTGACCAGTCTGTCTTTTAGTGTCCCACAGGGAGAGCCCTCCACTGTGGACATAGCCTTTATTACCAGCAAACACACACACACACACACACACATACACACACACACACTCACACCCATAACCCATTACCCTCTGCAATCCCCTGCAGTCACTATGCCCAAGTCTCCTCCAGGCTCCCTTGGGGCCAAGGCTTGGTGATGAAAGTGTGAATTAATCTCCTCTAACAGTGGTGCATGTGTACGTGCATGTGGCGTGTGTGGATGTGCACCCTCCTGCACAAAGAGGAAGGTTCTTGCAATGGGAGTTTAATGGGACTTTGAGTGACACACTCACGCGGGCGCCACCACACACACACACACACACACACACACACACACGCAGATATTGAAGGAGTCGAAGAGGTCAACCAGAACGGTCTACATCAGGTGTTGTGGATGAGAATGAATGTGTTGCTATGGAAATGGAAGAAAAGACAGACATGCTGAGTCAGCAGTAAGACCAGCTTTTTTTTTTTTCCCACCCTGTGCTGTTTGTGCTCTTTGTGCTTCTGTTGTTGACTCGGTGCTCCGGTCAGCCCGAGTTGATCAAGTTTATCTCCTCCTTTTTGTCATTCTGTGTGAGAAACTCGCACTTTGGAAACAGACAATTTACCAAGAGAAATTAAAGTAAAATACCTGCTGAGAATTTCAAAGGAATATTTCATCTTACTTGTTTAATGCGGTTTGCCGTGGCGAACCAATTACTTTGTCTTCTACTGAGTTGCTGGTGTTGGTTTTTGCTCGTTTACCCCAAAGAAATGTTGAGCTTGTTAGCAGTAGATGACTTTGGCAAGCCCCCGCTCCTCAGTTGCCGTGTTCATGCAGCGTACGTCAGCTGTCGCAGAAATAACTTGCCACTTGCGCCCCAGCAGTGTGGAGACACATACAGACCACGTGAAGACAAAAGAGCTGTGTTAACAATGTCATGTAAAATGAATAATAGTGATGGAATATATGTGTTTGGAAATGAGTGGGTTTTATTTTTTTCAGAATAACACTGACGCTGCACACCATTCTTCTTCTTCTCCGACGAACACAGTGATGAAAGTGACTGGTTTTCGCTTCTTTCAGTCATTTTGTGTAGTCAGATCCATATTTCTTGGGCTGCCTCTATTTCAAACGACAACAACAATAAAAAAAAAACAAAAAAACAAAAATGGAGCAGATTATGCAGACTTGTGGTCTGCACCCTCTAAGAGCTTTCAAGTGGTGTAATTGTTTCTGTGCTCACAGGGAAAAACTTCAAAGTGAGTGCTCCTCTTTTAGCTGTCTTTGTACCATATGTCATCTCTGCACATTTCCTGCTAAATGATGGCCTCGGACAAATAGAAAACACTCACTAAAAGCAACACTGAAGTCATAGTATTTACACACTGATGGCCTCATGTTTCCATAGTACAGCCTGCATCGCAGCTTATCTACAGAGGTAAATATATTGCTCTTTGATACCCTGTAATTGTTCCAGCTGTTGATTAATGAAACCTCCAGACAATACTTCCACCACAACAACATGAATGAATAGAAACCTATTTGTTACCTTTGCATTGGTTTGATGGTAGGCGAATATTCAACATAAACACAGTATCTAAGGCGTTACAACCAAAAATCAATGCCTAGCAACAACGGTGAGGATGATTTACTGCTTTGTGTTGTTTTACTGAGCTTGTTGTCCGTTTATGGAGTGTATTATTTGAGTGCCCATCAAAAGCAACGTGTAATAGCCATCCCAACCCTTTATCGTCTCCCTTACCTGTATTTACCTGGGGTTATCATGGTGACGCCCACAGTAACCTTGACAACGTGCTACTGTAATGACGCCACCTGCTTTTATCTCCAGAGTGAGACATTGCTTTGCCCTGTCATTCCCACGCGCGTGTGTGTGTGTGTGTGTGTTTGTGCATGTATATAAAGATTAAGCAGGGCTTCCTAAAAGGAAACAGTCTGTTACCAATCCCTATAATGATCCTTTGAACTAGTGTCTGTTGTATAACAGTGTACCATGGACACACACACACACACACACACACACACGTCAACTTTATTCTGAACTTTATTCTAGCCTTTACCCTAAAACCGAGTCTTTCAAGAATGAAGAAATACGTCTGACCCCACTTTCCAGGGTTTTTTTTTTTAAGCCTTAACATTTAAATTTAACTTCTGCTCTCACAGACATAGACACACACACACACACACACACACACACACACACACTCATGCATCCAGCACGGCTCCTGCTCCACAGCTCCATTCATAGTTAATCTTTATATCTCCCACACGTTTTCAATAACAACGTGTGAGAAAGCCTCGGCCTTTACGTGGTTCTTCACCCACAAACACACACTCAGATCCAGACGTGCACGCACATTCATTCACATTCATTAGTGTTATAAACCGCCGATCTCTGGCAGTAAACAACGAGCTCCCAGTCATTACCTCCACATTACCCCCCTCACTTCATAAATACTGAACGAAGGCCTGACACATACTGTACATACACACAGTCACACTAACAATTCATCCTCTCAAGTCTGTGAGGGTATCTCTCTGGACACATTTGTGTGTGTGCGTGTGTGTGTGTGTGCGTGTGTGAATAATTTCTCTTCCTTCTCAACTTTTTCAACACAGATTGTTAAATGAACACACGCGAGCACATCCCTTTCCTGTGTCACTCTTTATTCATTCTTTCTCATCTCCCCCTCTCTTTTTCTCTGAGGTTCATGTGAGGAGAACTTAATTAATTTCAGTGTTACCACATAACGGATTTCCATGCTCAAACACTCGCGCGCACATACACACACACACATGCGTGTTGTAGTTAAAGAAGTTGTAAAACTGGATGACTGTGCTCTGCGGCTCCTGGGGAGTCTTTTTCTGCATTGTTTTTATATGTGTACACAATGTTGCACGTGTGTGTGTGTGCCAGTCACAGTATATTATACACTTTTTGGTTTCCGTGCTTGTATGTTTGTTTACCAGTTATACTTTTCTCCAGTAGACAAAGGACACAATTGGAATTTGAATGGTATCAAGCGAAGCTGCCCACAGCCAGTATTCAGAGTCTTTGTTGTTCAGGCTGTTTTGCCAAGATGCACTGTATTAATGTTTGCTCCATAGTTTTATTCTTGTCAGTGTGAAAAAGCCTAAAAAACAGTTTTTATTCTTTTCTGAAATGCAGAGTTGTGCTAGAATAATTTATTAACAAGAACAGTCAAATCTAATTTTCATTGGATTCACTGGCAACTAGGGTATTTTGGCCAGTAAACAGAGGACGATGACAAAAGCTGTGTGTGCCAAATATGATTTACAAGAAAAAGCTTTTTGAGGTAAAAATTGTAAATTAAAGCAGACAAACATGGTGCAAACATCAAAGGACTTGCTTGCAAATCATATTGAGCATCATTCATAAGCTATGTACAGTTTTTGCCATCGTGTTAATAACAATATGATGATCCTGTAATGCAAAAATGAGCGAGCATCCTCCTCTCATCCACTCATGTCAAAATTTTGGCATCATCTGACCAGCTAATATGTTCCTAGTATGTATTTTCTATACATAACAGTACTGTCCTAATTATTTCTGGATGATCTCAAATTAGTCTCATCCTTGGCACAGGCATTGTCCTGCTCATGTAGACATGGGCAGCATCCATTATGCATATGAAGAGAGGTGGCTCAGATGGTGCATTGATGGATGGAGGCAGGGTGTTGGTTGAGGGCATCTTATAGCTTGGAAGATGAGCTTGTGTGTGTGTGTGTGTTGTTTAGTTTCGGGGGTGAATGCGTAATGGGTGTTAAAGCCTAAACAAGCTTGGAGCTTGACTGCTATTCCCACGGGTGTATGGGTGGAATCCCATCCCCCCCCCCCTAGCTGCACAAATAGACACATGGACACAGACACACACACATAAGGTTAAGGGTTAACCCCCTCAGTACTGGTTCTATTGTTACTATGGAGATGAAGGTGAGAAGTCACTAGCCCTTGGTCAGACCAATACATTTCACATACATGACAGAAGAATGGCCGCTTATTTTAAAACATGGCGCCATGGCCAACAAAACACGCAGGCATTCTTATAAAATAAAAAAAAATGGAAAGAATATAAAAATACATTGAAATCATTTTTGCTGAGAAGTTGACATGATGAAAGTGTTATTTTTGTTATTATTATTTTTCAGTGCCTCCTACATTAGTGTCCTCCAGGAGGCTTTTGATTTGATCAGTGTAGAGCTAGTTGATTTTAACCACACCAGTTGTGTATATTATCAGAAATTAAAGTTACATGTGCAACATGAAATTGAGCATCTGACTAGTAGGGGCTAGTGTCTTCTCAGCAGTGTCCTCTCTGTCACATGTGGAATACAACACTATGACTAATGCGACATATTCAGTGCTATGGGGATGCGTATACACCTGTAGTGTATAAGACTATGTCATTTTCATGTCAGTAGCGTGTCGCCGAAATGGACAGTGTATCTTTTTTTACAAAAATATGTCTGACATGTCAGTAAAACATTTCATGTTCAAGTTCAAGTCACTGTGAACTATAAGAAATTCTATAAACCTCGTTAGGAGCAGCCGAATAAAGTGCAACAACAGAATTAGCTTCACATCAAGGATGACAAATATTGCCATCATCTTTTTAAGTAAGCTGTGTCTTAGACAACTGGGGGAACCAACGGTGTGTGTCACGTTGTGTAAAGCAGCAACCTCATAATAAATGCATCATCTACAAGCCTGTCCAATGTGGGTGGGCATTCATGTGCTACTTCCTGGTGGGAGAAGTCACAGCTTCTGTACTGGCATCACATTACATGGTTTCTGGCAAATGAAACTGTCAGTCAAACTGAACCATTTACCTCCTGCTGCCATCTGGCTCTGTCAGTGTGTAAAATTACCTCAAGCAGCTTTTAACAGTCTTCTGCAATGTGGGGAAAGTGTTGCAAGTCAGAGTTTGTGACTGCAGGTAGTTTTACTTTGGTGTTAAGGCTCTGCTGACTCCTCCAGCAGCATGCAGTGTAATGTGTGTGTCTGTTGTAATAACGGATGAGGTTCCACTGGTGATGTGCTTGAAGAAGTGGAACAGTTCTCTTGGGGGGGAGAGATTTGTGGGAACACACTGTGATTTCTCCAGGTGTCAGACACTGCAGGTGCGTGTATGTGTGTGTCTGTGTTTAGTATATATTTTACTTCCTTCCTGTCTTGTTGCAAAAACGCCTCCTCCATTCTCGTCCTCCCTCCTCCACCTCCTCCTCATCTTTCTCGGTAATGGAGAGATGTTGAAATGCACCCACCACCCACTTTAGACTTGGCAGAAAACAGAGACTTGGCTAGAGAAGGGAAGAGAGATCAGTCTGCACACAGACATTCACAGACACGTACACAGATGCTCATACACACACATCTGAAGAGAATTTGGAAACATGGCAGCGAGCACAGGTCTTCCTCTTAATTGACCTGCTGTTCATTCTCACATCTCTCGACTTCATTTCATCACAGAGGCACAGTTAATAGTGAAATTATTCTTTTTCTCTCTTTTTTTTTACTTTGCTCACAGGACTGAATGAACTTTGAGAAAGTTCAGCCCCTCCCAAAGTTTTTTTCTTTCTGTAAACCTCACCAAAATGTGATCTCTGAAATGTGTTAATTAGGCTTTTCAGCAGATTGAATGCCTTTAACTCAGTCTACACATTCTGTAAGCGAGACGGTGACACAAAAAAAAAACACAGTGATAAATCAAGAAAGTTTTGAACCACAAATAGAACGTCTAGTTGTTAAACTAAGCTTAATATGATACCAACAGAAACAAATTGTTTACACTTTCATGAATATTATGCAATTACAATTGTTAGCATAGTTTTCGTGACTGAGGATAAATGTGATATTCTTTGTGCATATTAATTTTTTGGGGGGTCAGATAAGAACATTTCAGGTTATTTTGGGACATGCTCTGATCCACAGTGTTCATGGCTGCAGTACAACTGTGATCAGCTTTCCACTCTGACATCTGTGTCCAAACATCCACTCCTGGCGCTCTGTCTGTGTGTGTGTGTGTGTGTGTGTGTGTGTGTGTGTGTGTGTTTTGTGTATGCATAAATACCATGTGTGCATATTTGAATTGGCATATCTATATGTATGTGGTGTTTGTTTGCGGTTTGTGTGTAAAAAGAATTTAGAAATGAATGTGCTATGTGTTTATCATGTACAGTATATTATGTGTATAAATCATCATGTGCATGTGTGTGTGTGTGTGTTGTTTGGCTGCTTTATGTTTTTATGCACAGTTTCTCAACCTTGTATAATACTGGACTTGCAGAATGTGGTTTGTGTGTGTGCATTTGAGGGGTGTGTAGCTGCTCATGGTAGTTTAAGGGAGGATGCAGGGAAAGTTGGATTGAAAACAGTTATGTAGTGAATTTTTGGCTTTGGTTCTGGTGTATGTACTGTATGTGTATATGTGTGTGTGTGTGTGTGTGTGTGTGTGTGTGTGTGTGTGTGTGTGTGTAAGTGGGATCTGGCAGTTTTCTCCCTCCAGGACAGGGATTATGTAAGTGGAGAGAAGTGAGGGCAAATATCTTCCTCCCTCCGGCTGTGTTCTGTTTAGACTGGGGACAATGGGAACACTGGTGTAATCCTCCTCGTCTGCTTTTAAATGTAAGAAGCTCTGCGCTCTCCAGGGCCGGTAAACTTGACTCAGGTGCTGGACATTGAACAGCCACTAAAACTTTTGACTTGTTTATTCTTGCTGTTAAGTGTCACTTTAGGAAGAGAGAGGTCGTAGAAAGGGAGAGAAGGTGAAACATATCAACAAAGACACGTTGCCATGGCAACATCTACAGACCAGTCTGGAGTTCAAAAATCACTGTTATATAAATCTGTCTAAAGAGGAACTGGTTTAGCTAAATGTTTATGGTTTCCTTTCAGACAAGGACAATTTGAGGAAATGATATTACAATGTTTGAAAATGTAACAAATGGAGGATTTGAGCTATATCTGAAATAATACACAGTA
Source organism: Anabas testudineus (assembly GCF_900324465.2). Taxonomy (NCBI): domain Eukaryota; kingdom Metazoa; phylum Chordata; class Actinopteri; order Anabantiformes; family Anabantidae; genus Anabas; species Anabas testudineus. The sequence continues at coordinate 15,780,333 of NC_046629.1, read as the reverse complement.
ATAATGAACACAAAGATGCTGAAAGACAGAGGTGGCAAACATCTAACATTAAATTAATGAGCCGAGTTTAAATGTTTCTCATGAAGAACTAAATCACTGTGCTGTTCTTCACCTCTTCAAGAGCAATGCTGTCTGGAAATGCAACTAGTTTTTCCTGTTTTCCAATGTAGTCTGGTGAACGTCAACAATTTCAGCACCGTTCATGTTCAGATAAAGTTGCCGTTTAATTTCTGTAAGAACCTGTAAGTGCCTACATGTACCAGGATGCTATTTTATGTGTGGCTTGTGTTGTGTGGTTGCTACCCCGTGTCATCCACCTGCTGATAACACTGTATAATCATTAGTATGAGACGTATATGTTCAGTAGACATTGAATACAGCAGTATTGTTATGAGAACTGAGCATTTAATCTGACAGTGTCGCATTTTTTATCAACTTGCACCTCTGTATGCCTCTATTGTCCTCCAATATGGACTCAGATATGACTTTTCATATTTTTATCCTAGTGCTAAGACCATATTGTTATATCATTTTAGAAAATGATGTTTTTCCATTTCTTATTATGAGCCATATTCCCATCTGACCAAAATAATTAATAATAGTTAATAAATACAATATTTATCATAATAATTTTTAACCACACATCTAATATCAACATTGTGCTTCTTTAAGAGTCTTTTTTTTTTTTTAATGTTAATATCCGAGTCCTATAATGTCAACAAGCAGAGTAAATTCACTGGACGGGATTCCTTGCAGTCCCATTTACTCATTAAATCTGAGGAAATATTTCTGGCACTGTTGCTCATCTGGCAACACTGTTGCTCATTGCCTTACTTAATAAACGTCAGTGAAGTAAGTAATTTGTAAAATAGCTCCTAAAATTGCATAAAATGCTGCTTTATCAGCTCATTTGGGACCTTTAGCCTGATTATGTTTAAGGGGCTGTTTAGCACTGACAAAAGGTTGAGTCATGTTGTGCTTAGTCTTGGCAGAAATAACCAAACCATAAAAAAATAACTGTCTTTGTCTGTATGAGCAACTCCTTTTTGGGATTATCTGGCTAGGGAATGTGTGTGGGTATATATTTGGGTGTTTGTTAATGTGTGTCTCAGTTGCTCCATTTTTTACTGTGTGTGAGTCATGAATTTATCATGCACATGCATGTGTGTGTTTAAACTTTTGAGAATTTCTAGAAGAGAGAGAGGGATGTCATTCGATTGTAAATCCCAGCTGCGATCAATGTCACATACTCAACTACCTCATGTAGCTTTCTACTTTTTTCCTCTTTTGTCTGGCAACAAGACTGACACCGCTGGCCAAAGGGCTGTCTTTATCAATCCCCTGGATATACTGTAACTTATATCTGAAGGGTACTTTGCTCATGATAATACTGCCATGCAGGCTGAACTGAAGACATACCCGTTACTGCAAAACAGCAGTCTATAATAAATCATCTGTTCAACTAGAGAGCAAAGCAGACATTGAAAAAGCCAAATCACATGTACCATCATTCACATGTCAAACTGGATAAAGACTGAGCTGTTGGAGCGTGGCACTGTTAAGAGTTGCACTACTTTAATAAAAGAAGAATGAATACAGCAACGTACATTTTTTATTTAGTCCAAAATAATAAAATGCTAAATAGCTAGTTAATAAAAAAGAATATATGGTGAGTTTATTCTGCCCATGTATTGACAGGTTTAAAATAAATTGTTAGCTTTTTTTCACTTGTGATCATAACCATGCAAATATAAAGTCAAAATTCCACCAACACTATTGTCCTGTGTTTCACGTATGCAAAACAATAGTGTGGGACGTAATCTCAACATTTTTTACTGTGATAACATAACCACAGCGATTAGAATAATGTGTGCTGGGCTCTCAGATGGATGGAGCGGCAGACCTGCTGCTGCTCCGTTAAGTGCTGCTCGTGCTATGCCCTCAGTGTAGACATGGTGTCAGGCTTTCTGTGCCCAGTCCTGCCAGCTCTATTAAAACACCACGCGTCATCATACTGTTCTCTGGCACGAGATGCATATTGCTGCCGTTGGGAAATCTCATAGTATGTCCAATATCAACCTTATGTAGAAACAGGGGAAAGCCAGCATGATGATCCTGAAATGTAAGGTTTCACAGGTTGTTTTTTAGAAAGAACCATGATTAAATAATAAATATGATAAAGCACTGCTTGTATCTGTTGTGCTTCGACTGTTATGTGAAAATGACATTTTTGTGACAACTGGCACTGGAAACAAGTATTTTTTCTTCATCGCCATTATGATGACCATAAGTATTCTATTCTCTGACTTTCTTTAACATGCAAGACATATTTATTTTCCACCTCCCTGTTGCTTTGCAGTTTGCCATGTGGTTTAACGCGGCTGCTGGAAGGCAAGTATTTCACTGCAAATGTCATTTGGCAGAATTGTAATTGTACTGTGAAATCTGTTTGCATACTAAGCAAAGTCGTGATCTTATTGACAGGTTATTTCCGTCATTATCATCGTTCTCTGGTATGATAATCCATCCAAGCCGAGGCTGACATGTGACTGATAAGTATCAAATCCCTATAAAGACAAAGATAACAACCAGACACATTGCAGCCTTAAAATTGAAGGAAACAAAAATTATTTGTTGATCTGAATGATAAATAGAAAAAAATATTGAATCTTATAATTAAACTGATGACTCCAGTATTTTCCTTGTTAAAGCTTCAACTAAAGGTTTACATTCAGTCATATACTTTTTTACAGCATTTGTCTTACATAGAAATAGTATTATTACAAAGAAATGTTGACATAAAATGCAGTTACTTGAGCAATCATAAAACAGTTTTAACCTCTAGCTCCTGCTGGAAATTGAATTTGCTACAGAGCATCCTGACCTGTAAGTGTACCATCATGGCCTAGTTCCACCACCGTGGCCCAGAAGTGTTTGTCTCAGGCAATCAAGACTAAAACTAGGCTGAAACTGGGCAGCACTGAACAGAAATTTGATGTGGATCACTATAGTTTACTTTTTTCAGTCTTCAAAGGGGTTGGCTATGGTTGTGATGGCAGCATTAATCAACTGGGTGGAAATGTGCTGGAGAGCCACAGGAGATACTGGCACAGTCGTAAAACTAGGACAGTGTCAGAGCCTGCAGCCATGGCTTTCCTCTTTTCCTCTCTGAAAACACATTCTTTCATACATTAACCCCATTTTTCTCTTCATCAACACACTCCGCCTTTCGCTATTTCATGCCTTTTTTCTCTTTTGCCCCAGTCTCTCCAATATCTCAGTTCCATAGTGCTGCTTGGGAAGAACAAGTGGGAATGCTGTGTTGTTAAAATTATACACTGACTGTCCACTTTTTGCCCCTTATTTATGTATAGGGTGACCAAAACATTAGAAACATATCTTAGTATAATGCAGTCCACGCGCTATCACCTCGGATCTGAGAATGTATAACCTTGTAAAAGTAGAATTCATGCTCTAGTGTACTGCATTAGATTTTCCAGGTGTAGCTAATGAAGTGTCCAGTGACTGTATAATTACAGGTAACAATAACAGAACCTTAGGAACTGATTAAAAATTGGCCAATGTAGGAGTAGCTGGTGGCTTTCATCACAGAGTGATACCTCTTACCTCATTTACAGTCTCTGTTGACAGGGAACAGTGTTATGCTGAAGTAATATTAGTTAGCAACAGATGAGCTGCTGTTTGGACATTTTACCCATCATCAGGGAGGATGGGCAAAATATGAAGCTGCTCTGTGGATATGTTGTAGACACAACCCAGATCATCTTTTGGGTTGTGTACAACTGCAGTTGTTGGTTTTCTCCTGCAACTGAAATTCATTTTCCAGATTTTTTTGACAGTGTCATACGAACTATGACACTAAAATTCAAATGCAAAACAAGATTTAGTGTCCAGTCAGCAGCTTTTCATTTTTAGCCAGTGCTGACTGCTGAATTTACTGATCAAGACTAGCAGTATTATTGTTTCCTTGTTTGACGGTTATTCAGAGCGTCATGGTGCATTGTAGACCAGCTTGGTTGGTCTGTGAAGCTTACATTATATAATCATATTTGTATGTGCTCAAAGATTATTGACTGACCTCTGAGCAGGGGTAAGCAGCTCACAATAAAATCATACTTAAACTGGAGAATACTATGTCTTCTGACCCCTCACATGTCCTAAATAGACAATACGAACTTTTGGAAAGAGTGCAATGTGAGATCTGAATCCAGAGTATATGTTGGTCTATGGCGGATTAGGGTGGACTTTATATTTGTTAGTTATTTAAACAGCATTCAATGTGATTAGTTAATTTGTGTTTATATATAAAAATATATACATATGTTTACAATAATGTGGTCTTACATACATTTGCCAATTGCTAATTGAAATCACGGTGACATCGGAACCATCAGAAATTTGATTAGTAAATGTATTTTCCCTGCTCCATATTTGATTGAAGAAAAATAAGTAAATCATAGGTGGAGAGTTCTGCTTTTAGCAGAAAAGTTGACACACACACAGACACACACACATACGTTGTCTGAGAAAATGTGTTTATATTGTTTTGTAACCATTTACACCTGTAGTCATACAGAAACTAATGGTAATCTGACCAGATTGTACCTCTTGACTCACAAATGTCACAGCTTCATATCGAAATCACTGCATCCTACTCTTTTGGCTCCACTGCCATGCTACATAAGATAAACACAAATATAACATAACTGACAGAAATAATCCCAGACGCGATGCATGCTTAATTGATGGTAATGCACTGTTTTGCTTTGAAACTGGAAGCTGAGTGATGCTGCAAGCTCCTGTAAAAGCATGAAATGTTGTTTGTGAAAGTGTATGCCTACACAAAGGGCTTGGCTGAAAATCTGCATTTTTCTCTCTCTTCCAAACACCCCTAATAAACACTCTCAGTATACACTTTGAAGAATGGCTGCTGGCACAAAGTAATTTGGGGGTTTAGCAATGGTAGCAGACTTTCTCCTTGTCTTCTGGCAAGTTTCAGTGTCTTACGGAGAGGAAGAGACGCTGCGTCGACTCGTCGAGTTTTGTTTTTCGATTTTTATTTTGAGTGCAACGATGTTCCCCTGCAGTAGTTTGGCTCTGGCAGTCCAGATTTGAGCTGTGGTATACCGTCTCTGTATAGTGATCCTCATCCTCTGTTCTGCAACAGGTGTTTTGCCGGTGACAATTGATGGACAACACCTGCTGGACAAGAAGTGCAGCATGCAGTACTCTAGGCTGCTTTCCAACGATACAAGCCTTATGGCAGGCGTTAGTTCGGTTGTACTTGAAGATGGCATAAACATACTGTACAATAGCAGCTATCTTCTTTAAATGACTAATGTCCATTCTCCAGGTCTCCTGTTGCCTTGCTGTTTCAGTTCGCCTTTGTTCTCTGTACTTTCTTTCTTCTACTTTCTTCCTCTTATTTTTCCTCCTCTTGGTTTTGAGTGACACTACAGTGCTCCATTATATCTGCCGAATTCAGCTGCTGCAGCTTTACATGCACACTTCTTTAAGACATAAAACAATGTCAGCAGGAAGGCGCCTCTTGGCAGCCCGTTCTCCTGTGTACTGTATGATCTTGGCTGTATTAAAGGAAAACCTCTGCAGTCACACCTATGCAGTCACGCTCCCGCTCCCTCCTCTATCACCAGCAGAAAATTGAATTTCTACCGCTGTTGTTCCCTGTGATGTCCCTGTCCTAGATAAATCACTCATGTCCCCTGGTGCATGCATATAGACACACAGTCATGCAAACTCATTCACACAGTAGTGTCCAGCTGATGTGGGCTTTTTAATATCAACATACTTGTTTTATTGACACTTGGTAATAGCCTATACTGATATTAAATATTGGCCATGCATTTCCTACAGGTTTTTCAAGGCTTAAAACAATTTCTGAACATAAAATTTGATTTATGGCAGGCAAGACACTGAAACTGAAAACAATGCTAACATTACCACACTGTAAATAAAAACATTGAAACTCAGACATTTATTTTTGGTATTGCGTTTAAGAGTAGTTGGTGCAACACTGACTGATGATGACAGATAATTTGGGTATGCGGACAGAAGTGACACACTGAAAATGATGTGTGAATGTTCTGACGGCAGCCGCGTTGTCAGAGGTCGGTTATAAATCAGCATTAGGACCACATGCAAAGTGACCAAGATCCAATATGACAATGTGGTTTGTTCACACATCACTGGAAAAAATCTGATCAGAATCATTTGGGGATAAAAATGTCAGATTTGGATTATTTCAGCACTTGAACATAACTGTCTCCGAATGAAAGAATGTCTGTGTCAGCAAACTTTAGTTAAGTGTGAAGCTGTCGTAGCCTGGAGCTCATACACCACATGAGTTATTGCATAATCTTGACTCCCAGTAGTTTGTTGAACTTAGCCCAGAAAACACTGGCCATCACAATTAACAACGAGAATATAACAGGATACAGGAGCAGAGTGTCTACTCATGCTGTCTGTTCAGCGTACGTCAGGCTAAATCGCAATTGTTTCTTATCAGATAATAATGATCACTGAGTATGAGCACCAAGAAAACACACTTTTATTCATTTATTTATTGATGTAGTCCTCTTGTTGGATGGATAATGTCTTATTCCAGCTGTATTTGTCAGTTTTATAAAAAGTTGATCATAAATAAATAAGCAAACGCTGAAGTGGTGCTTTTATCATTGTAGGGTAAGAATCCTTCAGGAATTTAGATGCACTGTCACAATGCCTTATTTTTTAGACAGCGTGTGTGTTTTACTCTTTTCTAAAAAATGTTCCTTATAGTGAAGACTGTAATCCACTGAGTGTGTGTGTGTGTGTGTGTGTGTGTGTGTGTGTGTGTGTGTGTGTGTGTGTGTGTTTAAGTTCAGTTCTGCATATTCTTCCTACGATAAAGCCGAGGATTTCTGCTGACTGACATTCCTGTTCTCAGACAGACTGCATTCCCAGCCACAAGCTGCACATACTGTCAGAAACCACACACACACGCACACACTCACACACTCATTTGGAAGACAATGGTTTATGTTTAACAGGAAGATTTGTGGCATTCACACACTCCCATGCACACACCGGGGCTGATTGAGCAGTCTGCAACAACAGATGGTTCTGAACCCTGCAGATGTTTGTGTGTGTTGCGGTTGTCAATCATGAATAAAGATCTCTTGTTTTTCCTAATTGAATCTTATGAGTGGCGTATGGCTCACGAGGCAGAAAAAAAAAAAAAAAAACTGCAGATAAGAATTGCTCTTGTTTTGATGTGATTTCCATTTTGCTTTTTTTTTTTTTTTCTGCTTCAGGACACACCACCAGACACTGATCCATTATCCACTGGAGGTCCATAAATGGACAGGTGGGGCAGTCTGGCATCCCACTGGTGGTCCACACATGCATCTGTTTGTGTATGTGTGTGTGTGAGAGACATTTGGAGCCAGTCTGGTCTGTGCTTGCAGGCTTCCCTATATGTGGCATCTGAGCTGTCTGTGTGCATGTTTGTGTGTCTCCCTGGCTATCTCTGTTTGACCTGCCATCTGAATGAGGTATTTCACAGCACTATCCCAGAAGAGCACAGTGAAATACAATAAACTAAACCAATTTATGGTCAGAAAATGATAAGCTTTTCTATTGATTTCCTTTTTTTTTTTACTTCGGGGACTGAGCAGCACCCTGGCATTTACTGTTTTAACCGTAACAGAATGAGCTTTATTTTCTTAACTGATTAATTTACCATTCATTGTATTCATTAATTGTTTAGTCTTTGAAGTAAAAAAGTAATTTTCAAACACTCATCATGATGTCTCAGAACCCAAAGTCACCTGAAACTGATTGGTTTGCTCAACTGAAAACACACATCACATACAATGCTAAACCGATCAATTATAACCTGTTAAAACTGTATCACAAGTAACTGCAGTAAAAATCATGCCAACGCTGTGAAATTGGATTCAGTTCAGTATAATCAGATTCAGTCTGCTTAAAATTTCTACCATCTATTCCTTCTCACTCCATATAGATCTGTATAATCCACTACTTCGGGATAATCAGTTTTGGACCCGCATGATCTAGCTCTGTTCGATATAATCCCTTTTCAGTCCAGTATAATCTGGTTCAGCTCAGTTCACATGGTGTGGATGTGAATGTGTTTTTTGACCCAGTGGGAGACAGATCCTATCTCTCTCTCTCTCTCACTGCGTGAATGAGGTTATGATTGACCCGCTAAGTAGACAGATGGAGGAAGGTGTGTGTTTGTCTGCATGTGTCCGTCTGTACCAGCAATAGGCTCCCCTGGCTTTGTGGTTTTGGCCAGACCGTTTGCTCACAAACACACTCACACAGGTTTCTAACTGTGTCTGGCTACACTCTGCACCGTGCATGCATAGTAAATATACAGCATGTTGTAAAATGTGTGTGCGAGAGAGAGAGAGAGAGTAAAAAGCAAGGCTTGTTGGCAGAGTGCACATCCAACTGACTGAACCACAATTATGGCTACCATCTACTCCCCACACTGTATTTTTGGCAGTATGTGTGAGAGGCCCCAAAGATAAACACAAACTTTGAAGGGTTTAACTTTGGGATCTGTTTGTTCAGGAGAAGGTTGTGGTTGCTACAGAGAGACACCCAGGGACAAGAAGCAATATAGAAAGGTAGCCAGTGACCCAAGCTCCCCTCTCTTTCGTCCTCTCTCTCTCTCTTTCTCTCTCTCTGTCTCTCTCTCTCTTTCTCTCTGGGGCCTTGCAGCTGCTCTCAGCTGTTCTGTGGTAATGATGTCAACAAGCAGCTGCAGACTTGTGATGACATCGGCAACTCACCCATCCTTCCCTGACTGGCAGAAACATACATACACATACAGAGTACCTGCCCTGTCAGTTTTCTTAATTGCAGCACCTTAGATATTTAGTTATCAGAGTAATTTGGGTATTGGGTTATTACACATTCAAAGTGCCTCTTCTCCACATGGTCTGATACTGAAGTGATCTAACTGTCTTGGCTTGTATATTAGACTATAAGAGGCAGAACAGTAGTGCAGACAACTACACACTAACGCTATCAACAAGTTCCATATTAGAGAGTTAGTAACATAATGTTCTTTTTGAAAAGATTCAAAAGTGAACAACTAAACCTAACCTTCTTTGTGCTGTGGGAGCAAACTAGAGCACCTGGAGCGAACCCACAGAGCCATAAGATCATGCAGACTCCACACACAATGGCTCTGAGGTGACAGCTCTGCACCACTGTTCCAGCCTGTATGGGCTGCACAGTGCTGTCACAACTGGCGACAAGGTCGGACTCCTTGATCTTAAAGGCAGAATGGGAATAAGTCTTGCATATTCTAAAGCCAGATCCACTCTAGTGTGATAAGTTGGTGGGTGCTGAGATTGGACTGAGGGCTGGTGGCTTCTGTTTGTTTAATACAAGTCAACATTGAAAAAGAGATTAATTTCCAGCTACTCTGTTCCATCAACAGGTGTAACAACACACGCTCCTGTGGCACATCCAGTGTCACTGATGATTAACACACATAACTCTTTTGAACCAGAGCGGTCGGTGAAACTCTGCTCTTTGTCCTTGTATCGTGTTGTTGTTTTCACATTTTATTAAATGACACTGATAGTTAGCATGATGGTTTTTTAGTTTAAGCCGTACCGTAACCCTTAGACTGGCCCGTAGTGAGGAGATTTGTGTGTTGTTGTTTGAAAGGTTTTCTCTTGGTTTACTGAGGATTCACCCCAATCGCCAGGCTGATTGGAATTGCACCCTTCGACCATCTGTCTGTCCATCTGACTCCACAGCCCGGTTCTTCCCTTTTCTTATTTATATACTTCATTTCTCTTCCCACGCTCCTCCTACCACCAGCACGTTCTCCTCCTCTGTTGCTTCTGTCGTGTTCACTGCATTTTATCCTACATATCCCAAACGCTGTATATTTACCGATGTTGTATCATTTCTATTCCAGCACTGTTGAATTTCCCAAAGAGGAAACACACAGTATCTTCTAATTAGCACGTTTGACCATTACTGAGGCAATGGAGAATGAAGGAGGTCCTGAACTCATGTACATTTATTTTCCCTTGAATGGAATAGTTCTGTAGATAAAATCCATCTACACTAAGCTCCATGAATTAGTTTTGCTCTAATTTGTCCTTTCATCACTTCTTATTGTGTGTATTTAGAATCAATTAGTTTTTCCTCAAATCACTGACTCCACTGGTAAATTTAGCTTCAAAGTAACCTGTATGTCCACTTAAACTGCTCACCGCAGATTTTAACAAATCAGTGCAAACCAATTAGATTCATATTTAAAATTTGCTTTAAAATTGGTTTAAAATTTTCTTTCACATCCCATACACTTCACACAACTTTCCATAAATCAGTATTTTGGTGTTTCATGTTTATGCCAACACTGTGGACAACAGCAGTCCATTTAATGTTTGCTATATTCTGCATAATGTACATACATTAAATAGCCAGATGCTTTAGTTAATTACAATATTTACACAAATTACTACCTGAATCCTCTGGTTCCTTTATCACTTATGAATTATTCTTATCTAGTTCTTTTTAAATTGTGACTCCTATCAAATTATTATTTCTTTCTTTGTGACTAATCAAGTTCCCTTTATTAAAAGCTGTTATTGTTTTTTTTTTATTAACCGTGACTCTTTTCTGGGCCCTGGTCTAGAGCAGTGCTTCCAAGAAAATTAAAACATACAGTGTATCTTCGATCTGCAGCCTTCAGCCCTGCAGGCCCGAGCCCTTCTATGATGTTACTTCAAGTAACATCATAAACAAGTAAGTCTGCTGTGCTTGCAACAGTGAGCGTGTTTTCATAACGAGCGCCATAGAAATTATTTATTTATCAGTTAACTTTACACAATTTTTTTAAATTAAATAAACTTTTTATGTGGTGTGTGGTCCCTTTCATATGGCACATAAAATGCAAAGCATGTGAATTTTTTTGCACACTATGCCACTAATGTACAGTATGATGTGACCTGACAGACAGCCGGCGCTGAACTGCAGGACTAGTAGACACCAACAGACAAATAGAGAGAGAGAGAGAGAGAATATCAGAGGATCAGATTTCTTTCTCTCTCTCTCTCTCTCTCTCCATCAGTGAGGTGTTATTTGACCCACTGTGGCCTGTTACATCTGTCTTATTTGTCTCCCTGTCTTTCTATGTTCAATCTCTCTCTCTCACACTCTCTCTCCCTCTCTCAGTGGGAGACTTCCTTCCATCCTTCATCTGGCTCGCCTCCCAATCACACTCCCCAACTGCACACGAGTGTGTTAGTGTGTGTGTGTGTGTGTGTGAGAGAGAGAAGGATCATTTCCGACTAAGATGTTTGCCAAAATAAAGGTTTAATCTCCTTTAAAAAAGAATTATAACGTATGTGTGCGCAGGCACAACCTCACACACGGAATTAATCTGCTTCTTATCGCCACAAAATCCATCTATTTTGGGAGGGAAAAATCCGCTATTCATTGGGGCAATTTCAAACAGAGGTGGACAGAAAACACTTAAAAATGATATTTTAATGTTTCACAAAGCTTGTTGTTATTTCCAGTCTGTTGGATTAGATTGAAATACTGTATGTTCACATTATTTTGCCCACCTATGTTTCTTGCCTAGAAGATCAAAGAGATCATGCAGATCTGTTTGTAAGAACATTTAGTGTGTTGGATGACAAGTGCGTGCATATCTGCGTCGGTTTAACCATTTACTTTATAGGCCATAAGTCTGCTCATAAATAATTAAGGCAGCAATTTTCTGCATTGAGATAGAATGCATTGTCTAGTGTACACGCATACTAACGAATGTCTCAGTTACTGGACAAATATTTTAATAACTGAGAAATAACTGGTGTATAATGATTTATAATTTAAAATGAACAAGGAAACAAAGAAGTATCCTTGTGAAACCATAATCCCGTGTTACTGTTTTTGTTCACACTGAACTAATGCAGAGGAAGACTACATCCACTTCCTGTTCTTGAAAAACGCAAATACTGTAAATATTTGATGATTAATATATATAATTCAAATCCCTATGTGATGAATTATGGATTGTCTGGTGGGATTTGATGAATATTTGTCTTTGTGACTGATAGCTCTCTTTCTCTCTTCCATCTCTTACCACTGTGTGATGCTTCGTATGTGTGCATAAGGGAAGTAATGAAACACCACCACATACAGACAGAATACGTGAACTTAAGTGCACGGTACCCGTTTCTAAAGCACAGTAACAGAATTACTTATGAATCCCTGGTGTAGCAATTTGTACACTACTTATTAATTATACATAACTGGTTGTACATTAATACACTTTAATTTCTAGTTGTTGTGTCTAGTGTTTTTATTTTTTAAAAAGCAGAAGTTTCATTTGATCGTCTAAAATCAAGAGGTTGCTGTTTGTGAGACGGTTAGAATTATAAGAACAGATGAAAAGAGCTACTGTGCTTTTAAATGTCAACCTTTTCACCATGTTTCAATTGAAATAGTTATTGTGCTTAATCTGTTGTAGGTATTATAATACTAGTTGTTTGGCCAAGTGCCTTTGTCCCGGTAAAACTGTGATAATAGCACTAGTTAGTTAATGATTAAATAAAATCCATTCAGCGCATATGGTAAAAATCCCACAGCGAGATCTGAACTGACTAAGGCTGTGACAGATAGTGAGGTGAAGACACTGGAACGACGTCAGCTCAGTCAAGCAGCTGGACACTGGGAGGGACTGAATGAGCTGAACAGCTGAGGATACAAGTTTGCGCACACACACACACACACACACACAGGTTCAGTCTGCTAATGGTTAGGGGTTATTGCCAGGTCAGGATGAGTCAGGGAGGATGCCACATTTTTGATATCTTAATAAAGTGTTTGCTTGATTGAACAATTTTAGTATTTTTCCTGCTTCTGTACCGTATTCTGGATCTGTGAATATTGTAGCTTTCCCCCCCCAGTGTGTATGCTGTTATACTGTGTGTGTACTCACAGCAGACTAGTGGCCCACCTACCTAATGTGCCACCTGATCCAGGCCACCCTTCGACCCCTAAAGTCATTACACTCTGCTACCCAATCGCGTCACGTCTCCCAGTCGGCTCTCTGGGGTCTCGCACACATAGACACACATATGAGACAAGAGCAAACACACACACACACACACACACATACAAAGGTGCTTCTCTGGGTAGCCTCAATTACCTCAGGTGCCAGTCGATTTTTATTACAAGAATAGTAATGTTGTAATGGTGGCAGATTTGTGCCTTTTTCCAAAACAGTGCTATTTATAATTCATAATTTTTTGTGCAAATCAACAAAGAAATCTGCTAAAGGAGGAAACGAAACAAGAGTTGTGTGAACAAATTGTTGTCATTCACATAGTTTATAGTGAGTACGTAGTAAATCAGTGTAGCGGGCGAAGAGGATTTCATAATCGCATTCCTCAGAGCAGGCCCACAGTCATCTGAAGTTCACCTCACTCTTCACACCCTCAACTGTCAACTCTCTCTGCAGAGTTCACAGTCTTTCTTGCACAATCTTCGCAGAAACATGACGCATTTCTTCACCTTACCTGTGGAAATTACGGCATAAATTACCCAGCTATTTATGAGCATGTGGGTTTGCTGCTATAGGATTTATCTAGCAATGCTAATGATCATAGTCAGAATAGTAAGAATGCGTGCATTAGAAATCAACATACTGTGTGCGTTCCTTTATGATGCCGGGGTCCTCTGCACACACGCAGAGGAAAACAGAAGCGCTAAGGAGACTGCTCCTTTCTTGTGCATAAGAACACATCACACTTCATTAACTGCTTGTCATTTATCTTGTTTCCGAAACAACAAACAAACACTGATTAACAATGTCTCCTACGACAGGGTATAATTATTAGAGTAATTTGATATAAATTGCAGTGTACTGTCTCAGAAGGCTAATTAAAACATTCAGCTTTATTTCACTTTACTTCACCATTGCTGCCACACACAGCTGCTCGGAGCGCGCTCGGATGTTCAAATCACAATTTCTGCATAGGAAGCAGTGTTTACGTTTTCTATCTCTCTTACTTTAGTGCGCGGATGTTTTTATAAATGAGCTCCTACAGTACATGTGACACTTCTCATTGTTTTGATCATTCCTCCAGTGTGTTTGCACTGCATTTCCTGGGTATCATTCGGCAATGACATTTCATTTCAGTGTTCTTATTATTTTTCTGTGCAAGGACACATATTCCCAAATGCTACATTTGTCCTTTCTCCGTCCTTTCGCATCATTGTCATTTCCCGTGGACCTCTTTCTTTCCACATACTGTAGAGAGAATAGAGAGAGTCGTCTTTTACACGGCAAGAAAAGAATAGAAATCTCACAGTGACAGGATGTGAAAAGTTAGGAGAGAACAAGTGAGAGCATTAAACTGTCAGTCAACTACAGGGAAGACATGAAGAGCAACCAGATCATACTAGAGATGTCATGACCAGAAATGTGTCAGTCCATCTACCACTGAGATTCTATGACTCTAGTTACCCCAGCAAAAAATGATCCAATGAAATTTCAGCAGGAAATATGAGATTGATCAGAAAACCATCTGATGCCACAATCTACTCTTTCTACTACTCAGTTCATGCTTAGCTTCTCCCCCTTTATTTTCTATTATCCATACATTTTTCATTCAACCTCCCTTTTAATATGACATCAAGAATGAGCCAAATGCAGTAATAATGCATATCACCACTTCATACTGCAGGCCCTAACAAACTGCCCCGCTCGCTCTTCAAAGGTCAGTCTCCACCCCTTGTTAAATGTGAACACACCTATCAGAGCAGTTCATGATGCATGATTAATGAACCCTAAATAGGTCGTGACCTTTACTTAGATGGCTGTCTTTGTGTGAGAGATATGTAAAGGTGCAATAGCCAGTAAGGTGGTGGAGTCTATCACTTGATATATGAAGAGTAATGGCTGGTGGAGCTCTACCCCTCGCACCCCCCCCCCCCCCCCCCCCCCCCCCCAGTCCATGAAGATAAATACAGAACAGTGCACAGCTGTGTGTGTGAGTGTGAGTGTGACAAATGAGAGCAAATGGGACAAATGAGAGCTGAAGATGTCATTCAGTCAACAGCAGGGCTATACAAACTAGACACACTCTACCTCACATATTCATACACTCACACACACCGTCATGCACACACATTGAGCCACTGATCATGAACCACAGCCATAATTAGCATTTCAAAGTAACAAGGTGCAAGGAAGCAGAAATTATGCATTTTGTGCACTTTGAAATGGAGATTTGCATAAATACTGGGAAAAATACTGTTTACTTTTCCACAGAGAGGATTTGAAATGGTCCTGAGTATTTCCACTGTATCATCATTGCCAACACGTTCTCATCCCACAGAGTCACATAATAACACGTCCCACTTGGCACAGGTCCCACTCCCTACAGGACGCTATAAAGCGCCCGTGTCTTCCGTGAGAACGGGCTCTCATTGCTCACTCACTCACTCGCTCACACACAACGTGTTTACATTCACAGATATTATTTTCTTTTTACGTTTAAAGCTTGATCGGCCTGACCAGTGACCACTCTGAGACATCTGATTCTGTGCCCATCATGCATGATGATGAATGTAAACCACAGCTCCCTGTTCAGTATTATTTTGTGTTAAATTAATTAAAGCTATTGTTTTCATCTTTAACTGCTTAATGGCTTAATTTGTATATATATATAACAATCAGGTTTTAGTTATATAAGCTTATAATTATACACATTTGTTTTCCATCACTACAATCTGACTGGTGCCTCTTACACATATGCTCTGTGTTTATGCCTCCTATTCAGAAGTAGAGATTTTTCCCTGCAAAATAGACGGGCGTATAAAGCTGTGATCTAAGTACTTTCATCAGAACGCATTAGCATCCTTTGTTAGGCTGTAATATCCTGCACAGTTTGATGTATACGGCACATGTTTAGGGCAGGTTCTCACCTGAAAAAAGAGGCTTAAAAAAAGATGATAAAATTGTCCCCGGCTGCTCTGGTTTCCATATTTTAATCACATCTTTTCTAGAATTATTTTCTTAGAAGTCAAAGGTTGTGTGTGTTTTTTTTTTTGTTAAACCCTTTCATGCAGTTCAGTACGATACATTTTCAGCTGCAAATGATCCAATTCTCAGTAAATAAGAACCTATTCAGAAATCAGTCCATTGATGTGGAAGAGAAAAAAGATGTGTGGGGCAAGGTAATCTTTCACAGGATGAACTTTATTGAAATCAACAAGATATTCACATTACAAAAGAGATTAGGTCTGATGATGGCAAATCAGTACAACACTGCAGGCATAGTTTGCTATCAGACAGCACAAGACTTTTTTTTTTTCTTTTGACAAAAGTTGAAAGTATCTCCGCTCCTGATGTTTCTGTCTCCATAGAATTAACTTTTTTTCTGATAAAACCTTCTCACTGGATGCTTTAGATTCTCTAAGCTAACACTGTAGTTTTATCAAGCTGTAATGAAGTGTTAAATTAACCACTGCAGGCAACGAATACAGTACATGCTGGCAATTATTCACACATTCAGTGCACGCAAGGGGTGGCTATATGTGATATGGTGCAATGTAGACACTTCTTATGGCAGATACTGTGACTTTTAGGATCTACACAGGTGCAAGTAGCAAAGAGTAGTGGTATGAAGTAGGATGATCTTTATAAGCTAGGGAATAAAACCCTTTGTACTTGGCTTATTGTCCAAGCACAAAGAATTAATCCTGAGGCTATTTTTCCTTATTTATTTGATATATCTGTGGTGCCAACTTGTAATCAACTTTATTTTCGTAATATGAATCCCAGAGTTTGATTAAAAATCAAATTTGTAGTATCAACTAGAGAAGACGCAGCTTATCTGTACCACCAACATGTAATATGGTGGAAATTCACTGGAAGGAGTTGCTCATCTGTTTTACAGCATTAAACAGGTCGTACAAGACAGCACAATTTACCAGCATAGAGGACATACTGTTACCAGAGTCAAGTGAGGAGGTAGATTACTTATTTGCTTATCATTTAATGAACACTGTGATCTTGCTTGCAAAGACAAAGAGCTACATTTAATATTGTCACCTGTAGCTCATCTTTAAGCTGCAGCTGACGACCAAAGCTACGACTGACAGTAGAAATGAAATGGTTAATTAAGTTACTGGGGTTTTTGTAGTTAGTTAGGGTTTCAAGAGGTTTAGAAAATAAATGTGAAAAAACAGAGGTGGCTGGAAGGAAGAGGAGTTGTGTACAGTCATGACACCAGGGGAAATATCAGCCAAAGTACTATTTAGTGTCAAGACTGTGTTCTGTCCGTTTCTTATTCTGCCTCTCTCTATTTGCCATGTTCCCTGTGATGGAAGACTCCCAAGTCTGCAATTAAATCCCAGTAAATGTCTGTCTTTGTGCTGCAGGGGGGAATTTAGTCCCCCCTTTCACTCTGTATAATACCTAAGCAGCCTTAAAGAATTTCACTACAGTAATGAGGCATGTTTGGGAGATTAGCAGGGGCAGATCTACAGGGTGGCAGGCGGTGTGTGGAGAGGATGGAGAGGAGGCTCCCTCAAAAAAGAAAAAAAGTTGCTAGCCTCAAATGGATCTGCCTGGTTAAACAATAAAACAAACATGTACTACAGCATGTACTCACAGGGAGTCCCCTGTTATTATTACTTGACCACACATCACAGAATCATCATTTCTGATTTTGGCTGTATTTGTCCTATTAATATGCCTTTGAAAATGGTTGTCTGACAGAAAACAAATAAAAAACACGACACCCTGGAGCAACTGGATGAGACATAGGAGGAAGGAAGGAAGATAGGCAGAGGGAGACAGAGAGAGACAGGAAGAGGCAGAGATGTGACATGTGATAGAGAGGGAAACATGCCAGGTGGAGGTGGAAGGAGGAGGCGGATGTAAAGATAGAGACATGCAGAAAGGAGGTGTTGCAAAGAAGAAGAAGAAAGATAGAAAAGATAGACACTGCTGTCATGTTACTGTTAGCTGATTGGTCACATCTCCCCTCCAATCGTCTTTGTTGTCAGTGTGTGTGTGTGTGTGTGTGTGTGTGTGTGTGTGTGTGTGTGTGTGTGTGTGTGTGTGTGTGTTTAACACAGTGTGGACTGACATCATGGTGGAGGAATCTCCTTTTCAACAAGTACTCAGTGGAGCCCAGGGGAAGAACTTCAGTTTGCGTTCCCTTTGGCCCTATTACTCATGCATGTGTGTATATGCTTTTGATTGGATAGTTTGGAGTGTATGACTAAAATATTAGACTGGCACAGCGTTCTGTTGACAGTTGGTTAACATATTTTGCTCGATCAGACTAGCGCAGCGACACTATTTACATTAGGATGTCTCACTCTGGTTCAGATATTAGAGTTCAGTTTTCTGAATCAGACCATGCTTATCTGTTAAGACTTCTCTGTGTGCTTAAATTTCAGACTATCTTAGTCAGAGGTCTACACTGAAGTACAGAAATTGAATTCTGCTTTAATGTATGTCTCTATTTCTCTGGGACTGGGACATCACAGGGGAGCCTCATGTTTACTAGTTTGTACTGAGGCGATATCCTAATGCCCCTGTCTCTCAGTACATATTGCAATGTTCCTACCCCAGTGCAGGGTATGTACGGGCGTGATACACATTGATTTACATGTTAATCATGAACGTTTGCTTTCAAAATATATTTTGCAAGATGTATGTTTTTTTATATCTAATATTGAATGAAAATATTTCTACACATTTCTTCAGAAGAACATTTTCTACATATGTTCCTTCTCCAAATTGTCCAATCGCGGACACAAGTGAATAATTAGTTGTATATTATTCTTATTTTAAAACCATTCTTAATAATAAAGATTTGTCTATTGAGAGATGGAAAAGTTGAATATAAATAGAATTAGTGTCAGCTGCCGACTTGCTCATTATTTAAGCACTTTCCTACAGAACGTTCTTAAGTAGTTTAAAACACAGAGAATAGGTCAAACACCACGTTGAAGTACATATTGTACAGCATGAGTATAGCCTTTAAGCTCTTTATGTCTGTGACTGTGATTGACACATTTCGTGCTCTAAAAGCAGACACGCCTCAGCAACCATCTGTCACTCAAGCCCCCCCGTCACCATAGTAACAGGGGTCTAGCTGGGGAGGGGACCAATAGGGAGGGCACACCCTAGCAACCTCACCTGCCCCCTGTCATCCTTTCTCTAATTCAGCTCTTTTACAAGGCTGTTAAAACCTCACGCCTTGTAATAATAGTATCTGGCTTAAAAAAAAAAAAAACATGTTTCTTCTCACATGCATTTAAACTTTATGGCTGTGAATTGACTCAGCTCTCAAGCATGGACAGTATGAGCACAGCTACTCGAATCCCACTGAGAGGCTTCAAAAAAGAGCAGCGACATCATGAAAGCCCAGTGGGACCTCTGGATGCTAATGACGGGCGGACTGACAAGGCTTGTTAACCCCCTGTTCCTGTTCCTACCTCTGACCCTGTTAACCAAGCTCTGTTTTTTTGAACGGCAAACAGACTGACAGCAAGGAGACATGTCAGAGACGAAGCGAATTCAAATTAAACAACAGGCTTTAATACTTATCTGGGTGTTTGTTTTTTAAGTCAGACATAATCAGTCACTGATATTTTTTGAAGCAATTGTCAGTTAGGAACATGGGGGGAAATATTTTTACAGTTTGCACTCCATTGTTTAAAAACAATTAAAACAAATATAAAAAATATAACTAAATGGATGGAGTTCAGTGAGAAATAATTGGAATCAATCTATGTGTTAATGTGCAATTTCAACCTAAGAGGTCAATGAATTATATTATTGAATGAGTTATATTATGAACAACAAAACAGTGTATTATGGCATTGAGGCTTAAAGAAAATGAGCCTACTGGATCCCGGCCCTTAGATTTATGGATCACAACAAAGCTCTTTCTCCCTTTACTCCATTGTGGAGAAATTCTTGTCTGATCCTTTTGTTGTAATGATGATACAATCACAATTCATGATGAATAATCTCTCGTTTTTATGTCCTTTAATCAGTCAGAGAAATATGGTCTATTTCACTGTACAAGTACTTTCAAGCTTGTCACGCGATATTAGTAGCAAGACACTGAAGCTTCCACACTAACTCATCTAAAATACAGCACTTCGTAACAACAAAAAGTCATTGAAGGGTATAAAACTTGTTGGAGGAGTTGTCTGTAAACATATATACTGTTAAACAAGAGTGGGAATTTAGAACTTCTAGTATTGATGAATGATTTTTTTTTTTTTGTACCTGAAAACTCATAATGCTTTATATAATATATGTTGTTTTGTTTTGTGGTGGAGTGTATCTTTGTATATTGTCGCAACACATATAAGGGGATGAGATGGGTATAATAATAATAATCATAATAGCAAATCGTACTGTTATACTGTGTTACACATACACAGGTGTGGCAATACAGCTTGTTTGATACAGCACCATTATAGGTCAGGACTGTTGACTGTTATGACTGTTTCTTCCTGTAAGATCATAACTTAATCTGTGTCATCATTCCGTCCTATCCCAGTCATTTACTGAATCACGCTGGCCCTGTTTCATTAGAGAGAGCCGAGAGCAACAAGCATTCATCATCTTGACAAATTCTGAGTTCCAACGAGCTATCTGTTATATATTCGGTGCCTCAGCTGTTAAATGAATGAACATGTAGCAAAACATGATGTCTTTTTTAATTGTGTGTATTGTAGCAGCTGCACACAAGATGATAGAAATGTGTTAAAACTACATTTCAAGATGTAGATAGATGTAAGCCACATAAGCATCAGGTGGCATTTCATGTTTTATGTAGTTTATTGCATACTTTACCCAGCTGCAGGATGTGTTTAATGATGACACGGCTTCACCACGGCTTAGTGTGTAAACGTAGTTAAGATTCACCTCTTTGACTTTTTAGATTTCTGTAGTCTTTGAAGTGTTGGTTCAGTTGGAGCAGCTGGTGTAGCAAAAACTGCATTTCATTTTTAATCTGGTAATTAAGTCAGTAAGTAATAGTACAAATTCTCCTGTCTTTTTCTTATTTCCTCCCTGTCTTTACTGATATCTCCTGCTTCGACACATTGGATCGGATTGATCAGGTAAGACATCTTTTTCACGACGGCACTGAACATCTTGCAAAGTTAACAAGCTCTGCTGTATGTTTTTCCTTTTTTTTCACATAGCCACTCTTTCTCTCACAGCGCAGATGGAAATGAGTGTTATGAATATGCATGTAATCCCAGAGCGTTCGACACTAAAGCTTGCTGTCACTACTCCTTCCCATCTTGCGCTCCATTTCTCTTTTCCTGTCAATGCGTTTTTCTCTTTCGTTCACTCAGTCAAATACCCTTGATACAGGAGCCTGACAATGAATTATGAAAGAACATTGTAGATGAAATTCACAAACCGCATTCAGTGTGAATATGAAAGTTTGGATGACTTTGTATAAATGTCTAAGGACAGATTGAAGATAATTGTGTGTTTGTACATTGGCATGACCAACTACAGTTTTCTTTGACGTCTTAACTGGCGCAGGGTAAAGCTGTTATTATACACGTGTTTCCATAATTTGAAGCATATGGACCTATTAAAGTAATTAAGGGAAGGTATATGTGTGTATAGTAGATTTGTAATGACATTAAATGTTATTCAAACAAAAGAAGTATTCCTGGCATCAGTCAAAGCAAAGTCGCATAAAGCACAACTCTAACTACAACAACAATGAAATAAAATAATCAAATCTATTGTTATTCTGCTGGAGGCAATGCTGAAATACCTTCTTCTTCTGATTAGCATAGTTCTTATAGCACTTGGATATAACACACATTTTCAATAGGATTTATTAGTCCAAAATTTACTCTGTGCTGCTATTGCACATAAAAGACTTATAATCACTTTTATGTATAATATGTCACCTGTTTAGATAGAATCTAAAAGAAAAAATTGTTCAGTCTGTAAGGCTAGCCTCTATAAACACGACTACAGGTGCACACACATAGGGACCATAAAGCTGTTGTAATACTAAAGACCGATGTCTGTCACCCACTGTCAGCTGGGATCAGCTTCAGCCCCTGCAACGACCCGTAACAGAATAAGCGCTAAAAGGTAATGGATGGATGGGAGGAAGTTTGTTGGGGAGTGAGAGGACAGAGCTGCTAGGTTGGAGTGATATGCTAATAGAATGAAGAAAAAGAAGAGTCGTGGAGGAAGAGGAAGCAGGGAGTGATGGAGAGGTGAAGACAAGGTTCAGATGAATGAACTCCTCGTAGCCGCCGGCTAGACTTGTTGACGTGTGTATTTGTGTGTGTGTGTGTGTGTGTGTGCGCGTCCGAGTTCATACGCAGTGAGCGGTGTTGTGTTTCTCATCTTCCTACTTCTCAGAAACTGCCAGTCTGTGTGTGTCTCCACTTAACCTGAGGTGTGTGTTGTATCATGAATTATAGATGGAAAGTGAATCAATAGTGTGCTGAATTACTGCCAGACAGCCTGGGTATGTGTGTTTGTCTGTGTGTGTACTCTGATGTTTGCATGAGTGTGATTTCATGCTGACACAAGTTTTTGCTTTACATTATTTATGTAGAAATAAATACAGCGCATTTATCTATTCTCTGGCACCAACTGTGGGATTTTGTAGGTGAAGCTATGGGCACGCAAGTGACTTTTTTTTTTTTGTATCTCAGAGAAGAGTTTTTACTGAAGATTTTAACATTATCAGAGCAGACAGTAATACCTCTCTGTCTTCGCATGAATATGTGTTTGTGTCGCACTTGAGCGTCTGCGCCAATAAAACATCACAGCTTGATGGAATGTCGCTCTCACGGCAGAGTGGAAAAAGACTTCTGCAGATTTACTGTGCTATAACAACACACACACACACACACACACAAGCTGTCTCTCTCTCACACAACCACACACACACACACACACTGTGAAGGAAAAAAAAAAGTTGTAATGGCCCAGTGCCCCTCCAAGGACAGATGAGCGAGAGAAGAGGGAGCGGAGTAATCACAGTTAAAGAGAGAGAAAGTGTGTGTGTTTGTGTCTGTAGGGAGGTGAATAGATTGACTACAGGGAACTGAGAATGGTTTGGCGTTGGAAAAATGGATGGGGATATGAGCGCAGTGGAACATCCTGTCCCATCTACCATCCTTCACACACACTCACACATATTGGCTCAACATGGGAATGTTAGGGCTGCTGAGCTATAGAGTTGACAGACGAGCGCGTCCAGGATATGGGATGTGTCGCGATACTCCAAACAAGACCATTTAGTCCCTTTTATTTCTCATTTCCTTCAAAGCTCACTTAACCTGAAGCCCCTCCACATCCTGTACCCAGTATGCAAATGTTGCCTTTGAAGTGAAACCTCAAAAATGTTCCCAACAGGCGGTAGACACATTATGAAATGCACATGCAGTGTATTAAAATTAAAATAGAAATTGCTAAGTATTCTCTTATTTACAGTAACACTGTGTTTGACTAACTTAACTCTGTGCCACAGGTGTGTTGTTTAATTCAGCTTGTTTTTGGTTTCCATTTGTTCACGTATTGAATAACTATCTACATATTAATGAATGTGTGACTTCATTTATAAACACTGCATCAGCACAAAAGGGGAGCCATGGGGATTTGCATGTGGCTACTTTAACACTCTACATACTGGGATCTATTTTTGTGCAGGTGAACAAAGTGTAAAATGAAGCCAGAGTCACTGAGGCTCTGTGCTCATCAGCAGCCCTGTGATTAGCTGTGTTCTGCAAGTCAGAATACTAGACCATGTTTTTGTTACATATACTAATATACTATAACTCACCATTAGTATAAGGAGCACTTGCCTGTACCTTATATGCCAGAGTCTGTATTAAAAACAAACTTGTACCATATGACAGTTCTGGAAACGCTGGGAATTGCTTTATTTGCTAGCCGTGTGAAGCAAGTCCAAGTTTTGCAAGCTCCATTTCCAGTATGAGATTTGAGTCTTAAAAACATCCAGTGGGAATGGATTGAGCCCAACAGCTGTAAGAGCTAATCAGAGTTAGACGATGACGACAAAGAGCAGCAATGCATTTCCACTGTGGTGCCTCTTTTGTTGTAAACTGCATGGACATGTGTGTAACTAGAAGCAGACCTTAAAGAGTGTTACATAGGTTCAGCCTTGTCCAAGAATTAATGGTGATGCTAGAAGCAATTATATGTCATTTTGTCAATGGTTGATCCAGTCTTAAGGCTGATGATTCCTGGTCTCAGTTTTCCAATCTAATCACATTGTTCTGATTTTCAGAATCCCTTAACTATGTCTTTTTGTTTTAAATTAAGAAATCAAGAAAAGTCTAGTTGCCATGACTTAATCTCAACAACAGGCTTCCCCATTCCACATTCAAAGTTTCATTTTTTAGAGTCACGGTTCTCAAATAAATAAATAAATAGACGGAAACGAATACTCAGACATCAGTGTTCACAAGTGCTCCTTTTATTAACTAATTATTGTTGTAAGTATGTTAGAGTGCAGATAGTTAAATGAATCAGTTTGAGCATACACAGATTCCTTCTGTCTGCGGAATCTGGGCACGCACACAAAAAAACAACCTTTGTGGAGCTGGAGTGATAGCGCCTGAAGGCAACATAATGTCAAGGTGAAGGTAAAGAAAAGGGGACTTGAGCAAATCCAGTTGTCACAGTTAAACACACAGTGGGATGGACCAGCTCTCCTAAAGAGATCACTGCTTTTCCAAAGAGTGTCACTAGCTCAGTGTTGTATGATTCAGAAAAGTTCAGGTTTGTAGTACATAAGGTCACATACATGATGATAAAGTTCTGTATAATGTATATGCCTGATTAGCTAAATCTACCTGTAGGGTTCAGTTGTAGGGCTATGACTGTAACGTGCACCCAGTGACAGCTCTCTGTACGTGTGTGTGTGTGTGTGTGTGTGTGTATGTGTGTGTTCTGCTAATGTTTGCAATGTAATGTATAATTAGCACTAAACACAAAGTACAGCTGGGGTTGATGGGAAATGCTGGGGAATGTTGTTAGTATTGCAGGTGTTTGTTCGTATTGGGTAAATGAACTTTTTGGACCTGATGACTGTGTTAGATGAAGATAAAGGATTACCAGGTTCATTGTTCCCAATGAGACATGAATGATTATTATAATTAATGGCTACCTATTCGTCATTTGTTGAGGTATTTTACTCAAAACCACAAGTCGAACTCACGTGTCACTAGAAAGAAGTCTGTCACCAAAGTCACTAAAGTAGGATTTATCCTCTTGACATTATGTATGAAGTAGCTAAAAATATCAGCTATTCTTGTCAGATAACCACACGCACAATAACAATGACAGTGCCAGTACAGTCAATTTGTTGCATATACTTGAAAAGAAACTTTTCTAACAATTGGGGGTGTGTAGACTACAATTACTGTGTCCAGCTAATAGGAGGGAAATAAAGTGTGCACATTCAAGCTCTTTGTTTATTATGGGGGCCGTAGGGGATATGCTGTAGCTGCATATTGCAGCCCTCATGGGCGACATTATTAACTCTTCTCGAACTGCAGCCCAACAGCAGCAGTTGTTTCAGCTAAGGAGGGTGTTGTCAAATGAAATATCTGTCCCTAATGGCACATTTATTCCCACTGTTTGAATGTGAATTTAGAAATGCTCAAGTGATCATAAATATGAAGGTGTAGTTTGTTGGTTTGCTTAGTTAAATATTTAAACATGTCAGGAAGCAAAAAAGAAAATCTGTCTTTAAAATGACTAAAGCAAAAGAGAGTTGGTCACACTGTGAAATAATGTTCAAAAACATAATAAGTACCGCATTTTAATGATTCCTTGTATTAGTCACAAAGAGGATTTTTATTTAAAAAGATGTAATACACAGTGGGATAATTTGGGTTTTCAGAAGATAGTGGAAATGACCAACATATAAGAATAATAATAATAATAATAATAATAATAATATAATAATTTATTGTCTTTATAAGTATATTAAAGCTCTCAACATGATCTCAAAATGTCGCCCTAGCTTCGTTAGAAAGTGTTTCATTTTGGAAGGCTGTTTCAGAGGCTTTTAAACCCAGTAATAAAAATAGTGGCAAAAAGAGCTTTCCATCTAGAAAATATCAATATGACTCTCAAGAAACTCATACACGACATCGCTTTAAGTGCCAACACCGATAATATGAATGTGCTGTTGGATTTCCGTGGGTAAGAGGTGTCACTGTAGATCGACAAGGATAAGAGCTGCTCTCGACTCTCGTACACAGGGCTGTTAATTATTGATTTAATAAGCTCTGTGTGAGTGTGAGTGTGTCACATGTAGACTGTAATCTTGTTATAGTGCTGGGCATTTATGCGTGCGTCTGAAAATAGTGTAGAAAAGCAAATCTCTTTTGTAAGGATGAAATATACTAATTCTTCAGCATTTTTTCTGTAAGAATTATTCAAATGATTAATCAGTTAACTAAATCATTGGCAGTTCTCTGTTGATCGATTAAGCTTGTTTGCTTTTTACAGCATCAGACAAAAAACCCTTGTGCTTCAAACTAAAATGACGTAAACTTAGACATGTTGTGTATATACAGTGTATGGAGTGAAACCATTTGAAGATGTTGGTGTGTGTGGTGTTCTGGAAGAACAATATGACAGATGTCAAGTATTAATTATAGCTCAACATGAGTACATGCTGTCAATACTTCTAATTTTTACTTAGACGTAGGCTGATAATAGGGTTTCTTGGTAATTGATGGTTCTGTTATCGTGTGCAAACTTAGTGTGAAATTGAAGATATAAACTCATCAACCGTGATTAGTTGCACGTGTTCAACTGCTCATTAACGCAAATGTCTAATTAGCCGATCACACGGCAGCAGTTCAGTGCATTTAGGCATCCAGTCGTGGTCAGGACAATGTGCTGAAGTTGAAAAGTGATGGGAAACTTGATTGTTGGTGCCAGACGGACTGGTCTTAGTATTTCAGAAACTACTGATTACTACTGGGATTTTCATGGACAACTATCTCTAGGGTTTATAAAGAATGGTCTGAAAGAGAGAAAACGTCCAGTGAGCAGCAGAGTTCAGAGACACTGGGTAGGACTCCCAGTGTAATCCAGCACTAGGAAGTGGGTGGTGAATATATTAAATATAGATCCACACCCATAAACTTTTGTGTTGTGTATCAAACACCAAACATTTTTTTAATCAACTAAATGTGTCCAGGTAAGATAATTATCAAAAAGCACTGGGTGTCATTTACTGATTGATCTAGTTACTGTTAGTTTTAAAAAATGTCCAACATACCAAGAAACATTTGGTAGAAGGGGTACACACCCACAACAAGCGGCTGACTGCAGGGTCGACAGTTTGCCCTTGTGAGCTTTTGTGTGTGTCTCAAAGGGGCCTTGTTCAATGGAGCAGTCAGACTCGTGCTGGACAAGTCACCTCCCTGTACCTTATGGCTGCAGCAGACACACACACACAGACCTTAACAGATGGGAGTCTCAGACGTGGCTCATTGGGGGGACACGTATGTTTGTGTGTTTCCCCAAGGGCAGGGGACATTCACTCTCTTTCATGCACGCACACAAACACACCCACACACACACACACACACACATACACACACACACCTTCTGTCCATTGCAAAAATCCAAACTCTAATTATTGCACCACAGGGGTAAGCGTGTGTGCGCGTGTGTGTGTGTGTGTGTGTGTGTGTGTGTGTGTGTGTGTGTGTGTGTATTTTGTTTGTTAATAATATTCTGCTGCAGGTACAACAGTAAAAATCAATTTTCACATTTATGTGATGCAAAGATCAAGTTCTTCTAATTACTCACTTGAAATGACACCGTTCAGGCTAGTTTCTGTTCTCCCTGTGTTAGAAAACCAAAATAGAAAATCATTATCATTTATATGATGGATTTAAAACTTCATAGAATAAGTTTCATTATAGTTTCAACACCACAACTCATGTCCTTATTATTCATTCAAGACATAATTATGTCGCCCAAAGTTAGAATCAAGACATCATAAATAAGTGTCAGTTATCTTTTAATTGCTAATATACTGAGTTGCTGTTGGTACCTGGATTCAAGAAAACTCCAGATTAAGAGAGCTTTAAATATATCTTATCTTAAACCTTTGCAGCTGAAAGTGGATTTTGTAGCTCTATGCATAGAAATAAGTAAATGTTAAATTTGACATTTTTCTATTACTGTTTAAACTAGAACTGCAACTTAATGGCAGTTTATTTATTGTGTACAGTATGTTTGGTGGAGAGTTACAGTATGTATGAACAGTAGTTAACAATAACTAGAAATATAACAGCAGAGTGGGCCCATTGTTTAATTTCAGGTGGTATCTTTTTCAAATAAAGGCCTCGTACCTGCAGTGTGACCCTCCTGCCCCAGGCTCAGAGAAGCGAAAGACAACAGCCTGTGCCTAGTTTTAGATGGTGCCCTTGGCAGAGTAAGCGTAGCGACCTTCCTCCTGACATCCAGCAGCAAACATCCCAGTTCCCTGGTGATGCCTTCCAACAGCCTCCAGGAGGTCGCCCCAAAGAGAGAATAGAAGTGAAATAACTGGAGAGTGACATAGAAAACAGGGAAACAAGAATCAAGTGATGCTGGTCTTCTTATCCTTACCACCTTCCTCTCTTTCTTTGCCTCTTCCCTCTCTCATCTCCTTTACTATCCACCACCTGTCCTCCTCCAGTGCAGCTGTTGCCGATCGCCTCGGTCAAAGGAACCTCAGCAGTGCAATAGAGAAAGCGAGGGTGCTGCTTCACTCTTTAAAACATTTAATCGCTCACAGCAGAAGGCTAAGGTGGTGGAAAGATCATGGTTTAATACAGATTAGGTCCACAGTGCTGTGCAGTAACTAGACGTATGTTTAGTTCATTTATCGACATTTAACTTAACTTACAAAAACATGGTTACACACACATTTTGTGTCTTTTCCAGTTGTGTAGTAGCTGTTTCCTGAATGCCCCGGTGCAAAAGTTGATACTAGCTGTAGTCATAGTAATTGTATAAAATGGTAGTAGATATAATAGTAGTCAAAGTAACAGTAGTTTTCTGTTTTGTTTTGTTTTTGTTCTTTATGTGTATTTGTGCATGTCTGTTTCTTCTTATTGCGTCACCACTGATTTCAGTATAGTCAGGCTGTGGAGCCTCAGGCTGTTCTTTTCAGGGTAGCGTCTGGGGAGAATCAGTCTGTATGCGAGTGCGTCTTCATAAGTATGTATGCGTTAGTCTTACTGTAAACACCTTCTCTGGAAAGAAAAGACGTTGTTTTTCTTTCATGCATTCTCTTTTTCTGCTCCACACTGCTGTTTATTTACCTGGATCTTCTTCAAGATAAACTTCCTTTTAATACCCGTCTCTTTCGAGAACATGTTCAGTATTTTAAGCGCGTGCTAAACCCTGCAGTGTTTGCTTTGGTACGTGTGTGGTGGAGAATGTGAACATACAGCAGGTGTGCTGTGGTGATGTCTCAGTTACTATATAGAAATGTAACTTTTGCGGCATGTAGTTTGGATCTTTTTGTAGGAAGTAAAGACATTAGTCAGTCTGATGTGGTGAATCTGAGTGGGTTTTACTATATCTTAATTGATGCCCTCCTCACCTTCTGATAGATGCTGTTGCATTGCCTGCCAAGCTTTCCCCTTAACAGATCTATGATAACAGGCACAGGTCTGCCTCCTGCAATCTTTAGTACATTTTAAAACAAATGCTCTCAGATTTTAACAGAGGCAGTCAAAAGCAGGACTAAAATGGTAGAGGATCCTTCACGTCCCCTTTAAATGCATATGGAATAGGCACATACGTGCCATAAAGGTAAAACACAGAGGTTAAAGCTTCATGCTCCACGCAAAAAATCTGGATTTCTCCCAGATGATACCATTTATAAGATGCCATGTATCTATGACTGGACAATTAAGGAGTTATTTAGGAATTTTGCAGTGCACTGAATTTTTGCATGGCTTGAGGAACATTTTGATCAGTTTCTAGATACACGTGGCACCATGTAAAGAAATCACTTCTGGGAGGGTATATTGGGCAGTATGCGCCTGCCTTGTCAGCCTTTGACATGTGATAAGTGAGACACCACAGACCTGATTGTGATGAAACTACAGGGAGTCGTGCATCACAGCGCTCTGCCATTTTCAAAATTACTGTGTTTGGCCCAAGGTGGGGGCAGCAATTACCTGGCAAACATTTTAATAACCAGTCATATCTCATATACTGCTGGGGGGAATAAAATGAAACTTGTAACACATATCCAACTATTCTTACTCTACAAATTTGTCTCTGGGCCAGCAGTTTGCAACATATTGGATTTTTCACTGTTTTGAGTTGCTACAAAACCAGTTTGCCCCTGCAGCTGTCTTCTTTTTTTGTGTCAGTTTAATTTACTGATCACTGCAGGAGTTACTGCCTCATTTCTACCATCCATCTAATATGCTCTGCCACAAATATACAAATTAAATGAGGAGAGAACAATGCAAACGGACTGTTACTGATATTTTTGTATTGTCTCATAACACGCTTGAAACTGATTTGTTCCAGTCATGGCACCAAGGCACACTTTAGAGCTGCCTAATAGGAAGAATATAATGAAACAGCAGTTCACAGTAAACTTGGGAAATAGTCAACCTCAAGGTTTGCGAGGTGCAGTCAGTTGGCAAAATTTCAACACGGTGGCTCTAATGCTTGACAGCAATGCTTTTAATACTCTGTAGAGGTTTAAAATGCACTTAATGTTGCTCTGTGGAACATTTTAATGTAGAAACATATCTCTCACCTCACCTTTTATGTTAATCACTACGTGGGTTGGCAGTACAAAAGAACATCTTATTCTTACCGAGACCCTGGTTTCCACCTTTTAACTGACAGGTAATCTGCTGTGCCCACAGGAAACAGCAGGTTGAAGTGTAGGTGTCTCCAAAACAGCAGCATCAGAGTGTTTTGTTGTAGTGGTATCTTTTCTGGCTTGTTTTCTGGTCTTAGTCACGCTGATGCGAATATGAGATGGTCCTTTGCAAATAGTTTCATTTGAAGGGTGTTAAGCAGCTTCAAGAATGTTGTTCCTCAGTAGAGTAGCACAAGAAAAATAATATATGCACTGCTTTGTTTTGATCATCTGTGTAAATGCTTTTAGTTTGTTTGGACAATAAATGTTTGTTGGTGTTTTTCAGAACATCCCAGCGCTGCCTTGCGGGAAAGCCCTTTACTCCTACGAAGGCAAAGAACCAGGCGATCTCCAGTTTTCCAAGGGTGACATCATCATCCTGCGACGCAAAGTAGATGACAACTGGTACCATGGCGAGCTCAATGGTTGCCATGGCTTCTTGCCTGCCAGTTACATCCAGTTGCTGCGTCCCCTGAGCCAGACTCCACCCCAGGGCAAAGCGCTGTATGACTTTGAGGTCAAAGACAAAGACCAGGATAAAGACTGTCTGGCCTTCAGCAAGGTAACACACACACGTACACAAATGCTGTGTACACACTGACTGGATGACACTTTTTTTATGTCAGGCACAGAATAAAAATAGCAACATAAAATTGCGGGCTGACTTCACGGATGAATCAGAGGAGAGATTTGAGGGGTGGATGTACTCAGAATTTACAACAGCATAAATATCGAAGTAGCCGCTAACAAACAAACAGCATACCTTATCTGTGGTGTTAAACCAGGGTGTTTTTGTAGCACACTAATAATTTATTAGTACTGACTCTTATCTTCAGATTGATTCAGTGCAACTTCAAACAAGTTACAAAGTATTTGCTCTGCTTGGTGCCTTCCCAGAGGAACTACAGTTTTCACGCTCAACTCCACATTTTGCTTGTACGTCTTTTTTTTTTTTTTCTTTAAAATGTTATTGGCCTTCACATTTTTTGCAGTTTTCCCCTGACATAATTAAGATTATTTGAAATAATCTTCTATTCTGCTGATATTGATGCATGATGCATGAGCTCTAGCAGGCTGTTCTGTGGTTGGCTGAAATAAACATCACAAAACAGTCAAAATAGTGTATATGTTTTTTTTTGTTTTTTTTTATCTAAGTCAAATATTTTATTATTTTAAGTTGCAAAGAATAACAAAGGTATTTCTGTAAAGGTCCCTAAAATACTATTTAAACAACTGCTCAGATGCTGCTGTATCAGAGCCAAGAGAAACATTCTCCAGTGTAATCTCTCCACAGGAAGTAAGAATAATAATAATACATGTCTTCGTACTGTAGTCACGGAGAAACCTAGAGGTCTTCTTAAGGGTCTACGTGGTTCCTAGTAACCAAGAACAATGATAAACCTTTGTCTAAATTAGAGTATACATGTAAGCAGTCTAATGTTGAGTCGAGTTCATGGATCTCAGGTCTGTGCATCAACATGTTTAACAATGGAGGGCTTCTAAACAAACTCCCTCTCACTCTGATGATCTAATGCATCATTACTGCAGGAAACAAATTTGTTTTTCACAGCAGATGGAAAGTGTGAAGTGGAAAGTGCAGAAAAGAAGTAATGTAATTCTGCTCTTTTTGACTTGACAAGGGGACTTGTTAATTAGCATCATGCTGTTGCCAGTACTCATGTCTCTCTCTATTTGGATCCTGTTAAGGTTGATTGCCTTTAGGATTGCAACCAATTATCCTCAGGTCTGACTGCCTTCAGGTCATTGAGTCTCTTTTACCTGAGATTTAGGTAGGTATAGTACTTCTTTGGATTGTGAAGATCTCTCCCTCCATTAAATAAGAGGTGGATGACGTAGGAGGTTGACATTAGAAAAGTATTTTTAAAATTACACTTTAAAAAGGACAGATGTGAAGAGACCAAGGGAAGAAGAGAGAAGACACCTTCAGAATTGTGTGTCCAGGTAGGGTTTGGTGTAAACAGTGATTTGTATTCGCTGAACCACTCTCTTCCTCAAAGCTTATCATTTTGTTCCTGCTGTTACACAGGCTCATTTGTGCTAGAAATGAACGCCCGACAAACCCAGTCTGTCTCTGCATTTTGAGTGCATCTGTAGAGAGAGGAAGAGGAAGATATATTAAATTACCGCGCACTGCACACTGTGGGTGTTTTAAGTGTGTCTTGTACACCTCACCACAAACGAACTACCCCCTACAGTCTGATTACCAGATAATGAGATGTCCATAGATCATATTATTTTGATAGGGCAAAGCTAATCAACAGGTTAAACATTACAAAAAGCCACAGTTTTGCAAAGAGACACATGGACCCTGTGGCTTGCCACATGCGTGTTGTCATGCAGAAGCAGTGTGTGTGATATTGTTTTCTCAGTGTGAGTGGTAATTACTCAGTATGACTAATACACAGTCATTTACCAGCATTATCACTGTCATCCCTAATGGTCCAACCAAGACCCCTATATTCATGTGACAAGAGAAGCAGCAGAGGGAAAAATAGTTCGCTAATGAAGTCTGTGGGTGTGTGTATAAGGAACATGATGTGTGAGCTATAATGTGTTGATATGAACACTATGTACATACTGTATTGGCATTGGTAAGCATGGGTACCCAGTGCTGCAGTATTGAGTAGCTTTTTGATTTTGGGTAGCAGAAATAGTCCAGGCAAATCTTTGGATCCAGATAAAACAATAGCTACAGACTGTAAGAATTCAATTTGACCTCAATCTATAGATCTCTTGGAGCCAAACAGTCAGCTTCAACACATGTGAGCTTCAGACTGCAGCTTTTTAACGTATTTATTTAACTATTATTGCATTAGCACATGCATTTCTATTTTTATGTCTATGTGTTTAGTTGCACTCATTTCCTATCTCTCTCCAGGATGAGGTGTTAACAGTTATCAGGCGAGTGGATGAGAACTGGGCAGAAGGCATGCTGGGAGACAAGATCGGCATCTTTCCTATTCTCTACGTGGAGGTAAACCCACAGACGTGACACAAACACAGGTTATTACAGAAGGAGCTGCAAAAGCTCAAACAGTGGTGGTGCAGCAGAACGCAGGTATTTCCATTTGTCATTCTGCTGCTTTGGGGAGAGGAGGCAGGACTTTTTGTTTCTCCAGGGAAAAGTAGATCCTGTACGCTTTGATGAGAAATAACTAACATGTTCTTTCTATTGCTAGTAGCTTTCCCACAGCTAAAGTATGATGATATCCACCGTCAACGTGACATAACTCGAGATGCCAGGGCTTTTTTTTGTTTTCTCTGTCATCTACAGGTGCATTACCAGTGAAAAAGCAATGTCTAAATACTAAGTACAGCTGATGGGGAAACAATAGGTCACTGACAGTGGTAACCAGTGATGCTTTATTTATTTATTGTTGGTAGTGCCCCCTGTGCTGAGAGGAGGGACACAGTAAGCCCCATGTTGAGATTGGGGTGTAACTGAGAAGATGGTTATAATGGTTTTAGATAGCCACAAGGTCCCTCAGAAATCTTGGGTGCTCCATTGGTGTAATCCTCAGTGTGGTGTTTGCTGTTGACAAATGCCATCAGCAGTACAACATGGCTAGAAGCACATACCATGATTTAGACACTGCATCCAATTCACTTGTTCTACTGCCCTTACAGCTCCGTGTGTAGTGCTCATTTTTCTGTCAGTCATGATTTTGATGTGATGGATTGATTGAGGCTCCACATGATGTTTCCATAGGGTGTCTTCTGTACATTTATCAACTTATCTGTTGAAATGCACAACCGAATGTTTATTTTGAACCCAGAAGTAAAAAAAAAAAAAAAATGCATTAGCTGAAGTGTGTGTAACTCAGTTTTCTTCTTGGTAAAAGGATAAAATGCTGCAACACCCTGAACATTTTACCTCCTTTCATAGTGCCACGCCTGTCATGACTGGAATATAGTTTACTTTAATCCTTGTGCAACTGAAAAAAAAATATCATGCACAATTTGCTCTGGATCACATTTAAGGCTTTTAAGCTGTGGTAAAAAGCCATTGGTGGAAACGGCAAGGATGTGTAAATCCTTCTTTCATGTTGTTGTTAAGGATTCTCTTCACCCTCTGTCACTACAAATGTGTGAACACACTGATTTTCTTGTGACCCTGTGGAAAACAAATGATGAAACCTTCAAAACTGACGGCAGGTTCACTCACACTGGGAAGTACCGCTGTGTATTTGTGTGCATGTTGTGTTTGTCAAGGTAATAAGCCTGTCATAAGGTCAGATCCAGTGCACTGGGTGTATTGTGTATTCATGCATTATGGCTTAGAAAAAATTACTTAAGCAGAGATTAGATAGTATGACTTCTCATTCATCGTGATGCTTTTAAACATATTGCTTTTCATCTGCTACAAAGGGAACTTGTGCTGTTCACATAAAACAACTAGTCCATTCATGTTTTCTTTCTTATTTTGTCATCCTTTAATCATATTGCCCTGTTTCTCTCTAGCCCTACATGGGAGTGGAGTCTTTGTTACCCGCGTATATCCCTGAAATTAGCTGGTTGACAAAACTATTCTCTTAGGAAATGAAGATTAGCCAAATGAGAAAAGTCAGCACAAATGCAAACTGACACACAGGGGTTCCTATTAAATGGAGATGCATCAATAATTTAGACCTCTCCATCACTCTGGCACAGCAGGTGTGTGTGTGCGTGTGGGTGTGGGTACGAGGAAGCTTTTATAGCTGTTGTCACATGTGAATGCAGACAGATGTTGCTAGTATTCGCCTGTCTAAATACATAGATTGGTGATAAGGGTTTGATTGGACATCACCGGTTTGCTAGAAATTATATGGATCATATGTGGAGCAATTGGCAGTTCCTGCATTTGAAGAGGGTACTGCTGTCCATCTCTGAAGCTTGTTAATGGTGTTTCAAATTGATTTAATATTATTTTGTAATTTGGCAATCTATCCAGTGCTAGATTAGTTAGTTTGCCAATAAATGAAGCACCAATCAGT
Source organism: Anabas testudineus (assembly GCF_900324465.2). Taxonomy (NCBI): domain Eukaryota; kingdom Metazoa; phylum Chordata; class Actinopteri; order Anabantiformes; family Anabantidae; genus Anabas; species Anabas testudineus. Next base: position 15,744,335 of record NC_046629.1, on the reverse strand, counting down.
TTGAGAAATAGCCTCATGAAGTGAATCAGATGCAGGTCCATCATCACCATTTTCTCATGTCTCTGTCAACAAACTGAGCTCATTACTGAGCTCAAGAGTAATTCCTAACAGGTATTGTTGTTTTCTTTTTTTTTAGCAGTTACACTGGAGGTATAATAATAATATAATAAACAATAATATTCTGTCAGTTTTATGTTTTTTTTATAAACTCCTACTCATCAATTATGCACCATTGGTTTACTTGAGTGTTTTACAGATGGAAACAGACCAGCAGCATCATAGAAATGATTTAACTAACTTCAGTCATTATTATATATACGTTCATCTATATTGAAGACCTGATAACCTAAGAGTAGATGTACATGACAGCTGGCTTTAAAATGTGTGAAGCTGGCTTGTGTGTCAGGCGGGTGCATACACCCTCAGTGTACACACTCCTGAGTTCATATACACCTGGAGTGACTTTATGTTGTTTTGAATTTGCTGCAGGCTTGACTTTGGGTAGGTGTGCTGAGTGGGTTGTGCAGTGTGTTGTATAAGTTTAGCACTGTTGGAAGATTCGGTGTGGGCTCAGGCGGATGTAGATCAGTGTACTGGAGGTGAGTTTGAGTTTAGTGTGTATGTTTGGGTACAGGTTGTGTCAATTCATGCAAATAGGAGATACATTTTGGAGCATTGTTCAGATTTGTTTTGTCGTTGACAGGTTTGGAAGAAGCTTGGGTCACACATCGTGCCCTGCATCAAGTATGCCTCTGTCTATTTGTCTTTTCTCTTTGTCTCCCCTCATACACCCTGCTGTCTGAGCAGCAGGAGGGACTTGGCACATACCTACCACTGTGTGCATGGGCATGGGTATGCATATATCTTGCTGGCTTACCCTTTTCGCAGTGCAGATTCCAGTTCATCAGCTTAAGTCTCAATATTACCTGGAGAGAGCACTCACCCCCAAAAAGACACAGAGTACAGTTAACACATGACCTTGGAGATTTCCTTCAGCCAAATACACCAAGTGAAGAATTGTCTCTGTCAACAACATCTGTCCTTCTCTCTTCCTTATCTCCTTTACTGCAGCATGGCACCATAGCAGTAGTTAAAGAGAAACTGACACAGCAGTCATTGCAGTGAGTGCGCTTGTGTTTGACTGGCCACTATTGTATTTATGTGGAGGCACCGACTTGAATGTGTAAAAGTTACTTGATTTACTGCAATAAACTGTAGTGTGTTGCCTCCCTGACCTTCAGTGTCTGCGTGTGTGAGTGAGTGAGTGAGTGTGTGTGAGTGTGTGTGTGTGTGTGTGTGTGTGTGTGTGTGTGTGTGTGTGTGTCCTCTGGTGTGTCTCATGAGAGCAAACTGAGTTATATCCACAGCATCAATCTATCATGCTCATTAGCATATGATTTGGCTTTGATTAGCATATCTATTAATATGGAAATGCAACATCACCAACACTGAGCTGAGGCGGGTCAGTCCTTTTCTTCTTCCTACACACACACACACACACACACACACACGTGCAGATAGAGAGAGAGAGAGAGACTTGACTTTTCAGGGGGTGTTCAGGAATTTGAGGTAATACTAAGCAGACACGATTTCGATGTAAATTTGTTGGGTGGCAGAAGCTGATGCTGTCTGTAAACATGACTTCATGTGTACGCTTTATGTTAAAGTTTCATGAGCCACAATATTATAAAAGGGCTATAAGATTACATGAATTAGCAAGAATGTCCATAACGATTGTTAATATTGAGATACAAATACTAAACATTTGGAAACATTCGCTTAACGTGTTAGTTTATGCGTTGTAACGTTCTACGTTACCACGTTTTATAATTACCTGTGAATTGTCTCAACAGCAATATTCTATATGTTAAGACTGTCTTTTCATTAAAAGTGTATCTTATCATGACTTAATTTTGAATTTTACAGTTTGACTAGACAGGTTTGAGACAGAACTGCTCTGTCCTGGTGTTTAAAATGTAAATGAACTAGGAGCTGTAGCAGATTTTTCCAAGAATGAACTGAAATGAATCTAAAAGCGAGGAGCGAGAGAGAATGATCATGACATGCAAAAAGGGATGCTCACCCTTTGGTGGCTTGTTCGAGTGTGTGTTTGACAAAGAGAGGAGTGAGAGCGGGTGCCACACAGAGGGAGCCTCACCAGAACAGCTGTTACAAGTGATGATTGTTATGCTCCTAGTCTAAAAGCTGCCAACAAGAACAAGCACACTTGATCTTTTAATGTACAGTATGTGAACCACTGAGGACTGGGATGTAACACGTGATCTTCTTTTCTCTTTTTCTCTTGTCTTCTCCCATGCTCAGTTAAATGAAACAGCCAAACAGTTAATGGAGATCGACAAGCCAGCGCCAACTAATGTTCCTGGTCCAAGCTCTGAGCCAGCTCCACTGGGCCCCTGCTCCCCTTGCCCCCCCCCTAGCGCCTCTCCGTCCAACGGGAACGGGTCTGGCCATCGAAGAGGTGAAGGAAAGAAAAATGCCAAGAAGCGTCATTCATTTACAGCACTGTCCGTCAGTCAGAGGTCCGCCCAACTGAACAACAGGCACAGTATGGAGATCTCCCACCCAATCCTCATTAGCTCCTCTGACCCCAGAGCTGCTGCACGCATCCAGGTACACAAACAGTAATTATGTAGCAGTAGGGGTATCCGAACCTTTGCTTGAGGAAAAATAGAGATAACTCACTTTTAATCTTTTTTAAATAAAGATTCTGCATTCAAACTTTTACACCACTACTGTGCAGAAGTGATAAAGTACTTGTGTTTTGAAAGGTTGCCCCTTGTGTAATTATAGGTTATTGCTTTGTTATTTTACTTTACGCTTGGTTGTTTAATCCTTAAGAATATGTAACTTATAGGTGCAAGTTTTGGGTGGAAAAATGTAAATATGAATATTGTATAATGAAAACAACTTAAAACTCTAAGTACTGAATAAATATACAGTACTTAATTGCATTATAATCCTAGTATGTTAATAACAATTGAGATCATTATGGTAATAATGGTGCGTTATTATTATTATTATTATTATTATTATGATTAACAACCAGAAAGGTACAGTATATGGGGTGTTATGTGCTGCAGTTTGTGCCGCAGTGCGTAACTGCACACAACTGTCTACAACTACTGATAAACCCATATCACTCAACATCAGTCCACCTTATTTCCCGGTCAGCCTGTAAACACACGCATTAAATATGCACTTACTCTTTGTAAACCAGATTCTCAATCATCCACCTTGACAGTTTAATGTGAGTTACCTCATTCTTCTTTTTGGTAGCTTTCAGCTGGCTACATGCTGCTTTTATATTTATTGCCTCTAGTTGCATTCACACTGGGGTTCAGTGTGTTTTGGCTCCATATGAATAATACCCAGGATGCATACTGAAAAGCTGAAATGGCTGCAGGCTCATGTTGCAAAATGATTTGTTTTAAATGTTTGTACGTCTCCGTTTGTCTTCAGGATGCATCTCCCCCAGGTCCCTCTCCCTCCTCGGCAGGGGTACTGGTGCCACCCAAAGTGGCATCCATAACCTCTGAGCTGCTGGCCCATGCCAAGGTGCAGCTGCCACTCAACATGTGAGTACATGTCAGGGTGCTGTCAGCTCAACCCACCTGTGACCTGAGTTTGTAGTCCCTCCTTCCACCCGCCTGTGCTGTTTTTTTAAACAGAGCGGATGCGTGTTTGAGATACAGGCATGTTTTCAGAACCTTCTTCCTGGCAGTGTTAAAAATATTTCCTCTTTTGTGCCCAGAGATATTGGCCATATTCCACCACCTTTACAACCACATTTACTCCTCCGCTGGTCAAGGATGAAATCCCCCTCAGAAAGGATAAATACAGTCACACACCATTCCCTCAGTTTGTGCGATTCTTGCATCACTGTTTTATAACAAGGCTTTCAACAGTATAGCAACGGTGTACAGTGTACCATACATTTTATTTTACAGCATGTTATGTGCTTCTGTAGAGATGAGCACTGGGAAACACAGTTCATTGCATGCTGTTGTTAGTCTTTTCTATAAAGATTAGGTGGACAGATGCACTATTAGGTATACATAGATTTACCTTATAATCTGTGCAGAATAGGTTGACAAGTTTCAGCTCTTTAACAGCGTTAATAAAATATAGCCTGTATGCAAATTACATGCAAGACAAACACTAGTAAAACAGTAAAAAGGAGCCTGGAAACCAGATTTGACATGCAGTCCATAGAAGCTACTTGAACACATCATAAAGGTTGCAACACAAATCTCAGTTCTTTTTTGCGATTAGATTTTATAATTATCACATTAAAAGTTTCAGAACTGTGCTACTTTTTATCATTTAATTGAATAGATACATTACATAATTCTTTTATTTTAATGAAATTGTGTCTTGGATTAAGACACATGATGGAGAAAAAGGGATAAGAGACATGTGCTAGAAAATTTAAATCAGACAATTCACGTAGGTAATATGGCTTAGTATTGATACACAGTATAAAGAAAGTAATGCTACATAGACCACAGTTGGACACTATTAGTTTCACTAACTGCACTACACACAGGTTGATAATTTCTTAAATGTACATCCAGATGGCTGGTGAGGTGCCACTGCTGAGCAAGACTGTTCTATAATTTACCTTGTAATTAATCTGCGAGCTTTCTGCCAGAAAGATAGGGTTACCTTGAAGGTGAATGTGTATTTCGGATCTCGTACTTCCATCTTTGTGTTGAACAATTTGACTATTAGACATTAAAAATCAGGATATTTTTGTGAACATTTGCTCAGTCTTCACTTCTTCTAAAATTACAATTACTCTCAACCAATCAGGGTCTTCACAAACTCAGAAGACACATTTCTTATCTTAAACAGAATGCACACTGCTTTCCTGACCATTTCTTTTATAGTTACTTATTATAGACACTATTCCATTGGGCTTCCTCTGGGGAACTTTAATGACCATTTTGGCAGAGAACTTGGAATTGACTAGCATTATCTCTCTTTGCCAAGGCTTTTGTTCATCTTCAATAATTGGTGGTGTCCAGCAGGACCCCTGCGAATCAGTTTTGTTATCCAACCCCCATTGGTGAGACAAAAAATGAAAAGAGATGTGACTTTTACTGATATATGGAAGGCAGATGGAACTTTAATGTATACGTGTATTCCTCAAACTAGAATTACTGGAGTCGAGAAAATGGAAGTTACCCTTTAAAACACAAGCCCAGAGTGGGTTCGTCCTACTGGTGAGGTCAGACGTTTCCATCTTAACCTGGCACTGGTACTATTCCTGTTGCCATGGGAAGACGGGAGACAGTCCCCACATCTGTTACCATGGCAACGGGGAGGCAGCACATATAGGGCTTGTTTACTCTGTGGTCTTATCGTCTTCTCACGGAGTCTGGCACTACATACTACGAATGTCTCCCAGCGACAGGACCAGAAACTCATTTATATGTTAATGCAGGAGCGGTACACTATACTCAACACATAAACAGTCGTGCATACAGTAGTTAGATGCTCAATACTACATTTATCAGTGAACCTGTTAGTAGGCTGGTAAGTAAGGTCACATTGATTAGGCACCCATTCACAGCGATAGCTGCAAACGTTTGGGAGAAAAAAAAATCATTCAATCAGCCTGTGATGGTCACATCACTACCCAAAAGAAAATAATTTGAACCATCATTAGGAATTCAAATGAAATCCCATTAAGTCACTTCTTGGGTTGGGAGTCACCCTTTTTCTGATTTTGATAATTTTAGATTTTATGCAGCATATCCTATAAAGGAAACATAGAAAAAAGAAAACAAGAAAACATTGTCCAGTTGGGATCTAAATAAAGAGTGTTGATTGGATCCAACCTATTTAAAGAAGCTGATGCTTAATGTTTTGTTTTGTACTAGTGTGCTTATTTGTTGCTACTATTTGAATAGTCATTTGACCCAACAAATATATTGTAGATGGTCTTTAATAAAAAATAATCAACAGCATGCAGGCTGTTATTTGTTGATCCTCTGCTCTGTTCAGTCAAAGAAAATTAGAAGTGTTAAAAATACTCTTGGCTCAGTGCATACAACCTTATTTTTTTCTTTAGTGGTAAAATAGTGGGAAGATTTGTTATTTAATGGGATTTGAATGTTCATTTATTTGGGTTTTGCATTGCTAATTGCTTGTGTTTGTTTTGTTTGTTGATTTTTCAAAATACATATCATTAAAAAGTCTATTGCTGCACTTGCTGAGCAGTTGTTGAGTCTTTTGTACAAACTTGATTTCTCTTGTTATTTGATTCACCTTAAAACTTTGTCTGATGCATTTATTCCCTAGATATCTGGCTCTATATGCCTACAAGCCCCAGAAGGCTGACGAGCTGGAACTTAGGAAAGGGGAGATGTATCGGGTGACGGAGAAGTGTCAAGATGGATGGTTCAAAGGCACTTCACTGAGAACCGCAGCCTCCGGTGTCTTCCCAGGAAACTATGTCACTCCCGTCTCCAGGTCAGTGAGCTCAGACTCTGGTATGAGAGGGTGGAGGATATTGTGGTGATACAGCTTCCCACGGGACTTTGTCATCCCCATAAGCAGCCAGAAACAGGCAGCGGTGGTGTTACAGGTCTTTAGAGGGTTGCAAACCTTGAAGTACTCTTCTTTGCTCAAGATGAAAAAGTGACAGACTTGCTATAGAGACCACAGTATGAGCACAGGACACATGAGTTGATTCCCTTCAGCCTCATGTCCCTAAATACTTCATGTGAACCCACCAGTGCAACACAATCAGACCAAGGACCCTAATTCTGTCTCCACACAAAAGCAGCGATGGCGCCAACACAGTGGCAATTTGCATTGTAATTTTTCACGTTCATTTCCTGAATCCAACTGAAGCAGAATACAGATCTGGCTGAGCACTGCTATTTAGTTTCTTGTAATAGAATGTAATTGCATGTGATTCTGTGTACTCACAAAACTGCCCAAAAACAGGGAGCAAAGCAAGAAAACCCTATCTGTTCTTTTTTTATTAGGACAAATTTGTCCTTTTTGGGTAATATTTTTTTTGTTTGACTTTAAATACAAACTTAATTACAAAAAAAGATGTGTATCAGCCGCTGATACTGCCTCTGCCTTTCTGTTGAGCTATGTTCAGTGCAGATCATTATCATCATCATCACCGTTACTGTTGGCATCCTGAACACTGTTACGTATAGCTGCTAAAAGAAAATAAAACAGAAAAATGAGTGTGCCGAAGTCATATTTGGCAATTTAATTACCCTCATTATTCCTGTATGCATGAAAACATTTGCAGTGGCTGTTCATCTAATCTGTATTCTGCTCCATTATGCAGTCAAAGAAAAAGGGGAGAGAGGGGAAGAAAATGCAAGCAAGGATCATTTAGAATAACAGAACAACAACAAAAAAAAAGAGGGGGGGGGGGGGGGGAGCCAAGAAAAACAATGAGACGATGAAAAAATAAAGATGCGGTGCTCAGAGAAAAGTGAACTGAAAAGAATATATGAAGCGAAGGAGTCACTGGGAGAGGAGAAGAAAAAGGTAAAGGAGGTACAAATAGGTAGAGGAAGATGGAGAGAAACTGAAATCGAAGAGATTTGAAAGACATAATGACGGGTGACGGAGGAAGAGAAAGCATAAGAAAGAAAGAGAAAAAGGCACAAAGAGATCCAACGGCTGCAAAAACAGCAGGTGTCCCTCTCCACTAGATATGAATGGCTGCTTCACATTTTGCAGTTATGCAATCTTAGAGAAAGAGAGAGAGGGAGAGAGCGGCGGGATGGGCGAGTAATCAAATGAGAGGCAATTTGTTATTTTTGCACAAGCATACTTTCTTCTTCTCCCCCCCTCCCTCACTCCTTACCTCTCCCCCTCCTTTGTCTGCAGTGCAGCTCAGAAAATTTTTCGATATGATAATGAGAGGCTGCCAAAGATGCACGCACACGTGCGTCATTCTTTCATCAGTGTCAAATATGTACATATTGGCCGTGGTATTTATTATCCTGTTTAATACTAACACATGACAGTTTGATCTGTCTCCAAAATAAGAGTTTATGAATGCATTTGGATTGCTGTATTGTTATTCTGGATTCATCTGACATTGTCAGTGTGTAATAATATTATGAAGGCTGCTTCGGAGGCTCTTCCACTCTGGCAGGAAAGCAGTTTGGTGTAAATGATGATTGTCTCCTCTCTTGCAAAAACGCAAGCTGCTCACAGTGTCCAAAGATATGGTCCTTTAGAAACCTATTAAATCCAATGCACACAATATACACCCTCAAAAACTTCAAGTGAAAGAACCGTTTCTGCTAACAGAAAAACAAATGAAGAGAACCATAACTCTATGTGTGACGCTATGTGTCTGAGGAGAAGTCGATGGACAGCCATAAGAGCGTGAATACCGCTGCGTCAATAATGTTCACCTTACCGTGCTGCTATTCAGCACACTGCAAACCAAGATGAGCAGCCTGCAGCTCCATACATGTTGCAGCAGGACACTGGTAATTGTACTGAACCATTGGTCAGATAATGGCACTGAAATCACTCACTTTGACAGGGAATAATAGTACCATTAGCAGCTCCTGCTCTGCTATTACGGAGTAAATTGTGGCTGTTAACATTTTGCACTAAACAGGAATAAAAGTCAACAGTCATGTTAGCAGCTTTGTACAAAGTAAAGCTGAGGCTGATGGGAATGTCACTAGTTTTGCAGGTATTTTAGCGTAAAGCAAAGCACTGGATAAATTGGTCTTCTGATGTGACGGTGGCGCTACTGTAGATGAAAATTGAAGGTTCATCAAAAGATCACCAAAAGAGATTAAAATTCATCCCTACTGCATGTGTGCTGTCATTCTTCCCAGTAGTTCCTGAGACACCGAATCACCAGAGTCAGGAGACAGTCACATATCCATGCATATCTGTTCCAAGTTTCTTGGCAATCCATCTTTTTTCTGTTATTTCCTATCTATTTCAGTCCGAATCAGTGCGGTGGGACAGCAATGACAGACATCAACAGCCGCCAACTCTGAAGCAATACCCTTTCTGTTAACATATGACTTTAGCTGCCAAAAGTAAAAATCTGTGACCCTGAGCTACAGGATGATTATTTGGAAATTTACTGTAAATGACAAGTCAATATCTTCTTCCCCCCCCCCCTTTCTTCTTTGAAGGGCTCCATTTGGAGTGGGTGCTGCTCGGGGCTCGTGTCTTTCCAGTCCAGTAGGTAGTGGAGGAGGGGGAGGTGGATGTAGTCAGGTGGGGAGTAAAATCTCTGACCCTTCATCACCAGGGTCCCCGGGGCCCTCTTCAACACGTCCCTCCACCCCACTTGTAAACTCATCTAACTCTGTCAGTCCTGCCTCCTCGCCGCAAACTGCTGCCGCCCAGCTGAAGAACTGTCTGCGCTCCAGTCAGCATATGGTTAACCAGGCACGCACCTCAATGCAGCTGGGTAAGCAAAAAACAACAGACACACACACACAGTTACAATAGAAATGTACGAGTTTGACTTGTTAAGCATTTGAAAATCGGAACATTGAAACATACAGAAGCTGTTTTCAGTTTCGTACAGTGAGAAACATTCACTTAAAATGAGTTAACGTAATGTCACAGCCTCACCATACCATAAGAGATAAAGTATAAAGTAGGATTTTTACTGTTTATGATCAACGTGACACTTTGGAAAGGTTCAGAAATGGAGGTGCTCATGTGTACGGCAACAACAGCCACATTAAAGTCTCCCAATGTCACAGTAAGTGATATGAGAGGTAAATCTAGATTATCCTACCAGAGGAATGTTCTGTCTGTGGTATTCTTGCAGTTTCATGGTCTGCAGCATTATCTAGTGCACTACCTTGTGGAACCAGCACAGAGGGCAAAAAATAAAAAGAATTATAAGTTGAATATGAGTAAATGTGAGTAAAGTTAACTTTAGTTGCATTAATATTGGCATTGAAGAGCTTACAATCGGCTCGTCTGAGCGCAGGGGTTTGTTTTCATTCAGTCACAAAGGCATTAATAAGGTCCTGCACTTGTGCATTTACATGCACTAAGTTGAGAAAGCTGATTTCTTAAGTGTCATGTAAACGGGAAACCTGGTTACCGTAAACGGGGTAGGGGATTAGGGAAACCTGATTCTTCTGGAGAACTCTGGTTACCCTGCCATGTAAACCTGTAACCGGGTTTCTATTCAGCTTTCTGCAAGAGCGTATGTGCATAACAAAGGCTGCAGACACTCACTACTCTACTACTGAGAAGTGTGGCTGGATGAAAGAAGAGATCATTACACAGTAATGTGTGACGTGATCTTGTTTTTAGCTCAAACTGAACCTAACACAAAGCTCCTCGTTACGTTTGCACTGTAAATGACTCAGGGTCACCAGTAACCTGGTTACCATGTAGTCCTTGTAAATGCACTGATTAACATGGACACAGTTGGTGTTCCACTTCATCCCTAAGGTGTTGAATGGGTTTGAGGTCAAGGCTCTCAAGTCCCTGTACACCAGATTGTGAAAACTGGGTCTTTATGGACCTCACTTCATTCAGGCAGGCCTGTTTTGAATTGCAGTTCACATATAGCTATTTTCTAGGCTTCAGTTTTCTGTCACAGGGCTTAAAACAGACACGCAGACGTACACTGTACTGTAAAACTGCTCGCATACTCAAAACCCGCACAGAATAGGAGAAAACATAAAAAACTGTTTACAGAAAAACCCAGACAGCTGGGGGATTGTTGTTGTGAGGTGACAGCGGTGACTGCGTCATGTTGTGAATACTGAAAAAATATGTTGTTGGGTAAAATGCAGTGTTGCCCGCATGCATGTTCTTTTCTACAGCATTCTGTATATAGGAGGTTGGCTACGCTGTATTATCCACACAGAATACAAAATGTTTCCTGCCAGTGTTCCACTGTTCAGTCACGCAACAGGTAGTGATAGTAATTAATCCTATTCTGGCTTATAGCCTTTTTGAGAATGGACGCAGATCCCTGTGATGCTGTTGTTTGAAGCAAACATAATGTAGCCTGCCACAGTCTTACTTTCCTCTGTACTTGTTATGAACCCACATAATCAAAAACATCACGTCACTCAGTCACAGAGTAGAATAATTAGGCACAATTGCTGTTACAGCATGCACTCGAACATATTCTGTGTGCACACAACACAAAGACATTGCTAAGTGCTCTGATCATGCAGTGGTACTGTTTGTGCCATGAGAACATTCACACACACCCAATCAACACACACACACACACACACCTGTGTCTTTACAAGGTCTAGATCATATCAGCCTTGCTCTGCACTCAGAGTCTATTCATCTCTCCAACACCCCTTTCTCTCTTTCTCTTTGTGTCTTTTGGTGAAGGTTCCTTTTGGCTAGGTGAAGAGTACACATTGTGGGAAGACTGCCAACACACACACACACACACACACACACACACACACACACACACACACATACAGACGTGCGCTCCCACATACAGACATACGCACAAGTGAACACACAGGCTCACAAACACACAGCTGAATGACATCACTGTGCTTTTTGTTTTATGGAGGCGTAATGACAGAGCTTCATGCTTCTCCCTCTCCGCCTCTTTCCTTTTTTCACTGTTTCTCCCTCTCTCTCTCTCCCTCTCTCTCTCTCTCCCCCTCTCTCTCCCTCTCTCCCTCTCTCTACACTCACACATAAACATACACATACACACATCTGGTCCCTATTACAAAATAAAGTATGTGCACAGTTCTGGCATTTACTGGTTTTATCACATGACCTGTGCGCCTCGCTATGGATTTCTGCCTGAGTACTGCAGTGTAGAAAAGCAGGTGGCTAGCAACCATGTGTGTATGTGCGTGTGTGTGTGTATGTGTGTGTGTGCACATGCCTGTATGCTTATGACTGTGTTGTTTTTGTGTGCTGTATTCTCCTGAGCACAAAATGTACTCATACAAATGAAAGACTGAAAAAAAAGTGTTCCAACCATCTCAGCCAGTTTTTATTTCTACAAGGGTTTACTTCAGAGTTGAGGTCTCAAGTTAAACTTAAGATTACTTGTAGCATGTTTCCATGCATTTGCCAAATGTCCTGGCTGGCTCAGAGATGAAAAAATAGCTTTTGTATATTTCTGTAAAACTGCATCTCATGGAAATACTAACTGATGTCAATTCATATCATCGAGAGGAAAAGACACATTATCAGCTTTGACCACATTAACAATGAAATTGAAAAAAATGAAAAACTAAAAGATCACTTCTTATTGTACTTACAAGGTAAGTGATGGAACAACAAAACAGAAAATATGCAATAAAACTCTGGAGGGTGCTCAGTCTAACTTAGATGACTGAAACCTCAGATAAACTTCAGAGTTGTTGGGTTTTGTTGCACAGAAAGTTGACTTTGTTGAGGAATGACTACAGCAAGCAAAACCTGTTTCAATGTACAAATGGACTCTGGACTGTTCATGGAGACAATTTGACATATTTTTCTGGCTTAACCCACAATTGCATTTGTGTCTGTTTTAGTTCACAGTCCTCCTGCTGGAAGTCCAGAGCGCCCCACGGTGGCCATCTCTCCAGTGCGTTCTCAGAGCTCCTCACCGTCACGCTGCCCCAGCCAGTCGGGTCGTCCTCTCTCCATGGTGTCTCCAGGTCCCAGCTTGGGACCCTCACCCCTGTCTTCCCCCGCCTCCCGACCCCTCCTCCCTCTCTCATCCCCTCTCTCATGTCTCACACCTCCTAACGTGTCAGCAGTGCTCCTCAACGGCGAGACAGCCGGTCCACTGCAGCCGCCATCGCCGGGTCCCTCCCACGTTTCCACTCAGGGCGCCCTTGCACCCAAAGCAGAGAAGGTGAGCCACTGATCCTGCTCCTGTTTTATCCTGATGAATAATTATAAAAACACATTTGATATGAGAGTGAAATGCCATTGGTTTGCAAAAAGAGGTGGTATTTCACAGTCTACTGTGAAAAAACATTAGGCTCAAATAACCAGAATTCTTTACATGCAAATTATTCAGTGTGTTAAATGAGATCACCTGGAAACTTTTCTTTAATGCAGTAACTAATCCTGTTTTTCAAGAGTTATCAAGAGTTAAATGTCCAAGCTAATGTCTTTATATTACCCAACTGATCAAAACTCCCATAAACAACCATAAATACTGATTTACTACCACACTGACCAAAGCAGATTCTCACAATTGTGAAGCTAAAACAATGGATCATTTGTTGGAAATGCTTAAAATTATAGAAATGATAAATTCATTATGTTGCAGATTAATTAATTGTCAGTGGAGTGCTCAACTACTTCTTTAAGCTCTGGGTCTGACCATTACATTTATATTTATTTATCTGTCACATAAATTCATCCGAAGTAAATTAAATAACAAAAAAACACAATGAGCAACTTGGGGTTCAGTGTCTTGCATAAATGAAGGGAAATAACGTACACGGTTAGACACCTTCTTTCTTTGATTCCTGAAGTTTTACTCATCCTGTGAATACAACTCATCTTAAGTATTTTACTAAAACATTGTGTCAGGTGAAAAACAAGGTAATTTGCTCCTCAGACATTACCCAGTAGCGGATGTGAAATATGTAGCATTGGTGTCTGTCTGAATGCGTCTATGTGATGTGTCAGTCGTCCTCTCCTACCTCACCATGTGTCATTCATCCAGGGGAGCTGGCACAAATGCTGAATGCCATCCCATATGTTGTAAGATCTGTGGATGTTGGATCGGGCTGCCCTGACAGTGAAGGATGGCCGAGAAACCTCACATCTGTCTGAGCTCCATTTGTTTCACTGTTGGCTCCACTGTCTGGGACAGCTAATCTAACTACACGGCTAGCTGACAAACAGCTCATTGAATATGGAACAGCCGGCGACGGCCTTGTTTACATCGTGTCACTCAACGATGGCTTGACCTCGTATTTTTTAGAGGCTGAATTCAGGATTATTACTGACATACTGGATTTATCCCATAGAAGTGACAAACTAGTTAAAGTATCAGTTCCCGTAAAAGGTCATTTAGGCAGTTGATGCCACCCTTTCATACCATTCTGGTATTTACTTATACTCTGATCATAGTATAAGTAGGTGCAAAATAGGATTTAGTTCATTTTTTGTCAAATGTCTGTGCCTGTATCTATCATTGCTATCTGTCTTAGTTATATATAAAAACAACCTGCCTTACCCAAATGACCCACTGCTCCACTCAAAATATCTGTAGGTGTAGCATCCAATATTGATCTAAATGCTATAAATGCATCCTGTTATATTCATGCCTGGACAAAAATACAAATCTAAAGGAAAATCACTATTTTTTTGTTTTGTTTTTTGGCAGAGTAGACTACTGACTAGTGGGACAAATAATAACGAATTGCCATCATATCTTGAACAAATGTTCAGTCTAACCCTGGTTCACACACCCTGCCTTTGTTGCTTTGAGCTTCGACAGAGCAGAAACATCAGGTCTGAAGTCTGGATGGCAATGAAGCTGCACAGAGTCGGCCTTTGTTACGGAGGAAGCAATGATGCAGCTATGATAAGTGTCTGGCAGACACAGGATAATCTCTGTTCGACACAGTCGCACTGTCTAGAGCGCAGCCGGTTTTACAGACACATATTACATTGAACATTGAGTTGTGTTTGTACACCAGTTCCAAGAAGCCTCCGAATGCAGGGAAACTGCCAACCGAATGTCTGTCTGAACTGCTTGCAAAGAAAGTCTCAGACTCTCTTGGAAAATGCTAAAGACCTTGAGCTTAGATCATGTGTGCTTTCCATTCCATCTTTACTCACTGGGTTTTCTTGCTACTGTGCATTTTTACATACTGATGAGTTAAAATCTTCTTTCCCTTCAGTGGTGACAAATAAAGTAAATATTTAAGTTTAAATTTAATCTTATGTCTCCAACAAAAGAAGCTCTTTGTCTTAAACCACCAAACTGACAGTACCCTAAGCAAAATTTGGTGTTCCACCTGCATGTTCCTTTTGATTATGATAATTTATCATTAGAGCATTTGAAAATTGTTGAGTGTGGGCGAGTGAAAGATAAAGTAATTACCTTCATGAGTGGACTGAAACTGGCATCTGGAGGGTTACTCTTATCCCTGAGCAATCTTTACACCTCCGCGTCTACTTTGAAAGGTGAAGTTCAAAAGGTTCCCTATTCACGCAGTTCAGCATTGACAATTAATTTTTTTGCCTAGATGCAAAGTTAGTTTATGTGTGTTTGTCCGTGCAATTCCATACATTTGAAATAATAAACTTTGTTTATACGTAAACACACAAGCATCTATGCAGAAGGAGTTGGAATGAATGAATTGTGATCGTCTGCTGCTATCTGGTGGTTTGTTGTGGAACAACAGCAGCAGTGTGACTCACTCATGCTACCACACACACACACACACACACACACACACTCATACACACACAGGCGAGCGCAATCATCTCAGGATGCAGATTAAGACTTTAAGCCTGTAGATGAAAGAAGAGAGGGAGTGATTATTTACTTTTCTCTGCCTCTCTCGAGCTCTCCTCCCTTCATCTCTGTTCTCTCTGTCCTTGCTTCTTTCTCTCTTCCCTCTCTTTCCATCCTTTCTTTTTCTCACTTTCAATGTTTTCCCCTCTGCCTCTTTCTCTCGCTAAGCCCCTCTCCCACTGCTCTTTTCACTCTCTGTTCCCCTGTTTTATCTGTTTCTCCTCACTCCTGTTTTCATCTCCATCTTGTCCTCCCTCACACAAATTAATTAAAATTCAGAAAAGCTTTATTTGAACAACACGAAGGACATTTTACCTGTGGATGTTTCAGTACTTTCACACTTGTGGCAACTGCGTAATCTTTTGCTCTCATAGTTTTAAGAAAAGGGATTAAGGGTTCATAATAAAAAATAATTAATTCAAGCATCATGTGAAAAATGTAGGGGGTGCATATCTGTAAAGCACTGGTACATGTGGTGTAGAGGAGGAATATCATTTGTTTTCTCTGGTGGGTGTGCTGAGTCAAAGTGTTTATATAACCTCCCTGACTGCTCTGGAAGTTTTTTTTCTCATCAATCCACATCTGTGCTAAGACATGATGTTGGTTATTAATTAGTTATTTGACGTTAAACTGACCAATTGAAGTTTTTGATCAGCCAGTTCAGATGCAATTAGTTGTTTTTTGGAGATCAGTTTTCCTGAGGTCTGGGTTTTTCTCAGACAGATCAGAGATTCCTATAATCATATTCCATGTTTGCTGTCTACTTCTGCTTTTTATAGTGGTCTTGAAGCACCGGCTAATTTATCTTAAAGCCTTGTTTAGTAGTCAACGGTATTACAGAGTCATCTGCAGATGTATCACAGGGGCTAATGGGCAGTAGAAAAATACATGATGGCATGAGATGCAGATATACAAAGTATTATTACAGAATAACATTGCATGCAGATGCAACATTTAAAAGATACAATAGTGTTGTGTAATGTGTTTATAAGTCATGATCATCACAAACTAATGAGGATGGATAATGAGGACTGACTGAATCCTACCCCTTCACTCTGAAAAGCATGTTCGTTGCTTTAGCCAAATGTTTAGGACTGCTGTCCTGCTGAATGATGACATGTTGTACATCGAGTTTGGATGCGACTGGCTGAATCTGCGCACACAGAATGCTTCTGTGTACTTTGGTGAAATCATCAATGAATGTGCCAGTTCCACTGGCAGCTGTACAGTGATGTGTCAGCTATGATCGAGTACAGTAAAACACTTGAGATTCTTTCCATACTGCCGCTGGGAAACATTGGTCATATTTGTCACATTTGCTGTTGTCTAAGTGCCATTAAGTTCTGCAGTTCAGCTTTAAATCATCTACTGTTTCATCAAGTCATTCGGAAGCAAATAGTTTTGAGTATTGAATCCTAAGAGTTATAATAAGGCTTAAAGCAGGCTTATAAGGTCCATAGGTGACTCCTTCTCTTTATGTTCAACTTGTTGTCCTCTACTCTGCTGTTTTTTAATTTTATTTTAACTATTATTTAAAAAAACATTGGAAAACTGCTCTTCTCTCTGCTGCACTCCTATCCAGATTTCAATACAATATCCACAAATTCTGTTTAATTTTTCCAACTCTCAACACAATCTTATGTATTCTGACTATTTTTTTTACAGTTGCAACTGTGCCATGACATGTCCATCACAGCAGTGCAAAAATAGTGTTAATAGAAATTGGTTGTAAAAAACATTCTGAAGATCGATCCATCAGCTGTTGTTTAAAAGAAACAGATGGCTGAGGTGGAGACAGAGCTCATATGACACCTGCATGCATCACCAAAAAAAATAAATAAAAAAAAAGAATCCCGTTCAGGCATGCTTGGTAACAGATTGGTTTAAGCTGTCGTGATTAAAAGTATAATATCATAATAGGCAGTATAAGAAAAAAAGCCGTACTGTCCTCATGGTATCGTACAGAGATGTCTGAATGCACAGTAGCCAAGCATGAATCTGCCTGTATGTGTGCCATTTTCAAATGATTTCACTATAGTTTGGTGCAGCAGCAGCTCAGTTTGTAGAGCAGAAATCTATGAAATCCAGGATCAGTCAACTCCCAAATCCTCCTGGCCACATGTCAAGGTGTTCTTGGGCAACTGAGACCCACTGAAACCCAATTGTATCATCATCACCTACTGTAGCTGTACTGCAGCTATCCAGCAGAAAATTCTACCTATTTAAAATACACTTTGCAACTGAGCACTGGTACTGTTACTCTGTATACACACATGCACGTGTGTGTGTGTGTGTGCCCACAAACATGTTAAGTGTTAGTACAGAGCGTAGGGACTGGAAACAGGAGGACGCAGCAAAACTATATTAGTTCACCTACAAGTGTATCTGGAGCTCACTAACATTTGGTGATCTTGTTTCTTTGATCCATACACAGAGCAAAATATAAAAACAACAACTTGTGATGTAAAATGAAAATATTGACAGCATGTAACTTCTGCTGAAACTATAGTCTCTTTCTCTATCAGTGCGTTTACTATCTTGTTCCTCCATCCCTTTGTGCTTCCATCCTCTCCTACTTCTATCTCCATTTTTAGAAGGAGAGAAAAGCAGGAGGTTTGCTAAAGCTTCTGTCAGGAGCCGCAGCCAAGAAGAAACCTCGCTCACCCCCGTCGTCCCCGCCCACCCATGACCCCTCAATGCCTGGTCAAGGTGCCGTGGCCACAGACCCCACCCACCATCCTCACTATCATCACCACCACGCCCGCTCAGGTTCTTGTCCAATGGCGTCGCAGGGGCGAGCAGGTTCCTGTCCAATCGAGAGTGAGATGGCCGGAGCGATGGGGCTGGAGCCTCTGCACAGGAAATCCGGTTCACTGGACACCAACTTCCCAATGTCGCCCCCGGCAACACGCTCCGGCAACCCTCTGATGGTCCTCCGGCCTGAACCCAAACCCCTGTCCAGAGAAAGGTGGACACACACACACACACACACAAAAACAAAACTAAAATACATTTGTTTGTTTTTTTTTTTTTTTGATTATTCCAGCTTGTGATGTTCCTCACGCCACTCACTCCTATGTGTGTTGTCACTGTCTCGGTGTGTGGCAGGTATCGTGTGGTGGTTCCCTACCCGCCCCAGAGTGAGGCAGAGATTGAGTTGCGGGAAGGAGATGTGGTGTTCGTCCACAAGAAGAGAGAGGATGGCTGGTACAAAGGCACCCTGCAGAGGACAGGCCAGACTGGCCTCTTTCCGGGCAGCTTCGTCGAGAGCTTCTGAACTGGACAAAAGTGGACAAAAGATCACACACTGTTCCTATTTCTGATTCACAGAGCACACATACAAGCTATGAGCTCATTCAGCAACAGTCACACACAAAAGGTTGGACCCATATTGGTTTCCCAGAATTACACTTTTATGAATTAAAAATGTGTAATGACCTGCAAAAAGCCCTGTTTAAACCTGCCTTAAAAAGTTACTCTGTTTTTTAAATGAAGACCTTTTAGGGTCACGTTATAGTCTAAATGCATTTTGTAGTTTTTCCCCAAAAAACATCTGTGAAAACATAATTAATGCCAGAAAATCACCATCACTAATGGTGGTGGTCAGATACAAATCTGTATCGGTCCAAATACACACTCACACACACACACACACACACACACACACACACAGGAAAGCCAGTCCTGGCTTCAACCAGCCGAGCCACACAGGAAGTGGGGCAGCTTTTCCCGCCGTTCACCGCGGGACAGCATTGGGTCCTAGGGGTCCGATTCCAAGTCGTTTTCTGGACCCATGGTGTTGACTACTGAAGACACACTAGACTCGAAAGAGCACAGAAAGGCAAAAACCCTGCCTCCCAGTTCTCCTCCCTGGCATCATCCACCAGCAAACACTAGCACAAAAAGCATTAGCTCTGCTTTCCGCTGAGACCTCAGAACTTGACTTCGGGTGCTGTCTTCGTTTGAAAAGTGACAAATTACCGCCAGGTGAGCCTACTTCTCCAGGATCATTGTAAGCACATCTCCATGTCTAGTTCGTGACAACAAGCACATGTGTTTCTTTTTAACCCAGTATACTGTATGTTAATAACAATGCATGTAGCATTATTATGGTTTTCAGATGTTGAAATAGATGTTTGTGTTGTCCCAAACTAGCCATGGTGTGATGACCTGTAACCGATTTTTAATTTTTTAAAAATTGGTGCAAAAGGTCAAATCTGAATTAGGTGATTTGTTTTTCCTATTTATATATCTTACATACATTTCTACATCAATTTCTACGTACTTTGGTCCCTCATAAGCTGGCTCGCTGAATGTAGAAAGAAACGGAAAGTTATGCCAAAACTCTTTCTAGAACTGATATTTGCTATTCAGTGGAGGATTGGAGCGACAGAGAATGCACTTGGTTACATCTGATCTAATCTGCCAATACGTCTACATACACAGTATTTTATACACTCCATTGTTATTCATTCGACAAAAGGGATTTCCATTGCTACTTGTCACATTATTGTATTTTTAAAATGTGCTTCTTTCCAAAGTGGCACAAACTTTTTTGGGGGGGGGGTAGCACAAAGTTATAACAGTGGTCCCAGAAGACAGAAACAGTATTCCTCTTCCTCAGCCTTTTCTTGAGGTACTGTTCAGAGTTTTCGGTCTGACTGCAGCAATATTGTGAAACCAAACGTGTGCAGACTTGATGCTCGTGGAAGAATGCTCGGTTGAGGGGTTACCGTCTTTTTCATCACACAACTGCCAACCTTTGACAACAACTTTTCCTCTAATCTCGTCGACCTTTATCAAGTATTTTTCTACTGCTTCAGTGAGTGTATAGTCAATCTGCTTTGTAAATTTCTATGTCTTGAGTGTGGAGTCAGGCTTTTCTAGTTTACATCCAGCCGCAGCCGTTTTCCTTTTACCCTCGATTCTAGAGATAGAAGCACAGCAACACTCAGAGCTTCTCAGAGCTAGTGCATGTCGGAGAGTGACAGCAGGATGTTAATACTAGCCATGTATCAATGTGAGTTACAGTAGAGGAGTGGCTGTCTCCAACTGGGCCAGAATGAAGCACAAACAGCTAATGGTTACATACACACAGGTGAGGCTCACTCAGCAAGTGTGTGTCGCTGACTCTGTGGACAAACAAAAGCTTTTATAAATTGTGGTAAGTTATTATTCCCATATAATGTGACTGCAGAATAAACTCCCAGAGACCTTCAAAATAAATCTCTCCAGATGACCTTGCAGAATACAAGCACAGGCCCGAAGCGACCTTACAGACGATGATAAGAATCAAACAACGCATTTTTAAATCGGTATCATCCCTCATTGGACTGGATATTTTGGTGCAAATGTTCCTTTTTCCAAATGTTTAAATGTTCGACTTGAATCTTGAAGCGGGGGGGGGGGTGACCTGTCACGGTGTCACCATCGAGGAGGCAAAGCACAACTTGTATTTGTTTGTTTTCCCACTGTTTGATTGTTGGCAAGGAACAGAAAATAACCCACAACCTCTTAAACTGTGAAGAAACGTGAACATGGAAGGGAGATAAACTTAACCAAGTGGAAACACACACACACACATACACACACACACACACACACACACTGTCTGTAATCATTTTCTGGCGACTGGCAGTGCACTGTGGGTAATCCTGTGCATCTGGAGCAACAGATGAAACCAAAAACACACTGCAATTTAGATTAAGACTCTTTTTTTTTCTCCAGCTGGTCACAGCTTACACAAACTAGGGCAAGACTGACATTAACGTGACGTTTTGCAATTAGAATCACAGACATGTGGTCTGTAGTTTGATTCTTCCTTTATTCGTGTTTTAACCTAATTCTACTGTAGGGGTGTTTTGAGTTCAGCCATTTTATTTACACCGAAAAGCGTCAAAACTAAATGTCCGATGATATTAGTTACAGGAAGCTTCCATATTGCAGATGACAAGACGCCTGTCAGTCAAACCCTAGTGCCTACAAATGCCAACATTCACACACACACACACACACACACAGGCACAGAAATAAACACACACAGCATCAGGTCTTCTTCAGTCTGCTTCTTTCAGCACAGTGAGCATGCTGGTTGTTTTTCCTGCAGCTCTGTTCTGCTTGACACCATGACAAAAACCAGCAGATCCCAGAACAGCCCTGCACAGTTTTTGCTTTGTTTTTATTTTTTATACATATATATAAATATATATATCTGTTTGTAGGCCCACTGAGTAGAGGACTCTAATTTCAAACTTAAGCACAAGTCCTCCTTTGTGTCGGAGATCACCAGGTCTCAGCTCCGTGTTTTATTTTTCACGCGGTTCATGCTGCGAGGAAGAGAGGGAAACAAGTTTACAAGAGCCAAAACATCAGGAATACAACCACTGCACAGTGGTCACTTTACATAAAATCACTTGAACTGATGGATTCACTGATGTTTTCATGTGTTTTATTTACATTATGTAAGCTTGTGTCAGTGAAGCTTCTCCGTCATCCAGGTGAGTTGAGTCACGGCGGCCTGGACGTCTGTCTTCTGGACGTCGCCGTGACTCAACTTCCAGATTATGTAAAGCTTGTTTTTCGCATCAGCTTCCTGGTTGTAAATACCATTTGAATACTCATGGCAGCAGCTTGAAAAATGTGAACAAGCCACTGGCAGCAGTGGCAATTTCCATTGGTCTTGCTCATGACCTAAAATGCATCAATTCTTTAATTGGACTCGATATCTTATTGCTGTCCACTTTCTTTTTTTTTTTTTCATTCTTCCAGGAAGCCTGAGCACTCACCCTGCCATCTTGAATTAGATGTCAGCCATATTTGTTCTTATGGATATTTGTGTGTTTGAGTGCGCGTTTGTGTGCAACGGGAGTGGGCCTCTGTATGTAGCTCTTTACTGGGAAAAAAAAAAAAGGAACTTTATGGAGACGTTTGGTGCGGCGTGGAAGCTCATGCCTCATCGGGACTCGGAGTCGAGTTGTTTGAGTACAGTGAGAAAAACAAAACAAAAAAAGAAAGTATATATATAAAATTCTATATTGTGCAGAATATTTATAGGCCTTTTGTGCCATTGAAGTCATGCTCTGCACTGGCCACGACCAGCGCTCTCTACCATGTGATCATTATACATCGTCTTGTACTGATGACCCGTGGTTGATTTGATTGTTTTTTTCATGTAAAGTGCATTTTTCGCAATAAATGCCTTTGTTTTAAAAACTGATTTTCAGTGTCTTTTTGCATCTGCTTGCAGCTTTATAAAGACATCAAACAGAAGGTCGTAGGAAGTCAGCCATACTTGTGTGCCGCCATGTAGAACAAATACATTACCTATAGAGCCCATTAGGATTTTACAGCTGCCCCTCTGAGTATTCATCCTGAGCATCATGCCCATCACCACATATCCTGCTCTAATTATAATTATCTGCACTCACAATTAGCACATTATAGCTTTTAGGCCTTCATAAAACACTTACAGCATTGAACAGTGTGATACTCTTTTAATCATAACAGACATGTTAGCAGTGGATGTTTCGAAATAAAGCTGACAGTCCTGTTGTCCTTTCATTATTCCCTCCATCCTGTTCCTTTCTTCCTCTCCCTCTGTCTGTCGTGTGTTCTCAGACCTGCATAGGCATGGGCGAGGTGTGTAATTGGTAATTTTAGAGCATCGCGGGCGCTGCCCTTAAATGACAACCTCATCTCTCCACCAGCCGGGCCCTTCTCCAATGATCACCTCCATTTGCATTTAGAGTGACTGGCTAAAGGTGACGAGGGTGCGTGTATGTGGATGTCTGTGTGCGCGAGCGCAGGGCTGCAACAGCTACCTTTGGATGTAAGCACTCCCAAGAAATCTTGACTCTGGCACACAGATTCAAAGTGCTATATTTAAGGAGAGCAGGATGCATGGAGCAAATTTAGATTTTTTTTTTAGATTTGTGCAGTGCAGATATATTGTTCATCTCTGCCAAGAACACGGAGAGAAATCACTTCATGCTCAAGGAGTAGCTGAAAGTGTCTGTACACATGTATACACTCATGTATAGACTTTCTCCACAGTTTGCCTTGGTGAAATGGTTCTCCCTGGGGTGTCTTCTCCCAAACTGCTGTAAAGGTGCTGCAAGGAATAAATCAGCATTCCTCTGTTCGCCTGTCTACCTGTCTGTGTGCCTGCTGGGAGTCACATGGAGGACAACAGAAGCTAAGGTACTGCAGGTCCTTTACGTGCGAGCATTAAAACATTTTACATGCATTACAACATGCAAACCATGTTTATTTTATGTGATGATTGAATCAAAATTCCACAGACTTCTTAAAAGAATAAGAAATCCAACAGTAAAGTTATGTTTTTGACCAGAGGGCACCCTGAAGTAATTACATTTGCAGTTTTCTCAAAGACAAGACAAACACAAGCAGTGTTTCATGACAAAAATACAAGATTTATTTAGAAAGGTGGAAAAAAAAAAAAGCTCCCAAATAACACTGTTTATTCCTTAAACACAGGTGTAGTACAAACTCGTCTTAGATGCACTTTACTCTGTTAGGCATTGGTGCATTTCCCTGGATAGTGTATTTCTACGTACGCTTCACACAGATAAGGCACTAACACTTTGTAAGCACGAGCGTAAATATAAAGTGGCAGTGTTTGTGAGTAAATGTCGATTTAGAGATCTCTCTTTTAATGATAGTGTCCGGTTTACTTTACTGAAGAGAGAGGTGAATAAAAGAAAATCTTAAAATATAGACACAAATCCACAGTCCCCCTGTTCCTTTGCTACCTCAGCAAACATAATGCATTTATTTCCATAAGGAAGCTATTTTCAGACAGACTGCTTTGCAAAACTTCAGTTCCAGGGGAGCAAGTAAAACACCATCTATATATAAATATAAAAGATATGCAGTGAGATGTACCTGCCTTAGTCTCACCATCCTACAATACAAAATGTGAAGTGTATAACTGTGATTAGTGTGGAGACGTTAAATTGTGTAACTCTCTCCCTTTAAAGTAACAAGGGAATTTACCGTGTTATTGCTGGCATACTCACATTAAAGGCTAATAGCATCAAGGGGGTGTCAAAGAAAAAAACTGATCACAGCAACCCTTTTCAGACATGGATTCTGTAACATCGCTGGATTTATAAAAGTAACTGGTCTCTGTGGAGTTAATAATCTGTCATGACTTGGGACAGTGATTTGAAGAAATAATAAAGATACTGATGGATTCTACTTTTTTTTTTTAACCTGGGCATTAAAGTATTTAGACTTTGAGACCAACGTTTAACATTGCTACTGAGTTTACTTCTTGAAGTGGATGCCTGAAGGTGGCAATGTAATAAATTACCGACGTTACAGATGTTTGAATGTCTCGTTAGAAAAGTCCTAAAAATACACATCTGGTCCATTACAAAACACAAGAGTCGTTCATGATACACTAAAGATATGGAAGAAATAAAAAAAGAGATCAAACATAACTGATGAAGTCCTCTACACAGTATTGTTAGTACCTTTTTATGTCCTGTGAACAGCCTCTAGTCAGGCGGCTGTGTGACGATTAAGGTGAGGTTTTCCCTTCAGTTTGGACAAAAAAAAAGGGAGGTATATGCAAAATAACAGGGTTTGATATAAAAATAACAGGATAAATATAAAACATTAGACAAAGAGGTATAAAACCCACAAAGAAGATTTTAAAAAAACCCTTGAGGAACGTGTACACTGGATTCTTGGGTACAGTCATTAAACTTTGGCACAAAGTCAAACACACAGACACACACACACTGTTGGTTTGTGTGGGGTTGTTCTAGTTAGTGTTGGAGACAAGCCGCTAAGGGCTAGAAAGGATGTGGGCAGAATGTCACTGGTTATACTGGTCATACTGGAGTTTACTTCATAGTCTTCACATGAAGCTAGAACTAAAACAGAAAACGAGAGGAACGCGTTAACATGAGTGAGAAATTCATTTTTACAACACAGCTCATTTTTAATATTGTCTAAAATTTTAAACTATTTTAATTTGATTTGTTGCCACGTTCATTTCACCAGCAGGTGGCAACGTGTACTGCAACCATTTCAATTCGCTGTGGCTGACTACAGCTGTTCACATCTAAAACAACTCAATACTTCCAGGATACATGAACACTATCTTTTTCAGAGCGGGCACTTACTTCTTGCGGTCCTTGTCCTTCTTGCCATTGGCGGTGAGACTCTGGGCCTGAAGGAGCTGAGCTGCAGCTCGTCTCTTGCTGAAGGAACTCTGGTCCTCGTCCAGGATCCTCTTCTTTTCCTCAAGAGCAGCTTTCTCATCTGCATGGAGGCGCTTCAGCTGCTCAAAGCGGCCTTGCAGCTGAAACCCAAAGATGGCAACACAGTTGAGAGGGCAGCCCGAACACTTTCTCTCGCGAGTAATAAAAAAATAAATATACAAAAATGTACAGCCATTGGGTCCCAAAGCACCTGTGTAGCTCTTTTTGCAACATGTCCACATACCTCTCTCTCAGCCTCCTTCAGTTCTGCCTCCTTCTCCTTTACCCTCTGCACAAACATCTGCCTCATCTCATCCTCTCTCTTCTGCAGCTCCACCAGGAACTCCTGACGCTTGGCCTCGTAGGTCTGCTGCAAACTGTGCACAAAAGCACACACGGAAAGGCAGGTCAGTGGCCTGTCTTTAGTTTTCTTCGTACAGGTACAGGCGAGCAGTGTGTGCACTGGCAGCTCACCTGACAGGCTTGCACTCTGGGTCTGTGTCTTTGAATCCCATTTCCTCCAGTTTGCAGCGTCTGTACAGCTCATAGTGGCGAGTGTGCGTCTGCTCTCGCAGGTCCTCCATGTTTACACAGATCAGCATCTCCCTCAGCTTCACAAAGTCGCAGTGATTCTCGTTCTCCACTGACAAACACATCAACGGCATTAGACATTAGTTATGGGTTTCAATACTAGCGGATACTAAAGTGTTTTCCTCCATGTCCTTCATGTGGCTTTTCCTTTATATCTTTGCGTATTAGGCTAAAAAACCATGATGGAACACATTAATGACATTTTTAACTTTAAGCTGGCAGCTGCTAAAAGTAGGACAGGGCTGGTTTCAATGCAGGTTTTTACACGCTAACCATACTGAACAGGAATGTGCTGATTTCAAAACGTTACAGTCTGTGCAGCTCTCTTAGTATTTCTGCTTGAGGAAACTGAGAGAATTCTTTTGAGTGTAATAAAATTACATCCAAAAGGATTAGCTGGTGTATAGAAACACAAATCCATCTTACCTTGTACTACTCCCCAGGGATACTGACGAGCTTTCACCATCTTATTGCCAACGCAGACTTCCTCTGTGCTGCCTACTACAGCAAATGGCAAATGGCCCTGCAAAAATAATGTCATGTGTTGTTTACATTTTGAAAACAGCTAGAAGCTGTGTGCTTCTAACTGTATTTAAATAAGGTAAAGACAAATGTACCTTAAAGAACCTTTTGAGAAAATTACGACATACTGTTGCACAATGTGTGTGTGTGTGTGTGTCTTCTTACGTTCATAGTAGTGTTGACTTTGGCTACAGTCTCATCATCCAGAGGGAACTGGTAGATCTGGACACCGTTGCTGACTAGCTCGCTCATAATTTTGATCTTGAACTTGTGCAGCTCGCTCTTACTGATGGTGTCAGCTTTGGCGATGACAGGGATGATGTTCACCTGTGACGAGACGAGGACACAAACACATGTATCTCCTTCAGAAATTGTTATTTACTATTCACAACGAACTAAATGAAACAGCATAATTTACTTAAAACAACATAAATGATATAAGAGAACACAAGATAAATAAACTTTTTTAGAATTTTGCCAATGTACTCTCTTATATTCACACTGAAATCATATATTTTTTTTAATCACCCCTCGGTTCTCTCACACTCCAGTTATATTAGCACCTGCTGCCTGTCTTTCTACTTTTCGCAACACTTTATGGTAAGAGTACAGGAATTATTCAGGATTGTAATCAACCTTAACTAAGCATTATTGTAATACTTAAATAAATAAATAATAGTAGTAACATGCTCATTCTTTTGATGTAAACTAGAAAATAACTTCCTGTTAACAATACATGCTCTGACACAATACTGTTCATTTAACTGCCTTGTTTTAAGCAGGTAAATGAAGACGTCATGATACAGTAATGCTTAGTTAATCATTATTACAACTCTTCAGAATCAAATAAAATTACATTCAACACCATGTCTATAATAGCAATTATAAATTAGTAATAGCAATAGCTATTAAATAGATATTAACATTAAACATTCAAGATAAAACTCATTATTTTTTTTTTCAAATACTTGATGTCTAAATAGACAGAAAGACTGACTTTATTCATTTTTAAATTAAAAAATGTGTGTAGAACAGGTGAAATATTAAGAGGCCAATAAATATGAGGAAGTCATGATAAGGTAATGTAAATAATGTATGTAAGTAATATTTAATGATGATTACTAATCTTGTGCAACAGAGAACTTCAATGCATGAACATCACTCATAACTGAGAAGTCATGATGAATCAAACAGCTTAAGCATTGAAGCATTAATTAATGCTGTTGCACAGTTTACCTGTAGCGACTGTGGCGTGGAAGCAGTTACGTTTATTGTTCGTTTTAATTTAGTTTTGTATGAAATTTTAAGACAAAATTAATGACACTAAAGTTTGACTCCGGGAAATCCTAATACATCAGACTGAAATAAGATAATCAAACTCTTTAACATGTCTTAAAACTACATGTAGACGTATTAACACAACATCCATTAGTCTGGGTCTGCCACAGTATAAACAACAGTACTATTAGTACTAACTATTCCAGTAGTATTTTTTGTGTTGTCTAAAATGTTCTGCAAAACCTGTTTTTAGATAAATTATATATAAACAAAGTTGACTGAGGTTGTTTCTGGCCCAGCCGCCCTCTCTGCTGTCCAAGTCATCCCACATTCCTGTCTGTCCGTCATCTTTCCAGAGAGAGAGGCTTGGAATGAGTTGTCACTCGACAAGCTGCTGGGCCAGGCCAGACCACACAACCGTACACACATACAAAATACACACTGAACTCGAAGCAAAACAGTGCTAGGAGATCTGTTCAAATAGCTGTGTGAGTGAGTGACTGTCAGTGCTGCACGTCCAACAAACGGCTCTTTCTGCGCACGTCTGTACACTGGCACAAAAGGACAAATCGAGTGTGTGCGCGTGAAGTGATTACAGCATTCCACTGCTTTTTCTTCTCCATTCACACACAAATCCTGGGTTACTGACACTCCAGAGCAGTGAAATCACACAAACACACAAAAAAACACTGGCCGCTACACACAGAGAGCATGGGAAAGTTTCTGACCACTTCAGAAGGGAGGTGGTTTGGAGAATTGAACACTGAACTTCTTGGACCAAAAAAAAAAAAAAACAAACAACCCATAAATAAATAAATACATTCTACAGAGAAAAATCTAAAAACAACCACCACACAGACTTTCTACTGTCTCACATACTCGTATGTTTATAATGAACTCCCATGTCATGCTCATATAACTTAATCACTGCAACTCTACGTTTGCCAATCATGATGCAAAACGATGATTATTCACGTTTCTTGAGTCTATAAACTATTGAATATTTATTAGTGAACACAGTGAACCTGTGAATTAGTTAATGAGACTGATTTTACACAACAGAGGTGTTTGTGACTTCTGCTAAAAGGAAGACTAAATCTCCATCACAATAAAAAGGGAACTTAGAAACTGTACCTGACAAAAACTGCTCCCACTCAAGCTCCACTTACTGTCTTGTTCTAGATCAGTTAATTATTCAGTTTTCTCAGTAAAGTATAAATGGTGGTACTAAAAGTGCACGCTTGTTGTGCTATATCTTGCACAAAAATAATGAAGAGATTCTTGATAAAACAGCAGTGCTGTGGAAAACATGCAGCGCAAGTGTCTACGCAAGTAATCTGGCTGATAACATTTTACCTGAAAAAAAGGGAAGAGAATTAACAGGATGTGAGTGTTTCTGTCATTTTCCCTACACTGTGAAGAATGCTGGAAAGTGTCTGTACAAGCTTTTTATCACTGCTGCTTGATCTTTCCCCTTTTCCAGGTGATGCACAGACTTTTACAACCAAGTTTATTAATTATTTGACTGTTGCATAAATTACATTTATGTTTTATAAGTCTCAGCTTTCAGCTCAATCTGTGCATGCACAGTGTTCAATCTGGAGCTATATGTGTGTTACACTAATAGAGATAAACCATCAGCACATACTGTATGCTTAAAACAAAAAAAAGACTAAAAAATTTATTGAGCATTGGCGATAATGAATTTTTTATTTTGCATTCATGATAGTCACACAGCCAACACACACCTGATGTCTATCAGCCTGACCTTGAAGCAAATACACATACACACACAAATACAGGGTGATCATTCACCTACCTTGCTGTCTAGTTTCTTCATAGTGACCAGGTCCAGGGATTTGAGTGAATGACCTGAGGGGGAAATGAAGTAAAGACAGGCGTGGACTCGCGAGTCATGGTAGTTGTGAAGAGATCGCTTGATTTTTAGCTCCTCTTGCAGATAACTCTCAAACTGCCTGTCAATGTAGTCCACCACAGGCTGATAGCTACAGGACAGATACAAAAGACTGATCAGTGATTTGGGTTTTATGAATAGTAAACAAAAAGTTTAGTTCACAGTATATTTGAATATGGTATATATTAAAACTAATTCTTCAATCACACTCACTCAATTGTCACCACTCATACTCTTTCGAACACCTGACTTTGTCAGTACACACTTAAACACACTCTCGACCTCCCACCTCTCTTGTTTGTTCATTTGATCTCCAAAGCCCACAGTGTTGACCACGGTCAGTCGTAGCCTGACGTTACTCTCCTGCAGGTCATAGGTCTGAGCCCGCAGCTTCACCTGCGGCTCAAAGTGGGACGACTCGAAGTTCTCAAAGTTGGTATTGAACAGAGTATCCATCAAAGTAGACTTGCCAATACCAGTCTCACCTAGGGTCAGAAAACAATACGTTGTAATTGTTAGTTAATAAACTTCATGGCTGAGATCCAGTATTGTACCGTGTACATTAGATGTCAGCTTTCTGTCACCAAATCGAACAGTTTGAAATGTAGTAATATGACAATGGTAGCCTGTGCGACACTGTACCAATGCAGAGAATATTAAAGCAGAAGCCCTGGTAAATGGACTTGTTGACGAGCTGATCTGGGAGGCTGTCAAAGCCCACATGACCTGCCAAGGAAAGGGGACGGACTCCTTTATCCTGAGGAAGAAATCATACAAACAGATCATTTCAAAGATGCAGTGGGCAATTTCAGTAAATAAGAGGAAAGACCTAGTTGGTGCAGATGTTAAGGACAATCTTTATTATAACCTTTCAATCGCAACTTCTGTTTCATGTTTTATCTTTCTTCGGTGGGAAACACTAAATCTACACATAGGTTTTAAGAATATGTTTATTTCTAGACAGTTTCCTTGGTTGGTCTGTGTGAACGCCAGGTTTCATTCAAAAATATAGCGATTTTAGGGCGACTATCGGACTAGCATTATATAGCTAATGTAGCCTCTAAAACTTACATTAGATCATGACCTAGCATTAAGACAAAAGACAAAGCCTTGGCAAATAACGTATCGTTAACTGTAGCACAGGTGTTTTTAATCGTGCATTCTCAAAACTCTATAAACTTTTGACTATAGGAGGCTGGAGTAGTGTCAGCTAGCTAGCGCCCTCCGCGGTGTATTTTGGTGAAATATGTAGCTAGTAAGGAATGCCTCTTTGAAACCTAACTTACAATTGATGCTCTGCATATATGTCGACGACAGAGCTATACATCTGATTGTGGCGTACATCGTCGTACGATTTGCCAGATATGAACATGGAAATAAGTTACAATCACAAAGTAGCATTAAGTTGGTAACCAGGCTAGCGGTAACTAGCTAGCTTTATGATCGTCCCGGGACACTCCCTGCTCAACTGTCAAGAACACAATCAATTGTCAGCTGCAAAGAAGGAAAATACTAACCGGCTGCCGGGCAACATCAGAAGAAGCCATAGTTTTAGACAAAAGTTAGTACTTCAGAAAAATATGAGCTAATTAAACACCGACTTTTTTGGTGTATTGATCAGGACCGCGTCACTGCGTCTATCGTCGACAACTGGACAGACCAGACCACTCAAAACAATTTAGGATTCAGGGAAAAACCTTCACTGTGTAATTTTTCTTTAAAAATAAAATTCTGCATGTTACGCCAACATATCACGGGGATTCAATTATCCACATCATATGGGATAACGAAGCACTATATTTATAGTAGGACGTAGCTAGAGAATTATAATTTACACTGGTAAAAAAAAAATCTTCCCCTTGTTTGAATAATGGTACAGCGCAACTTCATTTTCCCAGTCACTTCAAGGGTATGAGGAAGACTGTCAGAAAAAGCGAAAAAACAGAAGTGCTATCTACTATCGACTTCTGATACTAATGTTTTCCATCAGTAATGTGACATTAAGATACAATGAATTAGTTTAAAAGCTTATAATGGCTCTCCAAAAATCAGATTACTTTCACTACATGGTCCATTTTACATATGAAAACATGAGTTTACGAGGATCACGCGAACGCAACATTACTCCTGCCGTCTGCTCGGTTGCCCCAGCGACGAGCGACCCCTATCTACCAAAGCCCGACACTGGTGTTCCCGATGGAGGAGA
This sequence comes from Anabas testudineus, assembly GCF_900324465.2. Classification (NCBI taxonomy): domain Eukaryota; kingdom Metazoa; phylum Chordata; class Actinopteri; order Anabantiformes; family Anabantidae; genus Anabas; species Anabas testudineus. The sequence continues at coordinate 15,712,110 of NC_046629.1, read as the reverse complement.
GGAGGAGGCCGATGGAGGATGCTGTCATCCGTTGTCAACGACCCCAGCAGATCATAACAACATGAAAACGGAGTCCGTGTGAAAGATTCTGCAACTTAACAATCGTGGGACTGTGTTTGGGTCAGTCCGGAATGACGATGGCGTCCCAGCGCATGGAGCAAGCCGTGCAGGAGTTTCTGATGGAGAAAGGAGGGAGGGTCCAACAGATGGAGCTGATCGATCACTTTCTATCAGCGTGGAGGGGAAATGACCAGTCAAAGGAAGAGGTGGATCGGGAGGCGCTGAGACGCATCGTGGACAACGTGGCTTTCGTCAGGGTGGAAGACGGCGTGAAATTTGTGTGTTTAAATACGAGCGGCGGCGCGATGCGTGCGGATGCAGACGCTCACGATCACGCCGAGTGCAACGGCAACATCCAGGAGACACTGGACAACTGTGTCAACGGCAACCAGGGCGACGGAGCCCGGACAGGTGAGGCTGTGCCTATTGTGTTGGATCCATGATCCGCCCTTTCACTTTTATCCAACGGATCATATGTGTGTGGTAGTTTATTCACTGTATTTGGTATAAACGTGATCACAAAGTAGTGGCCATTGTTTTTGTAACATAGTACTGCAGTACTAGTCTGTAGCTGCCAAATTTAAAGCTCAAGACTAATTGCGATTAATGTTTTAATACAAGTTACTTAACAATGTAGGGCTGATTATAATAATAACACAAGATAACAACAAGACAATAGTCACAGATAGGCTATCTGTGCTCAAGATTTTGCAATAGCTTGTTCAGTTCTGCAATTTGAAATATGCATCTTACAGCATCAGAGCTGAATTACAGCAACAGAAACATCTCCTGTGGTTTCATAGGAGTATCCAGCACACCGGCTGCAGGTCTGGACAATGACAAGCGGTCAAACGGCAACGAGCAACAAACAACCTCATCCGAGAACAAGGGCAGCGCAGGGATCCCTACCTCTGATGGAGGAGGGGAGGTGAACTTGAGGAACAGGAGGAGGCGAGAGTCAGCCCCAGTTATTGGTGTGTCAGAGCCGGGCCAGGCTCACCCTGGAGGGTCCCACAGCCAGCAGCAGGTGAGAGGAGCACGAAGAGTGTCCAAAGGGTCCCAACGGGCTGTGCTGACCAGCTGCTTATCAGAAGACAGCGCCCTGGAGGGGCTGGATCCAGTCGGAGATATCAACACACCCAAAGGAAGTCGCCGAAATTTCATAGAGCTGATGATGAGTAGTTCTCCTCAGGTAAGATCAGGTCTGTCTCTGTCATGGCAAAGCTTCCAAGAAGTTAAGGTATTATAATTAGTTTATTAATAGTTAATTTTACAAAGCTCCATATGGGGCATAGAAGTTAAAACAAGGAACAGTGTGAGGCTGGGGGCTTAAAGCTCACATTAAAGCTTGAATCAATATAGGTTTGTGCTCAGCATTCTTTCATGAGTTTGTAAACCTGGAGCGTTTTCCTCTTGGTTCGGTTTCTTTTCACACTGAGAAGAATCCAAGTGAACTAAAATGAACTAAAACTCAACTTCCATTTAAACAAACTAGAGCCTGTAGGTGTGAAAGTACCCAAAGCAAGTTTCCCCTGCTTTTGTTATTGTGTAAGATGCAGCTTGGCCATGAGTGCAGTTTTCCACAGCAGATAATGGATGGGATCAGAGATGCATCATGCATGACGTGTGATTCCACGGCAACAGTTTATGTCTTATGTAACCGAGTGATGTCACACAGCGATGTAACGTTGTAGCAGATCCACTTATGACCCTCTTTTGGGGAGCATCATCAGGCAGCAGCCAACAGAACTTTCAGCTTCATACTCTCTCATTCACAGGTTCGTAGGTCTCTGATCAACCGCGGCTCGCGGCTCTGGGACTCCGTGAAGAGCGATGGCGATTCGGCATCGCTTCTCTCCTCAGCCACTGATGAGGACTGCGCCTCGGTCACCCTGGACCCACTGGAACACGAGTGGATGCTGTGCGCATCAGATGGCCTGTGGGATAGCCTGCAGCCCCTTCTAGCTGTTGAACCAAGCCTGGTGGCCAAGAGAGACTTTGTGACCGGCTTCACTTGCCTCCACTGGGCGGCTAAGCAAGGCAAAGCCGAGCTGCTCTCCCAGCTGCTCGCCTTCGCCAAGGAGAATGCTGTACCTGTGAATGTAAATGTGAGATCAAGTGCTGGATACACACCGCTACACCTGGCTGCCATGCATGGACACACACAGGTGGGCTGCTGCGACAGTGGTGACGGTGCTTGTGTTACACTTATTCAGTGAAGCAGCAGATAATTACAGATGACCTCTCTGGTCCAGCTGAAATAATTAGTGTTCCTCTTTTGAACGTGGTAAATAAAGAGCTTTATTTTTTACCAACTTAGATGATGATTAGAGAAAAGTTGGTGGGTTATCATTTCTAGTAATAACTTAATAGAAAATATTTTCTTCCACAGCTAAAATGAATTAATGCCAGTTTCTAATAACTTAGTTGTTGGATGAATTGTTTTGCAGTGTGTCTCTAACTGGGGCCTTTAACAACAAAGGATGGGGACATGTAAACAGAAGCTTTGTCCAGTAATTAGCAGAAGTGGGTGTTTAACAGATAAGTGTAATGACTATGTTCTGGAAAACAATAGATGGAAGAAGAAGGTATATATATATATATATATATGTATAACAATGAATCAAGATCTATGTGATGTATCTGTATGTGCTGTGCCTGACAGGTGGTCCGTGTGTTGCTGTCAGACTGGGAGGCAGACCCGGAGGCCCGAGACTACAGCGGAAGGCGAGCAATCCAGTACCTCCCTCCACCGCTGGCTGCCGACCTGCAGCAGGAGGGAGTGGTCACGTCAAAAGGCCTGGAGTCAGACAGCGAAAACACCAACGCCAGCAGCGGCGCGGGGCGAGGCTGGAGGTTCCCCAAAGTCCTCCAAGGCAATCTTAACCCACTGCGGCTACTGAACCCACCAGCTGAGGCAGCGGAGGAGGCATTTGGGACTGGGAAGAATAAGGGGTGCATGCAGAGGAAGTCATCTCTGAGCAAGCTGAACGCCCGACTGCACCGAGGTCGCTACAGAGCCCAGATCATCCACAGCGCCTCCTTCAGGGACACAGGGGAGGTGGGCAGAGGAGAGGAGCTCCCGAGCAGCCCTCTCCGAACCCGGCCGCTGTCCAACCTGTTTGGATGAATTTAAACAATCTGCACCAGCGATATATAAAGGTGTAAACCTTTACTCTCCTTTATAAGCTGACAGGTCAGACATTTCCATGACCAAAATTGATAGTACACATCTTAATATATATATTGTAGCGCAAAGCAGATTTTAACATTGTAATATTACGGCAATATAAATGACCCACAAAGGTTTGTTTTGTTTTGAACTATGACTTTTGTTCTTACTGCAGTTGTTGATCACTAACTGGAGGGCACAACTGAATTAGTTTTTATGTTATGTTATTTTTGTTTAATATTAAGCTCTGTGTTGGATCAGGTAGCAAACCTCACGCCATTTTTTTTGTTTAATAATTGACACTAGAATAATATTCACACAAATCCAAAAGCTACAAGAATGATTGTATCAGATTCACTTTAGTTTTGATTTACAGCGGCGAGTGGTTTGATTTCACACATAAACATATTTCTAGAACTCATTTCTATATTTCAGCCTTTTTTAATCGGATGGTGCTGAATTTTTTAGTACATTTCTGTAATGTGACTGAATCTTTTATTATTATTATTATTATTATTTTCAAGTAGCAGATTTTGATACTCAAACACAACCATGCACTTGTCACTTTGAAGAAGATGGTGGGCGACTGTGGGAGGAACACTACTTAAACTAAAGCTATGACAGCTGCTTTTGGTCGCATACCATACATATATGTAAATATAATATACAATATACATACGTGGATGAGACAGTATAACCGACTGCAAATGTACAAGTACAAATGGGACCATTTAATTTTCCTGTACCTTTACTGATCGATGATGGACACAGAGTCAGAGTAAAAGGGATTATTAGAAGGTTACACTTATAATATTATTGTAATATTTCCAGGTTTCCATGGCTTTAGCGGGATCCAATTATTTATATAAGACCACTTTTTAGTTAAACAATACATTTCAAAGGGTACAGAGTTTTACAGTGTTACCTAATATTCAGTTTTATTGTTTATATATATTTTTTTATTCCACTTGACAAAGATGAACCCTATTAATTTACAATCTCCAAGAAATACATACTGTACATAATGTACAAGAGAATAAGTTCAGGTTATGGTGTAGACGACTAGAGGCACGGGCAACCATCGTATCACTTATCCTTTATGAAGTAAATAGGCAGTCAAACAAAGTGCAGCATATGATATTGGGTATAATGTCTGTGTTGTCTTGCATGCAAACAATCTGCTCATTTATCATGCAAGTGTCATCTCTGAATAGTAAAGACTCTAGACCACAAACTGCTGTACATTTAACCCAAGAGCACATTGACTTTTGACTGTTTCCCAAATATGTGAACCTCACTACAAAAAGGCAGATCCTAAATTTCATGGATGTTCCCTTAGTTCTTTGTAGCATTTGTAATCAAATCTTGGGGCTTCATATATTGTACCGTGACACTTTTGATGTAGAAATGTACTATACAGATGTACTTTGACCTCACTGTTTTCTTCCACATTTAGGAATAGAGGAAATGTTAATGCTGTGCACTGTTGATTGTCATGTCTGTATGTCCTTGTGTCTGTCTTCTCTGTGTAAAAACTGTGAAGTTATCCTGTGGAAACACTGTTTGTTGAGCCACTGTTGTATTTCTATTTCATGTCTCATCCTTAAATATAAAATAAAGCAATAAAGGTATTTGCATAAAATGAGTTGTTTAATTCATAGACATACATGTATTTAATTCAATCCTATGGTTCATGCTGATATTCACTGTTGATAAGTGATCAGGTTTATGTCACAAAACCAAATCCAGCATCATGAATACTGGTGTGGCATCCAACCAGAATGAACTAAAGCCCCCCCAAAAAAGCTTGCTATTTCATCTGCCATTCTTGCTGACACCAAGTGATTGTCCTTGTCTGGTGGTGCTGAATAATTGATGATCTGATGACCCTCTGTGTGAGCTTTGGCCCAGCATTTGCAGCATACCCACAGCTTCCTGTTCCCAAGCTGTCTGTGTAACACTGCACCCAATATATTTACAGCCGGTCCTCATTCCGCACCTGTTGTGCATTTATTATATTGTTACAAGGTCCTGTCGATAAATAAAGATAATTAACTTAATATTTGAGGCAAACTCACAAATGGCATCTTTGACATGCTACAGAGAATGAGAAGCAAACAGCATGCTGCTATCCATTAATCATCAAATACAGTATGTAAAAGATAGGGTCTGTTTCCAGTCCATGAACTCAGCTCCTCTGACTGGATAGATAACTACTCCTCTGACAATCCTCTTGTGGTACTGATGTTCTTCAAGCTCACTCTCAGAGTCTCTACTTAATATTTACATTTGCCCTCATCTACTACGTAAAAAAAGATTTGTAGAGGTCGCTGAGTAGATGAGCTTTTCCTGGGCCTCTAGATTCCAGAGTTGCCTCAGGCAGCTTATCTGTTAGACGGCAACTGATCTGGACAGAGCAGAGAGGCGGTCTGACTGCAGTTAGCTGACCTACATACACACAGAAGGGAGTAATGCCTATTATGTAAAGACCTCTGCCATCTTTTCAGGGAAACTGTGCCAACTTTTTTGCCCCGGGCCACTCATGGACTAATCCATGTCCGATCTATCCGCATTTCTCCCTCACATAACACTGTCATGGTGACATTCATGCAAAGCCTAATTTGTGATTGACAATACTAACAGTGCCTCTAAAATGTTTTCACCACCTCACAACACTGACGTCAAAGTACATTTATTGTACCACTAATCATAAATGAGTGAAAACTGTTATTTTCCAAATTGATCTTAATTACATAGCCAATAAAATACAAAATACTTGTTTACAAGAAGAGAGTTTATGTACACATTACTACAATAAATATACAATGGTAATCTACATAAAACTTGTTGCAGTGACTTAAACTAGTGACTAACACTAGTATTTAGACTCCTTTACGTTTGCATACATTTGTGTTTTGTATATTATTTATTTACCCTGTATATGCCTTTTCTAATTATTAGTGACTTGCCTTTTTTAAATGTATGTATTGATTAAATTGTCTTATAAGAACCTTTTCTCATTCTTTGTGTGTGTTCTTCCTTTGATCAATGTCAAGTCTCTGATTGAAAGTTAACACCACACCAACACTGGCCGATTGTTTTCCCCTGTACATGTTCTTCCACACGGGGGCACTGTGGTGAAGAAGACCTCACATTGCAACACGTTGTATCTCTTTAAGGTCAAAGTTTACTGCAGGCGGAAGTGACATGTAGCGTTGTTGTTTCTATTATTTGGGTCTCTACAAACCAATACAACATCTTTGATTTCTTTCTTCAGCAGGAAGCTAACCGGTATTAGGTATGTGTCAGTTAAATTCACGGTCATAGCAGATGTTTGCGTGACGTTATATATTACTTCGACGTTGTTTGAATGGCTGGAAGGATACAGTTATACAACACTTCAAGCTAACTAGCTAGCAGTTAGCTAACGTTAGGAAACAGAAACATCTGTTGGTTCTAGCCAAAACAGATATTGGGTAACAATCTGTTAGCTACCCATGTGTGTACTAATTGTCAGTATTAATATTAGTGTTATGAATTTGTTTCATTAACCAGCTCCGGAGTTTACATCTTTACAATCAAACGTACTTGCTAGTTAGCTCAAGTTAACAGCTAGCGCTAACCGTTTTGTTACGCTGGTAACGTCTCCGTTACGCAATAACCGTTCAGTATGGTTTGTTAAGTATTAGTGGATATAAACGAACAACAAACAAGCTTTCCTTAGCTTGAAACGATTAGCCAATTGAGCTAGGAAACCGTTCTTTGGTGCCTAACGACATGCAATATTTTTCAACAACGGCTACAATTACCTAGCTATCAACGCTAACTTAGTTACCCGCACCTTCCTGGTAGTTGTGTGATGCTTGTAGATTTAATCAGAAAGTTCATTAGGAAGATATCTGAGTGCTCAAAAAAATCTGTCATATGACTCAATCAGTCATAGTTGGCGATCTTCCTTCAGTTGCAACCCACTAACGTCGGTTTGTGTGTTTGTGAATGAAGCTGAACATATAGCTAACGCTACAACTTGTAAGCCACTATTTATTTTGTATTTCATAATTGTGCACCAGAGCTCTGCTTCTTTTTTGATATTCAAAAGTAAAAGCATTTAAATATATAGAGTGGCACCTCCAATCCCAGACTAATTAACATAAGTTCATTATTTTCTGTCTTTCTATTCTTTCAGCTTCCCCATTAGTTTGAAACAATGACCACCATAGTCCATGATACTTCAGAGGCAGTGTGCCTCTCTGCTGAGTACAACCTGTACCTCAAGCCCATTGCCAAAATGACCGTCAGTGTTGCACTGCCCCAGCTCAAGCTGCCAGGCAAGAGCATCTCTAACTGGGAAGTTATGGAGAGGGTAAAGGCCATGGTAGCTCCGGAGCAGTTTTCAGCCTTGCGGATCTCCAAGAGCACCATGGACTTTATTCGCTTTGAGGGAGAGGTAGAAAACAAGATGATGGTTAAGAACCTCCTGGGCCGCCTGGATGGGAAGACTATTAAACTGAGTGGATTCACTGATGTACTGAAGGTAAGGCCGACATAGTCGTGCTAAAATTAATGTAGTTGAAATGTGCTACTTGTCCAGTTTTATTGTTGTTATCTGTTGTACTGTTTTACCTCATCCAATTAAATGACTATGAAGTTCAGTCAAAATCTCGTGCTTCGACATAAAACATTATGACCTTCATGAAGGCACTTTTTGAATGAGTGTTGTAATTGATTTCATATGTTTTATTAAATATAGTGTCAACTCTCTGTCTTCAGGTCCGTGCAGTGGAGAACAAAGTGGACTTCCCCACACGTCATGACTGGGACTCCTTTTTCCGTGATGCCAAGGACATGAATGAGACTCTGCCGGGAGAGAGGCCTGATACTATCCACCTGGAGGGGCTTCCTTGCCGCTGGTTCAGCCAGAAGGACAGCCAGTACCCAGACCGGCCTTCTGAAGAGGTCCTCATTGCTGTCTTCCAGACCTTTGGCAAGGTGGATATATCTCTTTTCCAGCTTTTCAGTATTGAATAGAAAAATTACCTAACACTAACTGAAATGGCAAAAGAAATGCAAAAATAAATATTATGTAGTATAATTCAGTGTTGAACAAAATGCATTGCCACATTCACAACAATGGGAAATGATGCAAATACATCGAAATAATAAATACAATAATATTTTCATTGTTCAACCTTTTAATTGTAGGTGCGAAATGTTGACATCCCCATGTTGGACCCATACAGAGAGGAGATGCTGGACAAGAACTTCAGTACTTTCAGTTTTGGAGGTCATTTAAATTTTGAGGCTTATGTCCAGTACCAGGAGTACTGTGGCTTTACTAAGGCCATGGACACGCTGCGTGCCATGAAGCTGATGCTCAAAGGAGACGATGGAAAAGCAGTGGCTTGCAACATCAAGGTATTCAAGGTTCTTATTGTCTTAAAGAATTACGCTGTCTGTGGTTTGTCCATGTTAGTACAAGGAACGCCTTTGAGGATGGTTATTTTTTATTATTATTTATATTATGCTTATATGATCGACCCATTTAAGTGATTTAAGTTTATGTAGTCAAATGTTTTCAGAGCTCCTAAATGCTACATACCTCCAACCTTAGAGAGAGAAACTAGAGATTATAAACATAGCTCTGTATTTTTCATAATCTTTGATTTAAAAAAAAAAACAAAAAAAAAAACTTGTTTACATTGTGGACGGTGGATGTGTCTTAGAGCTAGTACAAAGCAGAAGAGAAGAGTGGAGCCATATTTGTAGCTATTCTCCTGGAAAGGTCATTAATTTCAGCAAGACTCCCATGTTGGCACAGTGGGATGCCTGCGTAGAGAGCTTCAGCAATAAATGTAGGCCAAAGAAAAAAAAAAGGAAGTTGAACATGGCTTAACTTCTGCTGCAGTGCACCCATTGCAAGGTAGAACAGATACCTGCAGCCTTTCGCCCCCGCCACAGCAGAGTTTTGCATTTCTTTCTAAACACACTGCTATTTTTGGTTTGAACGCCTGCCAAGAGATACCAGAGATCTGCATACCTCTTTTGTGGGTTTGGGAGACCAGTGAATTGCAGCTGTTAAGGGATATATAATTGCAGATGGGCAGAATGTTGCAATGAGATAATAGAGAGACTTAGTTGTTCAGAGTCACATAACAGCATTAAGACCTTTTAGTGGAATGAGAATTAAAGCTGCATCATCAGAGTCGGTCTCCTAATCCACAGATTAAAGCATCCCTGTGACAGAAAAATTTGAGAAGAAGATACAAAGGAGGTTTTCTACAAAAGAAATGAGGAACAAAAGAAGATACACTGAACTATATTGTGAACTTGAATAAATACACAATAAGAAGGCATTCAATAACCTCGTTAGCTCTTGATAGAACCATGAAGCAAGGTAAATTATCATTACATTATCGATAGGTGTCGTGGGTAACACACATGAAAATTGTTTTATAATTAACATTTTCTGCCATCTCTCCTCTGGAATCAATGATCTGCTGTGTCACAACAGCCTTAACCTTAAATATCCATTGGTTAGAAACGTGAGAGAGCTGGATTTGAACCACTGGTTGTTGTTTTTTAACAACTAAACACACGAATAAGATCCTACAATTTGCAGTATGTACCATACAAATACTTTTTCTTCTGTTTCTTCAGGTGACGTTTGACACCAACAAGCACCTGAGTGAGTCCGCTATCAAGAAGAGGAGCCTGGAGAGAATGAAGTTACAGGAGCTGGAGAGGCAAAAAGAGGAGCAGAAACGTCGAGAGAAGGAAGAGGAAGAGCGCCGTAAGGAGGAAGAGAGGTATGACGAGAGAAAGGAGAGCAATGGAACGGAAACGTTTATAATAATAATTTAATGCTCCGTAAAGTGCTTGTGTGCTTCAGGAAATTAGTGTGAAAACACTGTAATTAGCTTTATAATTACTGAGATTAACCATGTTTTTTCCTGGCTACAGATAATAGTTCCAGTTGAGAAACATTTAGTAACTCCAATCTTCAGCTTACATGAAAAAAATTGGGTCAAAGTTCACTCAGCATTTGTATTAGTATATAAAGATATTAGCTAAAAGCTTAGACATCATCTGGCTGGCAGGTAGCAAAAATTAGAAGTTAGCCAAAGTAAAGTTTTCTTTCTACCTTCCTGTGAGAGAGTAGCAGCTTAGTATAAGCAGCATGAAGAGAGTGTTCAGGAATTCACACTTTTGGTTGGTAGATAAATAAATGATTAGTTCTGGTTTAAATATTAATTTTGAACTCTACCCTGCACATAGAAAACTTTTTTAATGCATTGAGAAGACTGAGTCACTCCCTCTTTTTTTCAGGAAGCAGAAGGAGCAGGAAGAGGAGGAGAAGGAGAGAAGGAAGGAGGAGAAGCTGCGTAAGCGAGAGCAGAAGCTTCGGGAGAGAGAGGAAAGGAGAAACTTGAAGAGGGTGAGGCGACAGCAGGAGGAGGAGCAGAAGAAGCTGCAGATGAAGATTGCAATGGAGGAGAGGAGGCTACTGCTGGCTCAACGTAACCTGGAATCCATACGGCTTATTGCAGAGCTGCTGGCAAGGGCCAAGGTATGGCATTGGTACACAAAGATAAAATGTTCATGTCCCAATGGTTATCTACCCCTGTCCATCTTGTCTGTGGTAATACTGTCAATTTTTTTACACCATCTACAGAACTGTAAGTTGCACTTAAAATTTGAAACCTTTATTAAAATAAATATACAACCACAGAAAACGTGATGTACAGTAAGTACAGCTTAACATCTCTGTCACTAGAAAGGGGTATTGATGAAATTTAAATCATCTTTAAAGGACTATTTGTGCTTTTTCTAGAGGTTATCTCACGATGCTCACCACCATGAAATAGTTCACCACATAACCCCCCGCAAAACCTAAACCTTTAGTTATGTCCTTCGGTTTTGTGTGGAAAATAGAGTAGAGCCTTAAGGCGTAGATGTTTTTCGGACAGAGCCCTGTCAGAGTAAATCATTATTATAAGCTATGCATTATTATTTCAGTAATGCTCTATTAAGTTCTTGTGTGCTTTGCAGAAAATTAGTGTGAAAACATTGTAATTAGATTTATATTAGCTGAGAGTAACAGTGTTTCCTCCTGGCTGATTTTGCAGACAATAGTTCTGGTTCAGAAACATTTGAAAATTAGCATAAAATAAATTGGGACAAAATTCATTCACAGGAGTTTTTCCTATTTTCTATCATTTTAATTATATTTTTTGATTATTCTTTTTGTTGCTGCTCTCATATGAACTCTCCGTTGTTTTCTTCTTCTCCCAGGCCATGAAGCAGCAGCAGCAGCAGAAAGAGAGGGCTGAACGCGAGGAACAGGAAAGGCAGGAGCGAGCGCGGCAGAAGGAAGAGTTAGCTCGGCTTCAGCAGCTGGAGGCCTGCAGACGGAAGCAGGAGGAGGAGCTTCGAAGGGTGGAGGTGGAGAAGGAGCGAGCACTGGAACTCCAGCGCAGGGAGAAGGAGCTGAGAGATAGATTACTATGCAACCTTTTGAAAAAGAGCAATGAAAGAGCCACAAAACCGTCAGACACACAGGAGCTGGCCGGCTCTGTAACAACAGAGGAGGACTCTGGTCTCTGTGGCAATGATGTCATGTTGGGGGTTTTGAGTCAGGTGAACGGTATGAAAACAGCTGGGAGCAAAGAGAAGCAGGTGTCTAAATCAAGCGTGAACTCCCAAGGCTCAGGGAAAAGTAGAGCAATGGAGGAGAAGAGAAAAGTGGAGGACAAGAAGAAGGAGCGGGAGGGGAGGAGAGATGAGGTAGCACGGAGCAGGCAGAGCAGGGAGAGAGCGAGGGACCAGAACCACTCTCCTAGAGAGAAGAGCTCCTACAGCGGTGGGAGGAGGAGGCACTCTCACAGCAGGAGGAGAGGCAGCTCCAGTCGCTGTAGGAGGAGCTCCAGTCGTCACGGCAGCAGGAGGCGCAGCCACAGCCATTGTAGCACAAGTTCAAGCAGAGACAGGAGCAGGAGCAGCAGCGGGAGAAGTTACAGCAGGGGGAGAAGCCACAGGCGTAGCCACAGAAGATACAGCAGAGGCAGCTCGAGGAGCAGCAATAAAAGTGGAGAAAGGAGGAGTTACGGTCATTATAGTCGAAGATACAGGAGACACAGCAGCAGCAGAGACAGGAGCCACTCCAGACGACGCTAAAGTTATTGATGTAATCACTTTATTCATTGGTATATTCACCATTTCTTTAAGCTTACACCTTAAGTAAAGTACAAGTCTCAGAAGGAGATTAGATATTTTGTGACAGTGAACCAAATGGCAATAGAAAAAAAAAACATAAAAGTCAAGCTGAAACAACATGTATGTGTAAGACTGTAGGCTGTAAGTGATTCGGCTTTTAGCTTTTTTTATATTGTTGGATTAAAACTACTCACAGTTTGCTTATTACGTGCTTACCTCACAATGTTATGACATAAAATGACATTAAAAACATAACTTTTTTTTAAACTTTACTCAAAGTTGTTTAAAAAAATCTATTTCTGCATTTGATCTAAAAAACCAAAAAATATAATTCTAGAAATTAGGATAATGTGACATAATTACGTATTAAATTACTTATAAACTTGTGTAATTGTTGATTTCCATTCAATTGGAAAGCAAATTTAGAAATGAAGGCTGAGGCACTACGTGTGAAGGGATGCTCCAGTCTAACTCTACCTTGAACAAAAAGGCCGGTTTACTCTTATTTTCTCCACATTTTCATTGTGCTTGAAAAGAATAGTGCGCTTCAGAACGTGTACAAGATAGTAATTTGTATTGGTTATTGTGATGTGATCATACGCCTTTAGAGACTGATAGAAATAAAACGCAGCATCCTGTACTGACACGTTATTAGCATGAAGTTTTACACGTCTCCATCGTCTCACAAGCAGCTGAACCACTCATCACGGTTACTATAGCTGTGGAAAAAAACTTTTAAGTGTACTGTAATGTTGAGCTGTGATGAACGGCTGCTGCTCCATTACAAATGTGAAGGTACCACAGACACCTCTGTGTTTAAGCCTACTTGTTAGCTGCCTAAAATCCTTCTTGAAATACTGATTCACTGTTGACTGTGATGTTAAATAGCTCATAAAGACACGAGACGTAGTTGGACAACAGTGGACGTCTCGTCTAATGAACACAAAGTTATAAAACACTCTCTGTGTTTCTTTTACAGACATTTATTTTTGAGGCCTGAAGAAGGGTATTGGGTAGCATATATAGGTCCCAACGATCCCACAATGCAGTGCGCTGAAATGTAAAGATAAAGACAAAAATGATTAATTGTACAACTCAACAACTTTTAGTGTTGCTAGGTTTTTAGCAATTCTGGAACAAAGTGTAATAATCGTTTTAGCAAGGCAGCTTCAGGGATGCAAGTCAAGCCAGCATATTTAGGATGTAACTCCTGCATTCATGCTCATTGTGTAGTGCTGGACGCGCCTCTTCAGCCTTACTAGTTACTGTACAGACTGTACTGTAGTTCAATTTGAGTTTGGGTGACATCAGCTACAGTTTTGTTGACAATTGCTCATGATCTGCTAGAGCATGTCTCATGTAGATGTTAAAATAAAAATAAAGAATCTAAAGTTGATTGTTGAATTGTTGCATTTGTGATTATTTCAAAGTGTTTATGATATTATTCTTCTTTAGATTTTACTTGTGCTACATGTCGGGTTTAAAATAACCACAACACTTTTCATACGCTGAGAGACAAAAACAATAAAGCACAACAAGGACACTCTTTGGCCTTTTTACTTGCAAGGGGAGCCGGCCTGAGATCTTAGCATCATAAATGCTTCACCCAGGAATTTCTACCTCCGACTCCGTCCGTCTCCCCTTTCTACAAGCTTTTTATTAAAGATGAGACACACCCTGAAGTTACAGATGTGGGTGTATGGTGTGGTTAAATGGTGATCATATTACAAGAAAAAGAACCCCATATAAAGATAACACACTTGTAAGAAAAACAACTCCATACAAGGATAAAACACTGCTTATAAGCGTATAGCAACAATAAACTCATCAACTTCAAGGCCGCTGACCTTCTCTGACCTTTCCTGTTTCCCGTCTGTGTTCAAAGTGCAGCTTCAGCACAGTACAACATATTCTTGTTGCTTACAGGATTAAACATCACACACATGTGTCCTTCATAATGACAATAAGTAAAAAACAAGAAATTATCCTTATGAGTGAAGTAACATTGTAATAAGAAAATTATAAATCAGTGAGTAAATAATTTTTACTCTAACACTACACTATGATCAGTTTGCACAGGTTAAATCTCTGTAGATAAACGTAACAGGTTTTTCCACAAAACTTTGTGTGAAAGATCAAGGTGACAACTTCGCCATATCCATCCATCGTCTGTACACCACTGCTTTAATAAATAATTAATACCGATTAGCGTCTGTGTAATCTCATCAAGGCGTGTGACGTGACGGGCTGTATCATTAAAATTGATAGTATCATTTGTCTCTCAGCATAAATGCAGCCACGCCATATGGGTAGAAGGGAGCGCATCTCGGAGGTCCGGTCATCCCACGTTGTTGATCACATTTTGGGGTCACGAAAACTTTGAAAACAGCTCTTGTATGAGAATGTGCTGAATCAACATCTCCAGCTGAGTGCGAGTGGTAATGAACAAGGCGGCAGTGTATTGCTGCAGCATTGTTTCTTTGTCTAACAAAGACTGAGCCCCTGCTCTAATCTGGGTTATCTGGTTGTAATCAGCTTAGCCCACTGCTACCCCTACTGGTGTCGCTGCTGCTGGGTGGGCATTTATTCTGGCTTTAGTCTGCACCTGTCTTCACTGCTATTGGTACATAAACCTGTTGAAGCAGCTCAGGAACCTAAAAGACTTCACAGGTAGAGAGGAGCTTTGAAAACCTCTGTAATCTCCAAGTGTTTTCGAAGTGTGTCGTCTAAATCGTGGCTGCTGCTGAATGTCAAGAGATGGCATCAAGCGTGGGGACGCCAACTGCAGACACATATCCCAGGAAAATACTGGAATATATGGAAGGATTCCTTATCTCAAAGGTAACATGCACTTCAAGTCTATTCACAGGAGGGAATGGGTTATATACAGACATTTAGCCAATCAGTGCTCATTTTAAAGTGACTTTTCTCACAGCAGGCTTTTAACTTACAGTAGGAGAACACAGGTATTAATAGTAATTAGTGAATACTAGTAGTGAATACTCTGTGCTCCACGTCTCTGCTGCTAGTTATGAACTATGCTGTTTCAAATGTTTTTTTTATTTCACTGAAACTGTGAATCTGCACACGGCATCTGAAACATGCACCAACCCAATTCCAAGTTTTTGCAAAGGAGTTCTTGCCTGACATAGGATTCTAACTGCTCAACAGTCCTGGGTCCTCTTTGTTGTGTTTTGCATTTCAAGGTGCACTAAATATTTTCAAATCTATGCTGTTGTCATAGTTGAAGTTGAAGTGATCAGATCTTTTCCAGTTTTTTTGTTGCCTCTGTCCCAACTTTTTTAAATATGTTGCCATCAATTGCAAAATTCCAATAAAAAAAAAAAAAACATTTTACATTTTCTCTGTTCTATTGTAAAAAAAAATGTAGGTAAAACATAGATTTGAATATTATTGCATTATGCTTTCATGTAGATTTTACAGTGTCACAACATTTTTAGAGATAGGGTTGTATTTTGAATCCCTACACTGTCACTTTCACAAACTTTGTATGCATGATTAGCATGTTTTGCTTTATTATTGATTAGATAATATGATTAAGTTAAGTAGATAATGAGAAGCAGCATTATTCCTCTGTTCTAATGAATATAAATACATAGAACTATTCTACTGGTAGATTTTAGTAAGATCAAATAAATAAAAGTACAAGTAGATGAATTGACCAGTGAAGCAGTACATCAGATAGACTAATCTACTCTACTCTACTCTGCTCTGCTCTGCTCTGCTCTGCTCTGCTCTACTCTATGTTACTCTGACTCAGACTGTGTTCACAGCCTGTGAGCTGGGTGTGTTTGACGTGTTGTTGGGTGCAGAGCACCCCCTGTCTGCAGAGGAGATCAGTCAGGCAGTGGGAGCCAGTCTGGATGGCACACAGAGACTGCTGGCGGCCTGCACAGGCCTGCAGCTGCTCAACACACATCAGGATAATGGACAAGGTAAACACACCTCCATCAGTTGAACTCCGATAACATTTTTGCATCGCCTTGCAATGTTGATATGTTTTTGGTTTAATACACGTCAGAAAGTCGTCGCTGCACTTGCTGAACATTTCTCTGTTCTGTCTCCGTCTCTCTGTGGATCACTAAACTCTGCAGCCATTCATTTACATCCACACCCTTCACTCACCTGCCTCTCTTCCTCTCCCTGTTTCAGTGTTTTACAGTAACACAGAACAAGCCAGCGTCTACCTCAGCAGCTCCAGTCCTTTATCTCTCTTCCAGTCCATCCAGTACAGCTCCAGAACTATTTACCTCTGCTGGCATTACCTGACTGATGCTGTCAGGTCAGTAAACAGAGCACGGCCACATCCCTGCCTACTGTTATCTGTATATCTGTAGTTTATTTTTATTTATGGAATTTATGTTACTTCACATTTTCCGCGTAGGTGAGACTGCGAGATTGCATGCATTTTCTACCGATTTCAGTTTATTTGTATAGCAACAATTCAAATTTAAACATTAATAACTTACGTGGATTAAATTTAACTTTTATTTGAGCAAATATTGTGAAATCCAGATGATCTGATCAAATCTGTAACCTGATGTGACGTGTTTACTGTTGCAAAATCATAACAAATTGCTTGAAAAGTCAGGTTGGTTATGTATTTAAGTGAACCACTGGCAGTGATGAGCTGTGGGAACTGCAGGTTTGATTCATAGCCTAAGGATGCACCTTCTGTGCAACCGTTTCTGTTTGAACTGTGTCTCAAGATGGATTTGATTCTCATTTTCATTTCTAAAGGGAGACAGTCAGAAGCTCTTCCACAGACTGGATTCGCTATGACTGACAAGTGATGTCTACCTGTGAGAAAGAGTCATAGAGGCAGCTAATTTACAGATTTGTACAAGGCTGTGTAACAGAAACACAACTAATGCTGATAGGTCCCAGATTTTGCAGCCAGATTTTGCAGCCGAGTCACATATGATATAAATGTATTAATATGTGTGGTTGTCATACATGCACAGTATACATAGTAAATACAGTATATTTTCCTCCTGTGTCATAGAGAGGGAAGAAACCAGTATGAAAAGGCTTTTGGAGTCAGCTCTAAAGTCCTGTTTCAAGCTCTCTACAGGTAACACACACACACACACACACACACACACGCACACATGATGAAACACACATTCAGGCTTATTTACATTCTTTCCCCGTCTCACCATCTTAAGCCTATCTGTCACTCTTTTTTTTTTTTTTTTTTTTGTCTTTATCCCTACAAAAATTGATCTGAGGGATTAATTAGGAAGCAGAGAATGTATGAGGGAAAGAGAGAGAGTGGGTGTGCGTGTGTCTGTGCTCGAGGGCAGCGGTGTGATGAGGCTCGGGGGCAGAGAGAGCGAAAACAGAAGAGCGAATACATCCACCATTGTCCTTGGGACCTCATGTGTTTATGGTATTCGGCTCCCAGAATTTTAATGCTTGGCTGAACTGCTGGTCCAGCATTTTTCTGGAATTACATGCTTTCACACTTTGTTTGCTAATAGATTTTGATTGGCCTGCCTGAGGCCCTGCACTCGAGAACAATGCGGGTCCTTGAGCGAACAGAGCCCCTCAAAACCGAAACACCTTGCCTGCTTGTTAAAACTCCCTCACTTCTTATCTTCACTTAGGCATGATTAAAAAAAAAAAAAAAAAGGGAATAGGACATGAAAAAGATGTGTGTTAAATTCACATATCAATTATTATCTGTGTAGATGAGGTAATTTTCAGTATATCTGAGCATGTGCGCCAACATTAAGAGTGGTGTAATATGTTTTTTTTTTTTTTTTTTTTAGTATTTGGAGGTAGGTGTTGTTGGAGCTTGTGCACATATTTGCCATTTCTGATTCACTTTTGTTCTCGCATGCTTTTTGAAAAGCAGCTGCTGAACCCACAGAAGCCGCCTCATTAAAACAAGACGCTACATTCAACATACGAACCATGCGCACATAATGTAATAGACCCTTGTGCAGATGAATTTGCAATTCAGCTTTAATTGATTGAAATTGAAAATACCCCACAAGAAAAATGTTAACACCTGCGCACAATTCATTTAATGTGGGGGAGCAGTTGTTTGTCCCCGCTGATTTCCCCTGTGAATGCTGTGGGTAAATTAGCAAAGGGGGGAAACAACCACTGAAGTCATTCACTGCGTTCTTGGAGCACTGTGGCAGGAGCAGAATGATTCAAAGCTGGCTGCATGACTCAGACTCCTGTTTAGTCATTGCCATTTAACCAGCCGTGTACTGCACCTGAATAATTAAACAGCCAAGTCCCATCTACAGCTCGAATTCTCACACTCAAAAAAGCAGAAAAGATTTGGGGAGAAAGCTGGCAAGAGAGCGCGGATTTAAAAAAGGGGTTTGCATTTCAAACACGCCAAAGGCACAGTGAAACAGCTGAACCTGAAAAGGAGTGCTCATCTTTTCTTTTAATTTTGTATTTATTTTGTCCTCGTTTCAAAAGCGTTTTGGAGTATGACAAACACCTAGAAGTCACAACATTTTTAGATGTTAAAAGTGGCTGTTAAAGGTTTACTTGATAAAGCATACAGTGAAATTTATGGGCAGCGCATTCAAATACACTGCTCTAAACATTAAAGGAACACTTTAATCAAAATTCATGCTGAATTTTTTATACTAATATGGTCTGGATGATGTGTTAGAAATGAAAGCAAGTCACATTGTTTGATGGAAGTTAAAATGATCAACCTACAGAGGGCTCATTTCAAAGACACTCTGAAAATCAAAGTGGAAAAATGATGCAGCAGGTTAGTCCATTATACTGAAATTCAATTCCAGTAACTCAAAATGGTACTCAGTACTTTGTATGGCCCCCACGTGCTTATATGCATACCTGAAAATGTCAGGAAATGCTCCTAATGAGATGACAGATGATGCCCAGGAGTATCTCCTCCCAGATCTGTTCCAAGGCATCACTGAGCTCCTGGACAGTCTGAGGTGCAACCTGGCGACATTGGATGAACCAAAACATAATGTCCCAGAGGTGTTTTATTGGATTTAGGTCAGGAGAGTGGGGTGGTGGTGGTGGGGTATCAATTCCAGTCCTCCTTGCACAAAGGAGCAGATGCCGGTCCTGTTGATGGTTAAGGAACTTCTACGGCCCCGTCCAGCTCTCAGTAACTGTCTCCTGGAATCTTGTGACAATGGTACTTATTGATCCTGGAGGAATTGAACTGCCTGTTCAACCTCTGTAGTGTCGAGGTATCACCTCACGCTGCCAGTAGTGACACTGACCCTAGCTAAATGCAAAACCTGTGAAAAAACTATCAGAAAAGATGAGGAGGGAAAAACTGGACTCATTGTTGCCCCTTCAGTTCACCTGTTGTTACTTTCATTAACACTAAAGCAGCTGAAACTGATTAACAACCCCCTCTGCTACTTAACTGACCAGATCAACATCCCAGAACTTTAACTGACTTGATGCTTTGCTCTGATTAAAAAGTGCTCCTTTAATTTTTTGGAGCAGTTTAATTAAAACCAGAGCAGGAGATACAGAAGTTAACAATGTGTGAAAAATGAAGGCTGTTGGCAGCTTAAAGCCATGTTATGAAATGTTACGCTGTTATTGAAGTGCGATTACGATATCTTGAAGCCCAAAATGCTGCTCATCATAATATCTAATAGTTTTAGGATAGTTTTAGTATAGTTAACAAATCATCCAACAGCAAGTTTCCTGGCTTTTTTAAAGTACTTTATTTTTAAATAAAGTACTTAATATTTGCTTGTACAATAGGGCGTGGCTAGAGGGGCATCCAGGGGTAAAAGAGGACACCTCAAAATCTGATCTGGCCACATCTGGTGAGTCTCCTGCCAGAGTCAGAAAGTGGTACTTTGCTTATAAATTAATGTAGAACCTTAAGCGCGTGAAGAAATGATTACATATAAGACTAAAATAAATCATTACCATTGTAAATAATTAAAACTAATGATATTTATCATGTAGATTTAGGGTGTGTTCTTATCGTGTTGTATTTTGTGTCAGTCGCAAACAGGCAAGCTATCCCTGCAAGGATGGATATTCATCTTTCCTCTGTTGTTTAGCCTGCGATACAGCACCACTGATAAGGCGGAAAACACACACAAAAATAATGTGCAGTATAATAGTAGAAAGGTCCTAAACCATGATGACGTTACAATGATGTTTACAAGGACTGAGAAGACCTGCGTCTTTCCCCCAATATAAAGACAGGATGAGATGGCGTGCGTGTAAATGTACTTTATTATGGACGAAAAGGGCGGCAGATGTTGTTGTTACCGGGCATTCAATAACTTATGTCCAAAATGTTCTCAAATTAAAGCTGACATTCTGCTGTTTGGCCCTCACAGTCATCTCATCTTTTCACATCCAATGTAATCAGGGTACGGAGCGATAACAATGAGTCACTTTCAAAGTTCCTCTGGAGGTCACTGTGTCATCTGTTGTTGGCTCATCTATCACATGGCTGATCACATTACTACAGTGAAGTTTGGATAAATAAATTCTAGTGTTGCACAAGGGAGAGTGCTCTGTGTGTGTGTGTGTGTGTGTGTGTGTGCACATGTATGAGGGTGAGCCGTCATGGCAGGGCAGATTGCTGGTTGATGAAGTGGAGATTCTTCAGAGCAGCAGCAGTCACCACAGGCTCTTCTATTCTGCTACACCCTGTCTCTCTCTCTCTCGCTCTCTCTCTCTCTCTCTCTCCCACACACGCGTCACCACAGGGAGAAATGTAGTATATGAAGAGAGGCGCTGCGTGGGTGTGTATATGTGTGTTTACAGTGAACGGCCCCTTAGGTGACAGCTTACAGGAAAAGAGAAAGAGACTTTAGCATCGATACAGTGAAACATAAACTGAACGGGGGGGGGGGGGGGGATAAAATGACTTCCTGTTTATGGATGTGTGCATGTCTGTGCGCACAGGTCGGATGAGGAGATGGTGAAATTCATGCAGTTAATGAACTCCATTTGGAACATCTGTGGCAGAGACGTGGTCACGGCCTTTGACCTTTCACCTTTCAAGGTCATCTGCGACCTTGGCGGTAAGTCACTGTGTGTGTGTGTGTGTGTGTATGTGTTTATCGAGGCACTAAATCTAATTTCCATTAGGGTTGTGGGTTCACAGTCATTAACATTTAAAATTGGTGTTGTGTTAACTGAGTGACAGCTGGCTCAGCCACACACACACGTATTTACACTGTATGGTATTTGCACAGAAAAATGCACAACACACACACACACAGTCAACTGTGACCTTTATGAGATTGCCCCTCAGCCTCTCAGAGTTAATGACTCTTGGTAAATCAGTCAACCATCCCAACACACACAACTCAAAGTCACCTCCACCTGGAATTTCCCTTGTTATCCTGTCAGAGATCTGAACGGCCTGCGCAAAACCGATATATATATATAAATTACTAAAGCTTCATGTTGTTGTAATAGAACTGGAAACCTTTCCATACATGGACGTGTACTCCCCCTTTCTGATGTCCTTATCTCACATATTATAGGTTTTGTGAGGTGGTATTTTATTTTAACCTTCAATGATCCTGGAATTATAAGGAGATGTAGTTAACAGGTGACAAATCTAATGACACTAAAAACAAAATAAGGCTGTTAATACAAATAGTTTAATAGTTTGACTACTTCAATTTTCTGCTAATGTAGACTAATTTAGTTTCCATCTATTGTTTAAGACAGGTTGAACTGAACACCTCAGAGTGTAAAATGTATAAAGTGAAGCAGGATATTGCTGTTCAGTCTTCTGTGGGATACATAAAGGTAAAAAGTTAGCTTTTGTCACTGTGTGTTCTGCTTTGTCAAGTCAGGTTTATTTTTAAAAAGTCTTTGAACAGCACTTTCCTTTGCAAATTGAGAGCAAAGAGCACGACGACAAAAATGTAAAAGAAAAAAAGAAAGACTGAACGAACACAATACGATCTCTGTCAAAAACAGAGCAGGATCAAATAGAAGCGGTGGAAAGAAAAATGAAAAAGGTAAAAATTCACAGGAGTTTTTATCTTCTAGTGAAAACTATATGACATGAATAATGGGTGAGAAAAAGTTTTGTTATACTCGGTGATAATTACATTAAAAGGATTTAACACATAATTCAAAATCCAATTTATATGTTTTGGAGAAACCCCACTGACTTAAATAAGGTTGAAGGTTAAGATGTTTTTGTTTTTTTTAAGGTTGGTGCTCTGAACACTATGATGTAGGGGAAGTGGAACGTGTTTCAACATTTATCAAAAAATCTGACAGCTAAGAAACTATGTCTGTTTTATCTGCAGTTATTTTATATAGGGGAACCAGTCTTAATCCATCTCTGTTCTAATCATCTGGTCTCAATCAGGTTAGAAACAACAGGCAGTTCACTGTACCAACACTGGCGGACAGCCACCAGAGGCCACCTCCTGTGTGTGACGCCTCAGCTGACCACACAGGGGAGCTGTGAAGCCACTAAAAAGACGCAAGCGTGGCCCTATACACACATCCAAGATGTGTCCTCCCGTCTTCTCTTCCTTCCTCTCTGTGACTTTCTCAGCATGGGGTTATGTGTTCATGTTTATGCATGAAGATGCGCCACCAAAAAAAAAAAAAAAAAAAAAAGCGTGTGCATGTGGACAGCAGGAGTGTGAAGGGCATGACTGCAGTGTCCCATTAAGACTATGTCTCTCACATAGCATCTGCTGTGTCTGTACACACCTGCTGCTCAGGCGCTCAGTCTGTCTGTCCAAGTTTCTGCCAACTATCTGACTTTAATCCACAGGAGCTACAGTATCAGTCCACATTAAGTTGGCAGCCGATTAGTACACCCAGTTAAAACTAATGCAGTGTGATTCAAGGGTGAGTGTCGTTTATGCTACTGTTGAACTGTACTGCATGATACAGTTAAAGTGATGCACAAAACAGTAGATATAAATGGAAAAAAGTATTGGGCCTCTTAACCAAATATTTTCCCGTACATCCTTTTGAAGCATCACTGCAGTCACATGCTTCTTGCAGCTGTAGAGATGACATATTTCACCTGGTGTAGCCCCAACTCTTACTGAGAAAACCACTTCCAGCTCTTTGCATGAATGTTCATCCGAATTTCAATAACACTCACAGTGTGCACACCAGAACGGTCTAATCCATTGGCCACACTGGGCAGTATCCTTCTCTCCAGATGTTGAAAAATGTTCTGGTATCATTGTGTCCTGTGTCCTACACAGATTCAAGGTGCACTGTGCCACTGTAGCTAATTCGTTCAGTTTTTAATTTTTGTCTCTCAACTTGAATCTGTTTTGAGGCTTTCCTTGGTTCGGTTGTTTGTTTGTTTTTTTTTTTGTCTTAAAAACTTCTTTTCCTCTGGCGGTCACATCCAGGGAGGTGGTTTCGGTTCCATGGACCTCAAACTTTTAATAGTATAACCACAGGAGCATCATGCTGCTTAGAGACGGCCTTGTAGCCTTTACCTTGACCATGCTTGGCAATTATTTTCTTCCTTCTGAAAGACTGATTGGAGATGCCTGTGATAGTAATACTAAGACAATAGTCTGCTTAGAATAATATTTATTGCCACTTCTAGTATGTACAAATAATTTAATTGTAGTTGTGAAAGATCTTTGTCCTATAAGCATGAATTCACCTCTTTTCACAGCTTCTTTAGTTTGCCATGGCAAAAAAAAACAGAGACACACAAATGCATGTCAAAAAAAGCTTCATCACTCATTCCCACTGAAATGCAGTAAAATAAAACTATTCTGTTTCTCAGAATGGAAACACTGAAACACATGACTACAAGCAACTCAGTGAGTCAAACCTGAGGCAGATACAGCTCAGGAGGTAAAGCAGGTCATCCACTATTCGCAGGATCAGCACTTGCACTAGGACGAGGCAGAGCAAGACGTTGAACCCCAAGCTGCCCCTCCGCCTGAAATGACAGCTGCACCGCCATCAGTGTATCTTGAATCAATGACAACCACAGGAATAAATTACAGCTTTTATTTTTAAAAACACTGTGAATCTGTACTCAAGTACAACCAAACTAGTACATTTTACTAAACTCTGTTTTAATACAGACATGACTAATGTAACCCATTCAAAAAACGTTGCTAAGACAGACCAGATTTAGTCCTAATGTTGTAATACGCTGTGCATTTCATATTGGCCTGTATGACAATGAGAGCAGGTGGAAAGGTTACTCCAGTATTTTATATAATATTAACCATTTTCAGGGCAATTTAAGGACAGATGGTGTTGTTGTTGTTGTTGTTTCACAGACTGTGGAGCCAACTGAGGCAAACTGGTGTTTAGTGAAACTGGTTACATAAAACAAGAGGCTGACATTGCACTAGCTGGTTTCACAGGCCACCCCCACGAGTTAATCAGAGTTTCCACACAGCTGAACAAGGTGGATCCATCACCAGATGATGCCAGTGAATACCAATGGAAGTGTTATCAATGCATTTCGTTAACAAAGGGTCTTGCACAGTGAGTTTTGCTCCTCCTCGCTGCTCTTCAGTTCTTCTCCTCTGCTGACCCTGTTAGGTGTGAGAGCCAAAGAGTATCTGTGTGTTTGTTTGTGTGTGTAAAAAAAATAAAAAAAAAAAAACCTCATAAGGACGCAGACTGATACAGCAGCAGCAGGTCATGTCAGGAGGAAAGCACTACAGGGCAGTGCAGTTTGCTGTCTATACATAGGCACACACACGCACATCCGCCTTTGATCCTGTATTCCACTTCACTGCCTCTCTATCACTCCGGCCCATTCATACATTCTTCATCTAGTCCTCTCCTCCCCCTAGTCTATCTCTTTTTCTCTCTATCACTGTCAGTTTCTCTCTCACTCACTCTGTTTTAAATTCACTTTGCTTTATGAAGCATGAATAACGATAATAATGCTGCCAAAGCATCAAGTTGAAAAATTCATATATTCACATTAAATCCTTGTTTCTGCTCTTATTATACTGGCCATACTAGCTGCTATGTGAGGCTTAATGAAATGCAACAGCAGTGGCAGCGTGCTAACATGCACACAATGGTAGTGCTGAAATGTCGATGTTTACCATATTCACCATTTATATCTAGCATTCTGGCATGCTAGCTTTTGTTAAACCTTTTATTAATTTAAGTATAGTCTGCTGAAGCAGATGGGAATGTTATCGATTTTGCAGGTTATAAACCTGAAGAAGTATTGGACAGTACAACATTTTGATGTGATGACAGGTGCTCGAGTTAGATGGTCAGAGGATGCCTGCAATTTATTCTCCGGGGACCATAACTGTCTGCAACGTTTTTCAAAAAATGAATCTGATAGTAGCTGAAATATTTCAATAAAAAAACATTCTCAAAGGATGATGAAGGGCTGGACCAAATTACATTACTGTAGGTGTGAAGATGTTTGTGTCTGGACCAAAGTGTCACACCAATCCACCAATAGGCAGGCTGACAGTACCAGAGCTTGAGCCATGCTGCTACCCTGGCTGAAAACACTGCTTTTCAAATGCACTCAAAATAATCAGCTTTAGCCACCTAGCATTCAAATCAAATTGTGTCTTTTCTGTTCCTTAGATAAGGCTTCTTGGTAGGATTCGGAGACAGCAGCTTTGCTCCGTTTCTATATGGTCTCTGTCAGTCTAAAATCAATTCATTCTGGTTTATTGGCATGAATATTAAATGAATCATATTCCCAGAGATACCACTAAATAACAACGGAATACAAATCATGCAAATAAAAACACCATAAACAACAAAGCGTTGACACTGCTTATTGTTTCTTCACTACCAATGCTCAGGATGTATTATTATTATTATTATTATTATTGTCATTATTTATTTATTTGTTTACCTATTTATTTTATTCTTATAGAGTTCTTGATTTTCTCCTCCTTTACTTTATATAATATTATACTACCTCTTTCGTGTTCCTCATTTTGTTCTTATCCAGTGTGCTGTTTCAATTAAAAATGATAAAGCAATAATAATAATAATAGTTAAATTATAGGTGCATACCTGAAAGCATCTGTTCCATTATTAAAAATAATTCTCTGTCTCTGTCCAGGCTGCAGTGGCGCATTAGCGAGGCAGTGCACATCAGCCTACCCAGAATGCACTGTAACGATCTTTGACCTCCCCAAGGTGGTACATATGTCGATGAAACATTTTGACAGCGAGGCTGACCAGGGGATAAACTTCTGCCAAGGTAACGTCATTATGAGTGGGTGAAACGTCTTGACATTTATCATTGTATATGAACAGTTCAGTTCTCCCCACACACACAGTAACACTGTATACCAAAACAGAAATGCATGCCTCTGTGTGTAAGGTGTAAGGATTTTTGCTTTATTATAGGAAATTACACTACCAATTTTTAGGGTAATTTTATTTACAGGACTTCAAAATGAGCAAATGGACATGAAGTGCCACAGACAGGGTAGTTATGTTGTACAGGACTAAGAGATGATGATATTTTCTGTCTTGTAACAAGGTTTGTTGACAGTGAGAACAATGTAGAATATCTCTAGCTTTATCGTTTCCAAATGTGGCCAAGATTGCATTACATGGAGCTGCAATCACATCACAATGTGAGCCTCCAGATGTGGTCTGGCTGATCTGATCACGTTGCGATTGTGTCTTCTGCTCGCATTTTCTCCTGCAGTAATTCTTTTCTTTTTCTGAATAATATATCAAGATAAAAGTTGTTTATTTATGTTTATTAGCTGTATCTATAGCTAGATCACTACTGAAGGTAGTGTGCAGAATTAGTAAGTACATAAAAAACTGAGTCAAATACAATCTGCAGTGTTTTCAATTTTGTATCTATGTGTGTGTGTGTGTGTGTGTGTGTGTTTAGGGGACTTCTTCAAAGACCCCCTTCCAGAGGCCGACCTCTACATCCTTGCCAGAATCCTCCACGACTGGACAGATGATCGCTGTATAGAGCTACTCCGTCGAGTCTGCAAAGCCTGCAAACCAGGTGTGTGTGTGTGTGTATGTGTGTGTCTCTGAGTACGACGGCGATGAGTACTTTTTTTCTCATGCTTGAAATGAGATGGCAGATTGTATCCCACAATGCAGCTGATCCCAGAAAAATCTGTCCTTACGACTTTGATCAAAGACAGATGCTCATACACAAAAGCAGCAGACACTTGTCTGTGTGTCTGTGTGTGCACGCTGTAGGAAGAAGCAGGAAAAATATAAACAAAATGGCAGTGAATACAA
This sequence comes from Anabas testudineus, assembly GCF_900324465.2. Lineage (NCBI taxonomy): Eukaryota > Metazoa > Chordata > Actinopteri > Anabantiformes > Anabantidae > Anabas > Anabas testudineus. Next base: position 15,684,458 of record NC_046629.1, on the reverse strand, counting down.
CATGATGCTCTGTGAAGTTTTTAGGAGGCTCAGAATTGGCTGTTTTCTAATGCATTAGTTATTCTTGCGTTTGAAAAATCGAAATGTCAGAATAATCCGTAACAGCCTTTATCAGTTTAGTGTAAGTGTAAATATGAACATTACTTGAATAATGATTCCTTTTTCAAGATAACTACATTAAATAATAAACAGTTGTTTGTTAAAATAAACCAATATTAGGGCTACTATGGAGAAAAGTCTCTAAACGCAGTGTTACCTCTGCAACAGCTCTGCAGTAAATCCTTCAATTCATAGAGATTCTAATGTTCAGTGTTGTGTTGCAGTCTCTTCTTTTGGAGAAGAAGAGGTATCTTACTCACGTCTCAAGGGTGACTCCTGTCTTGCTTATTTCATCTGCCACATTTTAGGAAGGTGAAATGAGAATCACAGCTTCGTCTCGTGAGCTGCAGAAGAGCAGAGTTTTTTTTTCCCTCTGAATAGGGATTGTCAGGACATCTGTCTAGTGAGACAGAGAAGGAGAGAAAGAAAGAAACAAACAAACAAACAAAGCTGACCTTTTGGATCTTTCTGTAGGAGGCGCGGTGTTGCTTGTGGAGGCATTGCTCCACGAGGATGGCTCTGGCCCGCTAACAGTGCAGCTGTACTCTCTGAACATGCTGGTGCAGACAGAAGGCCGAGAGAGGACAGCTGCTCAGTACGCTGCCCTGCTGGCTGCTGCCGGTTTCACCGGTATCCAGCACCGCCTCACTGGCAAGATCTATGATGCTGTGCTGGGACACAAAGAGAAGTGAGTCCTATCAATAAGGTTGTTTGTGTACCAGAAGTAAAAGATCACTCCATTTACCTTATCTTTATTCAATTTTTTATTGACCTACTTTAATTTTCAAAATAAAAGCAACACTTTTTCACACTGCATGGCAGTATCACATTGTGTGTCATCTTATTTAAGCTATATGTTGCTAAAACGTGTGTAAAATATTCAAACCAATTGTTGAACCTTAACATTCAGCACTCACTAGCATAGACTTACAGAGTGAGGCTGAGCAGTGTAAAACCCCAATAGTGGGGGCACACCTTCCGGCCCCTTTTTTTAAATATGGGAACCACCACCCTGGGAAATAAGTTAATACAAGCTGAGTCACCTGTTTGCCAGAACGTCCTGGAGGCCAGCTTAAAGTTCTTCTTCATAGCCTCTCTGAACTCCTCCTACACCCACGGTTTTGTGTATGTGGATATTGCAGCTTCAGGTTTTCTGGCCTGCAGGTAACCATGTGGTGTTTCAGTGGACTCCTGGGCCAACATGCCTGCACAGCCTTCACCTTGAGCATCATGGCTTCCTTCACCGCAGGTACTCATCAGAGGGTTCTCAGCTTACCACCACTAAAGGGACCAGTAACCCCCTGAGCACAACTCTGAGGAGCCACTTGCACATTGGAGGATTTAACCTACTTGGATTTCATGTCCCCAGCCTCCCTTAGGACATAAAAAAGTTTGGCACTAAGGTCATGTTCAGTCTAATAACAATGCATCTGTCAGGTATAGATTAGTCAGGCTATTCTTCTTAATTACCCCCTCCAATTACCTCTATCGATGTCCATGTGAGCGTTGAAGCCCCTCCAGCAATTTCCAGGACCCCAAAGTGTCCAAGAGGGCCAGAAAACTATGACTTATTATTCAGTCTAAGCCTTTTTCTTGGTAACTTTAAGCCACATGGAGGCGGCTGTCTTTCTTTTGAGAGAAGTCTAATACAGTAGCTCTCAGCCCAGGGCTGAAATGTGACATCACTTGTCCCTAGAATCAGCCTATGGAGCAAAGGGCCACTTGTACCGAATCCTGAATCCTGTCCTCGCAGGTGGCTAACCCACAGGTTGGCTGTTTGAACTCTCGCTGTTCATCGCCTGGCCACACGAGCCAGCCAATTCCCCTGTTGTTTTTGGCTGCAGTAGGATGACTCATTCTTAAATTAGAATTTCATCAGGGTTTTTTGAGTTGCTCTTAGTCTGATCCATCCCCAGGACCAATATGCCTTGACTCTATCAGGGGCTATGGCCCTTTGACCACATACTGCAGCTCCCAGAATCACTGGGACACACAAAAAAATGAAGGGAGTGTGTTCAAACTCTAGTGTTCACACACACACACAGCACCCTGTGTGAACACGCTAACGTGTTATTATCATTAAAATACTACAGCTTGCATATTTTAGGAATAATTTGTGACCTGACCTGTACCAAATCCAGACAATCATGTAATAGTTCAGTACAGTGTGACTCTGCTGTAAATGATTAGCTATTCACTACGAAGGTCAGCCTCTATAGTGTGAGCCTCCAGTCTTATTACTAAGAAGATGAACTTCCTTTGGCTATCTACTCTCATCACTCAATCCTAAGCTGTGTGTTGGAAGCTCTCCCATCCTAATGTCCTTAAAAGCACAGTAAAACTGTCTTTGTAGTCTCTTCTTTGTAATGATGGACGTGACTCAATAATTTGTCTTCACAATGGATAGGCACATCTTTTATTTCATCCCCATCTTCCTCTGCGTGTAGAATGTATTCAAAATGCGGATATCAGCCTTTTATTAGAAAGTCAGCCTGTCACTGAGCTCCACCTCTGATGTGATGCAGTTTGTTTGGAAATATTATTGAATTGATCAGCGCTACACTTGTCAGTAAGAAACTCGAGCAGAACATCTGACAGATTAGAATTTCACATTTAGGAATATAATTGATATGCCGTTACACTGTCATTTATTTTGGCATAAAAATTGGCTTGCCAAAAGATAATGGCGCAAAATATCAGTTGCTGAGATGAAAAGGATCATAATCAACTTTCAGAAACCAATATTATCTGAATCCTGGTCTGAATTCACAAGGTTCTACCACCACTGTTCATTTCTACATCTCATTCATAGACACCCGCTCATCCCTATCCTCCTTTCTCCTTCTTTTTCTCCCAGCAATTGTGAATTAATGAGACTTCAAAGTGCAACAAATTAGAATTGATATCAAATCCTTGTGGACAGCTTTACATAGAGTCGGCCTAATGAAGGGAAATGAAGTACTGAAGGCTGAAGACAGCTTGACCTGTGCAGAGACAGCACTCGTATCCATTGATGCTGTGCAGTTTTACCAGTGTCACTGTAATTGCGTATCTGGAATCTCTATGTTTTGGAGACCGAGGCCTTTAAGAAATATAACTTTTCTTGAGGATAATTTCTCCTCTTGGCATTCTATTTAAATACATAAGACTGAATTTGAAATAATCCAAAAAATGTAATTATCCGTATAACCTGCTTTAACTTTTTCCATAATTACTAATATTCCCCCTCACACTTAATCCTGTCACATTGAAACCAGATTAGATAAGACCGAGCTTTTTAAGTGTTTCTGCTTGGTGAAAATGATAAAAAAAAATTGAACTACTTGGTATTAAAGTTGAAGATTAAAATTGCTGCTTTTTTTACAAATTTTTTAATCAGAATAGACGTTTTCCTCATATAAAAAGAAAGTAAGTGGAGGACAAATACAGTATATGTATTAAAAGTTGTGTTGTTTGCTGTCTGCATTTGTACAAAGTGATTTTTTTTTAACCGCTATTATAAATCAGCAGTGAATTTCTAAACGTATCTTTTCAGGTACTTTTTCTTTGCTTTTCTGTCAATGAGTTAGACTTGGGTGAATATTTACTACTTGAGCGGAGAAAGGTGCCCACAGTACTGTCTCATCTCTACTTTTCAGTTCCATTTACAGCTCCGAGCACGTGAAGCTATTATTGTGCCGGCTCAAGGTTCAACCTCAGTGGGTTTTATGGATGGTTCTAGAAAGATAGAGCTATAAAAATAGGGAACTGTGACGGAGGAGAGCAGAGATAGGTGAAGTGAGGACACCAAGGTTTCTCTGTTCTCCCTGTTCTGGACATGTGACTAAAGTCTGACCAGAGAAAACACAGAATCCCAAAATAACGCAAAAGCATGGCTAGCCACAATAGCCCCGGTTTGATTTCAGCTGGTAACTTCTTACTCCTTGTGATTTTAACAACATGAAACCTGTTATATGCTGTATGCATATGGTTTTGTGATTTGATTCCTATATGTGTATTATACGTGTGAAAGCACATTCCCCTCCAGGAAATAGATGAAAAGTTGGAAATGATGAAAACAAGAACTCTCCTGAGTACTACTTAATTATTACAAACTAAGTAACATTTATAACTTTGGGGGATGTATGTATATATATTAATATGTGTATATTAATGTGTGATTTTCTGTGCTTGTTTCTACCAGTGTAGATTGGTATGTGGGTTCACTCTGTACTAGACTCTTTGGGGACACACTAAATCTGCTCCACAAGTCACGCACCCTCTCACCCTCAAGCGTCAGGATGCCACTTTAAAATAACAACTTCAGGGCATTTCAGGAAACACACTCCGTTTGTGCCCGGAGTGAGACTGTTTCTGTGTGTGCATGCGAGTGTGTATAGGGGGAGGGCGGGGGGGGGTGGGGAACCAACAGGGACTGGTAATCATGCACTTTGGGAATTTAGTTGTGTTTTTAATTTCTGTGTATCGGGATCTTTTCTTAACGATGAGTATATTGAAAATATTAGTTTTCAGTTTGTAAAGTAATAGTTTGAGTATTTGAGGCTCAACAAATACATGGATGTTATCTGTCAACTCTTCTGAACTGTCTAAAAAATGAACTTAGAAAACCTTTAATACCTTTAGGTTTATTAAAGTTAATGTTACGCTTACACTTACAATTCATATGCATATTTAAAAAGTCAGACTTGTCATGGTGGAAAGTACATTAGCTAGATGCAGACCTCCAGGTTCAGTTCATAACTAATGTTCTGTCTTTAATTAGGAAACCAACATTTCCTGACCTAAAGGTAACACTGGCAACAACCTATTGACATGGGACATTTTTCAAGGTTAATTTAATGTGATGAGCAGGAAAAATAAGATGAATTATTCTTCAGTTATAGAGAAATGTTCCCGTCATGATATTTTTTCCATATCATGTTATCAATATTTGGGAGTTTCTGCTCTGAGTTTCATCCACCTGTGTTGCTATAGAAACCTGATGTGGCATAGTTTCTCTGCAGAAAAGAAACAAACAGACTCCAAAAATGACATGACACAGTTTACCTTATGTGACACGACCTATTTAATTTGTATTTCAGTCACCTGGTCTTGAACAAGCAACGAGACCCAGATGCGCACTTTGGGGGCATGTTTATAATAGATAAGTAGCTACATGGCTGAGAAGAGTACACAAGTTTGCCATCAGTTTAGAGGAGAATTCTCTTGTTGTTGGGGTACAGATGGTGTCACCAGGATGACCGTGGTTACGACTTCTTGTTAGTCACTGAGAAAACCTCATTCAAACTGCGGCTGCTTTGTCTTGGCACAGCTGTGTGTTAGGAAAAGGCAAAAACAGACATGAGGAGGAAGCGTGTGGATGAGGAGAGAGAGGTAACGTGGGTCCTTTCATCAGAACCACAGTGAAGGTTACACACACAGGCACGCACACACACACACACGCACGCACGCCCATCACATCTCACAACTCAATAAAAGTGTCTCTTGGCTGTAAGCCGTGCTTTGTCACTTCCAAACACTTCCATAATTCATGGGCCGGTGACAGCAGTATTGAACGGAGGACAAAGATGCCTGCCCCGTAGGCTGCACACACACCTGAAACACACGCATGCACTCAAAAGGTGGTTGTAGATTTTCACGAGCTACAAATACAGAGGAGCACAGTATGTATGTTAATGGAGACCTCTGGAGATGTGATGAAGCTCTGCTGTATGTGTGTGTGTGTGTGTGTGTGTGTGTGTACAGTATGTACTTGAGCGGCCATACCTTACCATCATACATAAAAATGACTGATGGTTAGAATTAGATTAGGATTAAAGTAAAGGTCACGGTTAGTCATGGATGGGTGATGGCTAAAGCTAGGGTAGAGCAGAATACATGTGTTAATGAGTGTCCTCCCAAAGATGGAAGTGCAAATGTGTGTGTGTGTGTTACACTTCGCCACTTGATAATGACTAATCCCCCAATTTTTGCCCTTCCTCCTCTCTGTCACTTACTGTTGCTTCTGTTTTTTATATCTTTGTCCTGCCCCTTAGCATGACTAAATACAGTCTCTCTCACACACACACACACACACACACACACACACACGACAGGACGTTGTGGCTGTCTGGCAGACATATTTCAGCCACAAGGTTGTCACTTCTGCTCTTGGCATCATGTCCCCCCCCCCACATGCTCCCCTCCTACAAAAGGACCAGAGACAGAAATACATCCTTATCCTGGTTTTGACGTCATTAGATCCTCCCAGCCAGACAGGGATACGCGCACACACACACACACACACACCTTTTCTTTATTAAAGTGATTTTTCACAGCATTGATGCTTATCCTGCCAGAGTGGTGAGTAAGAGTGGACGGCATGACATGTGCAACATCCCCACATTTGTACCAGTGACACTGAAGGTGGCAGCTGAATTTGTTGACTAAGAGTCCTGAAATGGCTCCTGACACGGCAGCATCACGTGGAAGAGGGTTAACATTTTGGTATTGATAAAGAAGAGCCTTAAGGGGTTGAAATATGTGACGTAATATACATGTTTATTTTTAAAGAGATTAATAATTAACTGCAATAGGTGTAAATGTCAATTATATGCAACTATAGTGGATTGAGGTGCTTTCAATCAATATGGTTATAGTGATAAACAAACACCAGCAGAAAGAGTTCATCACAAGTTTGTCACTATCAACTTCTCACGCATGGTACCAAAAGTTCAGCAACCTGTGCAGTTGTTCAGTACAAACAAACATGTCGTATTATAGACGTCTGTCTAAATTCGACTTTTAAAAACAAAGATGTCAAATCTTATGGTGTTTTTCTAGCAGAATAATCTGAACTGAACCGTCTGCTGACCCCGTGACTTTAGATGTTTTTTTCTACTGTGTATTTTTACTTTGTAGACTTTATAGCAGCAGGAAGTCACTGTGACAGTGTGACATATCTGATGTCTCTGCCAGGCCGACACTGAAGTTCTCTGCTACTGTATGTTCAGATCTGGTTCGTCATAAGGGCACTGTTTCAGTAAATGTTCCTATGGGTCATATCAGAAGGAACGAACAAACAACCTGGTGACTTTTATGTTGTGGATTTGCTTTTAAGTTCTAATTTAATTTCGTAAAGACAACCTAAAACTCTCCTGTGGCTACATGAACACACGTCAGAGATCAGTTGACCTTGGGTGAAAAGCAAGCGAAAATATTACTCTCTACATTTTATTGTGCTGTGTTATCTCCCCATACACAGAGCACTGCTGGAGGCTGATTGTTCTTATTGAGTTTGGTGCAGTAACTTTAGTTTTGTCTTTTAAACTACCTCTCACAGAATTGTACCAAGCAATATGTCTCAGATAGAGCAGGCTAGGTTTCTAATCATCCAGCAGAGTTTTTTGTTTTGTATTGTTTTGTTTCTTTGTCTGCTTGAAATGTATTGAACAACTCACTGTGTACGCTTTGGAGAAAAAGACAAATATTCTTAATTGAGCAAGATTTTAAGTTGGTAATGTCAGTTTACTTTCTCATTTTGTTGTAATATATACGTTTGTTTTTGTAAAGCTGTCCTACTTGAACTGAAATAGACTGTTACGTTAACTTAATACAGATTGGACCAGATTTACCTAAGGTTATTTAAGCGAGGAGGAGGCATGGGTGAAATGAAAAACTGTACCAAGAACGCATGTTTACCACAGTCACAGGAGGAAGCCACACAGTACAAACCACGCCAATAACATCTTGCATCTCTGCCTGCCCTGTTGTCCCTCCTCAGTCCTCACATCCTTGTTATGGAGAAGCTGCTACCTACAGTTTCCATGCACTCAGGATGCACTGGATGTGCTTTTATTTAGTTGCTATCTTCCCGAGAGTTATAGGATTGTATATATATGATATTATATTATAGGACTGGCTGTACACATGTGCAACTGGTGAGTCATAATGAGATTTGTATTATCACTAATTGCATTAAAGAGTAGATAAAGTGTATACAATATGTACAGTATCGTCTGTCTTGAAACTCTCTATGGTGGGCACCATTTGAGCAAAATGCACAAATTTTTAAGATTTAGTAGTCACTATTTGGGATTTTTGTATATCAGACCCACAGTCTATATTCTTATTTTTCAAGGGAAACCGGCATATACTAGATTGCTAATTGTTAACTGAGATACAACAATCATTATTAGCATTCTGTCTTGTTGTCTCCACAAGCAAGTGGCAAATGATACTTTTCCCCTTTGGTTGTTAATGAGTATAAGTAATTGAAAATACTGTTTTGAGACATTCATGGATAATCTTAATTAAGTGACCCAGTGGCAGAAAAAAACAAAACTAACATTTAAATAATATTAATCTCTCTAATACACGTATTAAGTATGTCGCATGTTTGAGTCATATACAGAGCCATAATGGTTATGGTTAAATGGATTCAGTTGCCATAGGTGATTAGTCACAGGAGCATCTGGCCTTTTTGAAAGAGCACAGTTTGTTTAGGCCAACCACAGTCGGGCAGATTAACATATTTCTCATGATTGTTTTCATTAGTGTGTAAATGCCAGGGTCATCCCAGTCCCTGTCCCTGAGGGAATCAGAACATGCGAAGCACGCTGCCTTTTTGATGCACAGGAGGGCACAGGGATAGTTAATTAAAATTCATGCTACACAGGTATATGAGCCTAACCACACAGGGAAAAAACATGCAACTACTCTTCTACATGTTAGCTCACTGCAGAGTACCACTTATCTGCATCACACTGTGAAGTTAGACCATCCACAAGGAGGAATTACTCCAATTCATTAAATTCCACGGATGATTAGCTGCTTCCACTCATGTTGATTCAGCGTGTCAGTCCGAGCAGCAGGGATGGAGGTTAGGCTCAGCTCTGTTGCAGTGCTCTTTCAACTTCCTGTCTTGTGGCAAGAAAAAGTATGTGAACCTTTGGGAATTTCATGGTTTTCGGTATTCGTTTGTCATAAAATGTGATCTGATCTTCATCTAAGTCAAGAGTATTAACAAATATGATGTGCCTTAAAGAATAACACAAAGAAATTCTGATCTTTCGTGTCTTTATTGAGAACAACCAAAAAAAAAAATTTTTGCAAAATGTTTTGTGGACTGAAAAAAATAAGATGCATATCATCACGAAAGCATCATCCCAATCCTAAAGTAGGAAGCATCATGATCACGATTCCAAGGGTTCTCTTTTTCAGTTCAGACTTTTTCCACTAGCACAATGAGGTTTTTGTGTTATTATTTTATTCACATTATATTTGTTAATAGTCTTGACTTAGATGAAAATCAGATCACACTTTCTGACATATTAATGCAGAAAAAGGATGCACATACCTTTTCTTGCCACTGTATTTACTTTCCAGGGAGGCATGGGAGGACTGCTAAATACTGAGTCCGTTGAAACCTGCAGCAACAAGCGAGCCTTTGCATTCTGTGTGTAATAGGAGAGATAGCGGCAGTGCTGTATGTCTGACAGTGGCACAGCAGGGGAACTGACATTTTTGGCACAATCCAAACAAAATGGTGGGGTTTTTTTTTTTCAGCTTTTCATTTGAGAGGGAAAACCTCTCTCGCATGCAATCCTACAAGCGCCTGTCAACATGCTAAGACAACCACAAATGTATTCATACGGCAGACTGTGATGCAACCCTGAATGAAACTGAATGTCACTTTCTAGAGCAGCAGTTTGTTGAAAGCTCTTCCATATATTTTATCCCCACAGTAACATCACATATCAACCCTGTCTCCTAATGTCTGATGTAACTATTATATTTATTAATGGAAAGCAAGTTGCATGTAAATGGTTTTGGTGAATAATGATTGTGGAGAGTGCACTACTGTCACACCACAGACCTGAGTTTGACTCCAGACTCCCAAACTGTTGTCGACCAGACGTTCTGTGTAAAAAAAAGAAAAGATGCCATAAGTGACAATATAGGAAATTTGAAGTTGTGACTGTAAAGGTTAACCGCTAATAAAAAACAAACGGCAGCAGCATGCATTGGTGCAATCATAAAGGCACATTGTGGACAGTAGGTATGAACACTAGCACGGTGTGTCCTCATCAAGATGCAGACAAAGGTCACATGAAATTCGGCCTCGCTCCATCTTTTCCATTTCTCGCTTTGCACATCCCCATTCTTATCATCAATCCAAACCTCCGCCATCCTGCAGTTATCCATAGCTGTGGATGTATATAGCCGCATCACCCCCCTCCTCCCATCTCTAACACCAAAATGACCTTCAGCAGCTCAACATGCAGGAAGATGGCAACAACACAAGCAGAGTAGTGTGGAGAGAAAACAGGTGGAAAGACAGGAGCGTGGTAGGAAATGGGGGATAGGTGGTGGGAGAATGATGACAGAAAAAATTGTTTTGGAGCGAAGAAGGAACACAACAGCAGGATGTGTAAGATAGGGAAGAAACAGGAGCAGAAGTGAGATGAAGAATAGGAAGAAGATGAGAGAGATAGTGCGAGGATTGATAGCACACTTACTAAAATAAATCCTCACTCTGCACTTGTGCTGAGAGGTTTGTCAGCTCTGTTGATCTGGGTTCAGTGAGATAGCATCATCTCAATTTAACCCACATAAAGCATTTGAAAGTAAAACCTCACCTGTCCACGCAGGAATATCAAGCTGTGATGCAGGAGAGAGTACTCAGTAGCATAGTTAGTTCTGCAAACAAAGATAATCAAGACTCTCCTGGAAAAGCTATGTCTCATACGGCTGAGGTGACAAGAGGGAAACAAAATGAGTCCATGTGTGTTTGACCTTCTGTTTAACCTTGTTTAGCTCTTTTGCTGCACTGGGGATGAACACAGGCAGGACTACATGAGAGAGAGCGTGTGGAGAATAAAAGTAAGAAGAGAAGAGCGTTCTCACAGTGCTGCAGGCTTTGCTGCCTAAACTCTCCCCCTTTCTCTCTTTTCCTTCTCTGACTCATTGCAAAGTCATGAAATACTAAAGCGGGTAAAGAGAGATTATTTAAAAACTATCTTACACATTGAGGAGGAAACCGTGACTGTCAGCTCCGGCAAAAGACCCGCCGAGATGTGGAGAATCTCTCCCTCTGTCTTACTGTCTCTATCTCACTCTTCCTTGCTCTATCTCGCTCTTCCACTCTGTATAATCTTCACCTCATTAGCATTTCAAAAAATCATATCTTTATGAGTCATGCTTTGCAGGCACTCTGGTGAGTTTGTCATTACTTGGTTATGAAACCGGGGCAACTCAGCCTCCCCATGCAAGAGCCAGTTCAGGGTTGTCGGAAGACATTTCACATACCACAAATTCACAAAACATACTCTGTCACAGTCGTGCGGAGGAATGAATGAAGCAGGATGTATGCAAGGACATAAAGGATCAGATGAAGGTTTACTGATTTCTGTAGAGAAACTGGGTCATTGCAGCAGGAGTTAATACGACCCCCACCCACCCAAAAAAAGTAATAAGAATAGAACAGATAGGATATTTTAAAGTGACAAGCGACATGTCAACATGTCACGGAGATGTCACACAAACAGGTCACAAAGATGTCTGTGCAGAATGAGACACAAACAAACAAAAGATTATTTGAAAGGAGAATTTCTAAGGTTTTATTTAGACTTTTTAAAAGTAAGATATGTAAAAATATACACTTTCTATGTTTTCAAATAGACACAATCCAACAGAAAGCTGTAAAACAAGACTTTTCTGAACCTACCAAACATCACAGTTCGAAGCCAGCCTGTGTTATGTATCCTGTTAACCCACAAAATAAAACACAGTCACTGAAATGTCTACTTACATCTCCTAGATTCAACAAAGTGTGTTTGACCTTTTGCAGCCTTTATGAATTCTGTTTTGGTTCCTCTCCCTGTATTAAAAATATTTCCGCTTTATCATCTTATGCCATCGGTGTCACATCACCAAACCACACTATACTAATTTCCAGATAGGTTTCAGCTACTGTCTTTTGCATATTATAAACATTTTTCAGGGTTAGTGTATCACTGACGTGTACAACGTGAACCGCTAACAATAGCTCTGAAAGTGAGCTAACACAAATTTCACTTTATCCTGACGCACCCAGTACTACAATGATATCTTTGAACTTAATCAATGAACTTATTGTAACATGGTTAAATGAAATATGATGGTTGAAATAACCAGGGATGGCTAGGATGGTGAATCAGTAGCAGCGATTCTACAAAAGAGAGCCAGGTGAGCGATGTTGCCAAGGATGAGTGAATGATTATTTGAATGAACTTACTCACAATTGGTGTCAAGAAGAAGGTGTCAGGGGAAACCAGAGGATTCTGGGAGTTGGGATGTAGGACAAGATCGCGGGTTGCAAGTCGGCGTTCTCGGTTTGGAGTTGGGCAGGTTGCAGAGTGAAAGACAACATGTACAATATACACAATAAACAAGGTAACAAATAAAATCACACTATGTAGGGTTTTAGTTCAAAAGGTGAGTAACAAAAAACGAGGTGATAAACGGATAACAAACAACAAAAAATCACTGCAAGTGAGGCAGAAAAAAGGTTCCATAAAACTCACGAGATCGACACACAGGGTCCAAAGTCCAAATCAATGGAGCAAAACTCATGGTCTTTCAATGAGGGCAAGGCAGAGGCGAGGTCCAGATCAGTCAGAACACAGGGCATGAGTCACAATGAATAGGGCTGGAAATTAACATGAAAGTGGGATACATCTGTTCTGTCAGAGACATTAAGGATGAGATGGTGATTTTAAAGGAGAGAGCAGGTCCAAGATGAAAACAATTAAGGTAATTAGTTAACCTGGATGAAGGCGGTGAAGACAGGGAAGAAAACAGAAAAGGAAAAAATAAAAAGCAAGAAACTGGAAGTCAGAGTGAACCTATTAGTCGACTGGTGAGGACCCGTTTAGTCTGGATATGTGGAATGTGTGGTGTATTTGCAGTGGCCTGCAAAGACGTAAATGGATTGCCACAGGGTTGATCACCTTGGAGACAGGGAAGGCCCCGTGAATCACAGGGCCAACTTGCGACTCAGTGTTTTCAGGGAGATCCCGAGTGGAGAGCCAGACTTTTTGGCTGGGTTGATACACTCGGGCAGCAAAGCATCAGAGTTTAGACCACCGGCAACAGCCCCCAACTGACCCGAGTAGGGTGCACTCCCTATGGCACCTTCAAACTAAGTGGGCAGAAAGGACATTGACTTCTAGATCGAGGCTGGGAAACAGGTGAGGCAGGTAACCACGAGTTGGTTGACAACGTCGTGGGGCAGAGCACGCAGCCTTTATTATTATTAACAAAGAAAAACCATGTCCCTGCAAGGAAAGATTGACCAGACCTACTCTGAGGGCCTCTTGAGGTCAATCCCACAGTCAGAGGGACAGTGTGGGGGTAAAGGAAGTGACTTTCTTGTTATTAAAGATTTCCTATAGATCAAGGCAGACTGCAGGCACCTTAGAGAGGTCTGGGAATACTTCAGGGTCGCACGTCTTATTGTTCTTGGCGGGTGGAACTGATTTTAAGCACTCAGTCCTGGAGAGTTCAGCACTGAAAACCTTGAAACTGGAACAGCACTCTGCTCGGCTGTGGGCCAGTTAACAGGGAGATTACATAGGCAACCTGAGGAAAGACAGGAAAAAATAAAAGCACAAAACAAGGCCAGACATTCAGTGCAGCTAGTAAATGTTTTTAGCATCTTTGTTGTTGTTGTTTGTGGATAGATAGCAGATAGAGAACTGTAAGCCAAATATGATCTGTTTTCCCTCTATTCTATTATTTAGAAATGTAGTTTTTATACTCACAATTAATTAAATTTACATAAGTAAAATCTGGAGAAAAATGTTTGATATTGCACACACACACACGCACACACACACACACGGAAACAGGAACAAGGTGCCACCAAGGGTTAAACCACTGAACAACTGCCTGCATTAATGATCGGATTAACTGTCAACATTCAGACGATTAAATTCCCGGTGGAGTATGTGCTCACACAAAAATACATAGTTCAACATTAGCTCACAGTTCGTCTCCATCATAGCAAAACTAACAGTGCGGAGAACATGCAGCACACAGCATTGACAGAGTGCACTGGGTGCTGTGTATAATTACACCGAAGAAGGTGAAGGTGAAGCAGCTTTCAGTTCTATGAAAGAAGAAACTAGAAAACTCTTGTCATATGCATCTTTGGTGGAAACATATTCATCCCTCACACATGAAAACCGCCCAAAAAACAGAACATGGAAATAAGCAGAGCAGTTCATCAACAAAATACAGAAATGGAATCTGTTGCTGAGAGAGCAGAATCAGACAGATATCAGACATTTGCACAGACAATAAAATGAAAAGCATTATTTTGCATTCAGCTTCGTTTCAAGTTCTTTGTTAGTGCATCCTGAATAATGACCAATAGATAATGTGATGTAAAAGTAATGCATTTCCAGTGCAACATATGTAGTGTTTTACAGCAGTAATCATATTGCAACATCAACATCAATGTTGCATGTAAGATGTCAAAAATAACAATAATAATAATAATAATAATAATAAAAAGAGTTGAAAGGTTTAGTTCGAAAAACAAAACCTGCTCATGTCCCCTCTTGTGCACAATATGTCCCAGGATATCAGGTCAACGCTTTGTTCCTGTGCTCATTAGCTGATTCGGCGCATAAAGAGAGAGGCCAAATCAAGCGTGACAAACGCGAAGTTCAATTAGTGAGTGTAAACTGGAATGGAACATTTCAGGACGCGGCGCAGTAGCAATATTTTAACTATCCACTTAATGTGCTGCTGTGCGCCGGACAGAATAGGACTTTTAAACAGATCACTGTGACACGGAAAGACACAGCAGATAAGGCACAATTACTGGATTCAATAATTAATTGGACACTTTAAGAGAGCTATGAGTCTGGTCGTCTTATGGTCATCTTATACAGTAACTAATTGGGATGAACAGCCAACAGAGAGGACGTGAACTGCACAACCTCTTCTCCATCATAGAGACTATGATACTAATACGAGCAAGATTGTGACTCCTGGAGGATCAAACTCCAGATTCAAACCACCTGGAAACAGGCAATGAAAGACAGAACAGGGATAAAGGTCTCAGGATGGACGGTTGTCCAGCATGTGGCTGACAAAAGCACCAAGAGGAACAGAGACAGATGCAGGATTAGAGGTTTGCAGGACAACATGAACATGAGATGTGTGCAGATCCTTCCACAGACACACAGACAGGTAAGCTGCAGGCTCTCGTGTGCACATCTTGTTTTTCAGGAGTTGAAAAATAATACAAGAAGGAGATTTTGCTCATCATTTAAGCCCAAACTCCTGAACTGTGTCGCCAAAAACTCAAGCGGCAATCTGAGGTGAAACTTGCACACGTGTCATGTTCCTCACTGTAACACCACAGCTAATTCAGTTCTTGGCAGAAATGTGTCTCTCTACACAACATAAATCATCATGGTTATGTCCTCCTCCACAACACCTCAGCAAGGTTTTCTTGGTAAAAAAAATAAAATAACAAGGTAATCTAATAGAGCGGCAAATCACCCTCCTCCTCATGTACACTTATAGCTGCTATCACAGCATGTGCCTCGAGGCTTCTTCGCAAAAATGAAGAAGGAGGTTTTAAACCTGCAGAATCTCACACTGAAAGTGCATATTCAAGCCCGTCTCCTAAAAATACGTTAAATTGACTTTGAAGTGTTTCCAGAGATGTTGTCCTTTTGTACACATTTCCCTGTAATTTACCATGACACCTTTCTGATGTGTGGAAACCTTGAGATATTGAGTTAAATTTAAAATGCACTTTTTATGGTGATGAAGAAAGGCATCTATGCAGGACAATTTTGGACTGATGGTATGTAGAAAAAGAGGTTTAGCAGGGATGAATATGTCCATTTTTTTTCTCCTGTGTACTGCTTCTTTCGTCACACTGTAATTCTTTTCACCTACATAGCCCACATTTTGTGGGGTTAAATCAATATTCTTGTTTAACTAATAATGTTTGTTATTGTCTCTCTGTGTTCTGCATAGTTCATTTGCAATGTGCCTTTATAGGAAACATATAGAAACATACTTACTGTACTTTTTCTTTCTTTTTGACGTTGCATTTTCATCTTTTTATCTCCTATTTATTATCCATAATATTTTTTCTCAGAATGAGTAAGTGGGTGTAAATAAACAAACACACAAGGGGACGTCAATGAAGCATGTTGAGAATAAATCAAGGAATGTTTTCAGTATCACAGCTGTGATTATCTCGGAGAGGATTTTTTTTTTTTTTTTTAAAGCATATTGTGTGGAAAGTGTTTGATATGACTAGAATGAAAACAAATGCTTTGGCTTATTAAAACTGACAATCACACATGAATTATGAATGCAAAGTGGTCTATTACATTAAATGTAAAAGAGAAGCTCAATGAACTCATAATGAGAACACTGCATTGTCTCTGCCTTAGGGAGTTGCAGCAGATACTAACCTTAATCATATTGTTCTTGGTTTATTGAAATCACTCAGTGGAATATTATAAAATAACATCACCCGGGCATTATTTCTTCTTACCCTTGAAATGAGTGTCACTCTATAGACACGCTGGCATTCTGTATATAGTTGTAGATTCTCGTAAAATGTTTATTACTTTTGTATTTTTGCACACCCTCTCATTCTTTTTGCACATTGCTGTTGTTCTTTTTGCACTGACCTGCTGTAGCAATTGAATTTCCCCAATGTGGGATCAATAAAGAATATCTTATCTTATCTTATCTTATCTTCTTCCTGCACGGTTCAAGCTGGTTTTTGAAGAGCAGTGAGTTCGTGGATTTCAGGGTAAACAAAGGTAAAGCCTTGAGATTTGCAGAAAATCGTCAAGAGGATTCGGAAGCCTCGAGTCCTGCATCCAAACGAGCCTGGATCCTGCAGCCCACAGGCTGCAAAAGCATGGACACCAGCATGTGGACATTTATAAAAAGGTAAGCGAATGTAACACTATCAAGATGGATCAGTGACAGACAGGTATTAATGTTGTAAGTGGACCATCCTCTGGTCACTTTATCGCTAGATGTCTTAATAAGTATTAATGTGTTGTTGATACGTGACGTTTTGTAGACTATACTTAAAGTAAAGAACAACCATCTGTTAGGCAGTGAAAACAGTTTTGACTAAGAGTGAACGTACAGAACACGTGCACACAAATCTAATTTAACAATACGCTTCCTAAAATTGGCCTTAATGTCATTTTAATCGCTGAGAATTTAAACACACTTGATGAGTGACATTACACAGAGAGGCTGAGGAGATTAAACAGGAGCGAGATGAAGCGAATGACCTTGGAAACATGGCCGTTATCTCATCCGTCTCCTGTGACCGATTTCTGTCACAAGCCCTGACACCCTTTAACAATTCGGGAATTTATGTCCGACGTGTTGAAGGGAACGTGTTTTTGACGGGCGGAGAAGAGCAGTTTGCTATACATTTCATCCATAAAGGCTTAATTCAGCCAGGGAAGGTGACAAAACTCAATTCTGCACATGGACAAACTCTCCATGCTGCTTTGTGCTGCCGTCTCTCTTTTCTCCCCAAACACACACACACACACACACACACACTCACACACAGAGCGATGTATGTGAAAAATGAAAAGCTTATTCCAGGGAAACCCATCTGATATCTGTTTCAGTCATTACCATAATAATTGGCACTCCACTGCACAGAGAAAGAGCCTGGCGGACTGGGATAGAATAATAACCAGGGACGGGAGAGGAGGGGACACACTGCAAAAAATATCAGACGTGGCAAGTCTCATATTCAGATTCAGCCTTTTCCCTCGTAGAACAGGGAAATAGTTTCAGAGAAGGGGTGATTTAAGATCTTTATATTACTTGCAGTGTGACAGAGAGATGAACAGGTGATACCAGGAAGCATCTGTTGAGCACAGCCCATGATGCTCAGTTTCACGCTGTACGTGCTCCTGCTTCTCTGGCTGACAGCCACACGAATCTCTGCTCCTCAGAGTTTTTCAGCTGCCGTGTTTTATGACACATGGCGCTGCTGAATTTTCATGTGAGGATATGTATGCTGCATATTCAATAGGCACAAACACACACACACACACACACACACACACACACACGTTTAAATTCTGATTTGCTTTAAAAGAGATCAAATGTTGGTCTCGTGTCCATGTTTTGTTAATCCACTTTAGTTTTAATGGGGAAAAAAACAATTAAAACATTATTACCCATGAAGTATCCTCATTTTCTACAGCTGCACGTTGCTGTTTTGTGTTAAGTCGCATAATTGTTTTACCTGCTCTCACACAATTATCTCCTAATCTCATTGTTAAAGGAACAAAGGTGAACACTTGGCTGGGCCACAGGGAGTTTGGTTTGCATTAATCACCCCCCGCCCGGCAGCACAGATCCTCTTGTTCTTTTACAACCAACTGCCCTCAACGGGGACTTGAGTTGTGGATTTACCAGGCTGCCGAGCGACAGCTGCGGTATGTGCCGTCGATTCAGCAGCTGTAAAGAGACTTACAGTATCATGCTGCCGTGGTTGTCTTGCAAATAATTTCATCATGTCCGGAGAAATCCCCACAGATGGAATTCCAGTCGCACAGCGAGGGAACTTCAAAGGTGATGCATGTTGAAACGAACGTCTACACAGACCAGGCCTTTCCCAACCAGCCAGACATTTGTGTTTGTGTTATTTTAAGTCTTACGCTTATTTACATCATTTCATAAATCCATACAGTCATGGAGCAGTTGGAGCGTCAAGAACCACACTGCTTCAAGGTTGAAGAAGAGGCCTCACTCATTCTGGACTCCAAGATCAGAGCGGAGGTGGTGTGTGACTCGTAGAATCAGTTCATAAATCACTGAGTGGATGAAGAGATAAAAAACCAATACCTGGAAACAGGTTTACGGCTGTCCACACACTGCACAGGCAACAAATGCATTTGTAAACAACTAAATTGCTTTGCTAGATAGAGCTCTGAGGAAACATAATTGCGGCGTTGATTACTTGCACAGTCGTAGGGAGGAGACGGTGGAGGTGGAGTGATGGAGATCAGGGTTCGCGTTCTGCATCTGCTGTTAGATTTAGGTTACCAAAAAGCTTAATTTAGAATGGGGAGTGATTTAAATACATTTATCTAAACTAGTGTCTGCAGCTGAAGAGGACTATTAAGCCCTGCTGTGACTTCATCGCTTTACTAGGGTAGTGATGCTACACTCCGGTGCCCTAGATTTACATGTACGTAGAGCACTGAGTCCCACATCTTGTCTTTCACAACACGTTTGACTTAAATTAAACCAAGAACACAATATTTCCTTAATATTTAACGTTTGAGATTCAAGCTTCCGGTCTAATGAGATTTAAAATCAATGCACCGTGCCTCGTCCCTCTGCCTGCTCTGCTACACTCTGCCCAATGCTTATGAATTACACTTAACAAGCATATTACAAGAATGTAATCCGGGCAGCATTTGATTTGCTTGAACATATTTGTTAATATGTTTTTGTTTGTTTGTTTTTGTCATGGGTTTTGTTATTTTTAGGCGACAGAAATGTCACACACAAGACTGTCAGTCCAGTCCGTGAAGGATTTAGGCCAGAAGGTCCTGGAAAACTGCCAGTGCGCCATTTATTCACTCATTATTCAAATTCATCTGACAGCTGAATCATGATTTGTGTCATCACATTCACGTTAGCTCAAAAAAACAAAAACAAAACTTTACAGAACAGTACTTCTGGTTTCCTTCATTACCAACTATCCCAGTCTGGAGAAACAGATGCTAGAGGTGTTTATGACAGATTCAATTGTGTTATCTTTTTCTGTCTTCTAATGGGTTTTCTCTTATATTCACTCCATCTTTGTCTCGTCTCTCCTCCTCGGGTCATTACAGGATGATTTTCGCCTGCTAATTTAGCGCAGGTTTATTCTGATTCGTCATTAGTCACACCTTCCCTTCTTCCTCCTCAATGCCTCAATTTAGCATGACCTTCCCAAAGCTCTGTCTAGCCAGCATGTCTCATTACTACATCACGGGGGGGCTGAGACACACACACACACACCCAGTGAAATGTATGCACACAAAAATCCCAGATAATTAAAGAAAACAGAGGAATACTGGCAGGCAAAGAGACAAACAAACAGCAAATCAAATTCACACACACATGCACACACACACACACACAGTAACAGCAGAGCATCAATGACTGACAGAGAAACTCCAGAGAGGAAAAAGAAATAGGTCTTAGAAGTGAGGCGGCAGGAAGGTTTGACAGACACACATGCACATTTGCTTGCACACACACTCACACACACACACATGCAGGACAGGAAACCTGCAGCAAAACTAAAGTAACAGAAGACAGTGGAATAAACAGAGTGTTACTGAGATGTGAGATGAGGGTGTTTATGTGTGTGTGTGTGTGTGTGTGTGTGTGTGTGTGTGTGTGTGGCCATAAACCTCTTTATCATGTCTCCATTTCTGCAGGTGTCACGAGATGAAATAACTTCAGAGGCTCTTTTTCAGCGCAGGCTCACAGGTACATGGAGGGATTTTTCAAATCACAGGATGCTTTTATTTTTTTCTATTCAGCTTTTTTAGTTTACCAGCGAAACAGCTCGTGTATTTACATAAACACTGAAATGAAAGATTATTTCTATTTTCTTGTAATCCAACTATTATTATTGAGTGTTTGTACTGTATATTATGGAAGTAACCAGAAGAAAAAGTTTAAGACTTGCAGACTAAGACTAAGACTTGTAAGACTCGTCAAACATATCTGTTAAACAACCCAACAAGAGGCTCTGCTCTATATTACAGTGTTTATCTGGCATCCTGCAGGAAATTAGACCAGGACCTTTTGTCACAGCAACAATCTCCAGTTGGTTGGGCAACACATATTTTTCCCTCAATGCAGAATGGAAAATCTTTTTTCTTACTTATGAGGAGAAATACTCATATGACACTAGAAATATTAGATAAAAAAGTAGTCACACAGCAATGTGGCTCTTTGATGGTTGTACATTATCATTCGAGTATTATTATATAATTAGTAGGATTGCTGATTTTCATTAAGGATCAATGAGATGATTACTTTCCTATTTAATCAATTTATTGTTTGGTTGGTCAAAATTCAATACATTTAGATTTTTGTAAGTTTTATCCAAGCAACAGTCTTTTGTAGGAGCTCAACTTCAATAAATTCTCAACCCATTCAATATATAACAAAGTATCACAGTTTATAAGACTTTCATATCTTATCTAGTCGTATACTGTAGAACAGAAAATTGAAATGCTCCTTCAAATAGGTTACACCCTGGACGTGAAGGCCCCAGCTGACTGGTGGGGTTGAACCCCAAACCTATGACTTCCTTTCTTTCTCACAGATGTTTCGCTGATAAATGTGTTAAACTTCTCTCTCTCACTCGCTCAGTGACTCAAGTTAATTGAACCAGTGAGGCCCGTCCTTTAATTGCTTTGTTCCAATGAAGAATAGTGTATGTCACTGAACTTGGCGACTATTAATTCATAAAATGTAGAATAAGAACTAGAATAGGATATTTTCACAACTAGGAAAATAGAGACTGAGTGTGTGTGTGTGTGTGTGTGTGTGTGTGTGTGTGTGTGTGTGTGTGTGTGTGTGTGTGTGTGTGTGTGTGTGTGTGTGTGCGTGTCTGTCAGAGGTAGAGCTCAGGTTCACATGATGACAAATTGTCTCTGTAGTAGGCTGCGTGTTCATGCGGTGTCACTCATTTGTCACCTGAACACAGCCTACGCTCAGTTAGGTCTCTGGACAGCCTTGAAAGAGAGAGAGGGAGAGAGAGCATGTGTCATGAGAGGGAGGGAGAGAACATGTGTGATTATAATGTAATGGTTTTATTGACCCGAGGTATCAAGGACACCGCAGCGCTCTTTAATTAAACCAGATTGCTTAGTGGACCCCTCCTCCTCCTGCTTATTTCATCCAGAGTTTTCATTTCTCTCCTTTTGTGAGGTTTGACCATCAGAAACAGATGTCACTTTTTAATAGTTTCTGAACTTAGGATATGATGTTTTCCTTTGAAATAAGTGTCAGAATGGACCACCTCTGCGAGCCACAAGCTCCATCTACAGCACAGGAGTTCGCTGGAGATACAGTAGCTTCATAAGCATATTCTCTTGCAGAAATAGCACGATGGCTAAAGCTACTGTAGGATTGGTACCCATGTCTTCCAAAAAACCCTTTTCTGTTACTATGAACATCGCTTTGCTTTTTTTCATCCAAATTATGCCACAGAAAATTATTTGGGGCACCGGGAACCCAATTTTAAACTGCTGTAAGCTGCATTTCATAGAGCCTTTAAATATCAGAAACTCTCATTTCTAAATGTTGATCGGAGTCCAACTATGTCAGGTTCAAGTTCACACTGCATATAAGGACAAAAATAAGTCCAGGGGCATCTCTGTAGACCTCTGTATTGTGACAAGGTGCAGGTCAGGGCAGGCTTACAAAACAATCTCTATTCCTTGAATGTACTTGAGTGGCTCAATCAAAGTCAGACTGAAACCCCATTAAACATCTGTGGAGCGATGACAGAGACGGCAGTTCAGACACTTCACACCCAATCTAATGGATCTTGAGAGGATCTGCAAAAGAAATGGGATAAACTGACTGAATCCAGGTGTGAGAGGCCCGTGGAGACTTACCTAAGATTCCAAGCTGTGAGTTCTGCAGTATTGAATTAAAAGTCTGTTTTAGTTTCACAAATTAGCCAGAATTTACAAAACTATGTTTTCACATTGTCCTTATGGATTATTGTGTGTGAATTGATTTTGCCAGGTGTGAGTGTGTGCACATTTTCCACGTACTGCGTTGCAGCTGTGAATGTGCTGTACCACATAAGGTAGCTACGTCACCAGGGGAAAAACGATCATCTGCTGTCTTCACAGGCTGTTAATTAATTTCACAACAGGGTCTAATCTCTAAAGTCTCTAATTTGAATTCTTTACTCTATTGCAATTTTTGTCACACAGTCAAAACTTTAAAGGGTGACACCTTTCTGGAGCTTTAGTGCCAAAAAAAACAAAAAACACACGGGTTTACCCTCTCTGCTATATCCAGTGTAACTCGTCGATACACGTTGGGACGCACCGATCAATGAGTGCTGAAATTTTAATCATGTTTTTTGCGACACTGTGAGAAATGTGGGCGATTGCGGTGATTTACAAAGTGACAGTCCGGAGCAGTAACAGTGAAGCGGAAAATGTCTTTGTTCTGATAAATAACCTTTAGGCAATAACCTACAAGGAGCTTACACAATTGTTCTGTCAAAAATCAATGACATACAAGCAGAAGCAGAATTGTTGGAATGGATTTCACTTAACAAGCTCCTTTTATGAGCAGACTGCAAATCCAGCAAGAGGAACCACCTGAGCGCCTTAAACACCGACTCCTGTCCACAAGTTTCACAAGACGTCACTGCAAGAGCGTCGCGTCATCGCCCGCTCTGGTTAATTAACAGTGATGAGCCTCAAATAAACGTGGCCGCGTGCAAGCCCAGACGCAGGGCATGACAGCTATGGAAATGAAGAGGAGGCTGCGCTGTCAACATTGCAGACGGTGTTGGTAATAAAACTTCAGCTCCTTGAACTGTTTTCAATGAAGTTGCTGTTTGGCAGTCAGCTGAGCTTCCACTCTTTCTCCAGGTTTTCTACTTAATGTGCTCCTCCGCAGCTCTCCTTGAGAATTTGTCAGACGTCTGGCATGTTGATTGAAACAGTCTGGAGCGAGGTGGAGAACAAGCGACCCAACGGGACTAATGCTAATAGTTGCTACGTTGCTCATGCACAGTATTTATATGAAGGTTAACGTCTAGGTCAGGAGGTGTGACTTGTTATCTTTGGATGCATGTATCACATCTGTGGCATCAGCATACTGTCGTGCGTGTCAGCACTAACATTCACCATCCTTAGGGGTCTTTATGTTTTATTTCTCATTGCAGATGCTCCTCAACTTTTTTTGCACTCAGTCAGTATAATGAACAGAACACTTGTGCATGATCTCGCTTTCTTTCAGCGTGCTCTCTGAAAACACAAACTTCGAAAACCACACCGGGGAAAAAGACAGAAAAGAGAGCGAGTGAGGGGAAACACAAACGGTAACACAAAGAGCAGGGGATAAGCACAGAAATGGAACCCAAACGGATCTTTTTCTGCACTTGTTAAATGGACTGAATACTGTAAAACAGCCGACTCAGAATGCGATGAAGGAACAGTGCAGCACAGATACCTCTTAGCTCAAGGTAAAAAAAAAAAAAAAAAAAAAACAGCCTGTAAGAACACATATCAAGCTGTTTGGCTTTATATGTGCACGTGAACACAGGAGTAAAGTGACTAAATGTTTGCATTAGCACATGTATGACACATGTCACATTCAAAATGTCAACTTAGACATCTTCTATCTAGTCACTTATCAGTGAGTGTGTATCTGCTGCTGCCTCTTTCTTTCTTTCTTATTTTTATTGTTGACTAACTATTCCCCCCCCCCCCCCCCCTCCCCCCCCCCCAGCATCCAATCTCAGCGGTAAAGGCTAAACACATCCTGGACCAAATAGAGTTTTAATTGATATTGATTTTCTCACCAGACTGGTGGACTGACGTCGAACAAGCGTTTTTATTTTCCAACGTGTCACACTCTTGCTTTAATGACACCTGTCATCCCGTTACTATCAATTAATGCCTATTTACCCAACGATGCCTATTTACAGCTGCACGTACAGCTTGTTGGGAAGCTCTACACAAATGCACTCACATAGCGGCGGCCATAACCTGTTACTTCAACACCTGATGCCTGCAAACGACGCCACGTGGACCATGACTGTATTCAACTCTTGTTTCACTCTGAGCATTGATTCGTCTGTAATAGTTTATTGACCAGCGATGATGTGGTATTGTCTTGGCGCACCAGCTCCAGGAGCTCACAACGCCCTCCGAATAGATGGATTGCCAGGTGTGAAATCGCCCCGGCAGTGTAAAAGCAGTGCATCGCAAGTTTCAAGGACATTGTGGGGCGAGGGAGGTAAAGTGGTTTTCTTCTCAAGAAAGAGAGAAAAGCAAAGCAAAGGGAGGACAAAGCAGCCACCTGAGAGAGCGGAGGAGATTGTCATTCAGCGGGCGTCTGATGGCTGTCAGACAGTTCTCCTCCACTGCAGATGTGACGCAAACATCCACTCCTCTTCCTCCTATCTCTCTCTCTCTCTGCTGTGCCATCCCTCCTCGCCCTCTTCCCTCCTCTCCTGTCCACTTTCCTATCCCTCATCTTCCATTTCTCCTCTTCTCCTCTCGTCTTTCCTGCTGTTTCCTCTCTCCGTGTGCCTCTCTGTTCTCTTTTTCTCCACTTTCTCCTTCTCATTCCTCTTTTTTTTCTCTCTCTCTCTCTCTCTTCTTTTAGCTCTCTGTCCTCCCACTTCTCTGGTTTTTCCACCCCCCCCCCATCTTTCTTTCATTCTTTCTTCTTCCCTCTATCCTCTCAGCGGAGATGAGTGGGTGGAGTGAAGCATTGTGCCCTGGAGATTGTTGAGCCATCCGCTTTTTCAGACGGGCTAGATCTTGTGTGCGTGCCGTGTCTGTTCATGCATGTGTGTGTGTATGTGTGTGTGTCTGTGTGCACTTGCAGACCCCTAACACAACAAGAAAAATGGACATCGCCTTTTACTTGGGCTTAAATAAATGATCTGAGTTATTGGTTCACTGTCGTCGTCCTACAAATATATAAATCTTACTCAGTACATGACAGCTTATTTTCTGTTTCTCCAGCTTTTTTCAC
This sequence comes from Anabas testudineus, assembly GCF_900324465.2. Taxonomy (NCBI): domain Eukaryota; kingdom Metazoa; phylum Chordata; class Actinopteri; order Anabantiformes; family Anabantidae; genus Anabas; species Anabas testudineus. The sequence continues at coordinate 15,658,553 of NC_046629.1, read as the reverse complement.
ATTTATCACACAGCTGTTTTTCTTCCTCTTTTGTTTTTTTATGTATTTTTTTTTTTTTAGATTAAGTTTCTGTTTCCTCGTTTCGCTCTTCCTCCTGACTTGTCCTATTCTCCAGTTATTCCTTTCCAGCTCAGGGAGAGCTATATTTTTCTCTTCTCCTCTACATTTTCCTCGTATCTTCTCACATATTCTGTCTTCGTCTCCTCCCCTCCTCCTCTTCCTCCTCCTCTCTGGCCATTTTTAGACAGTAAATCCCATCCTCTCCTACAGTACATCTCTGTGAGTGCCTGAATGTCTGCGTAAGTGTGTGCGTGCTTTAAGAGAGAGTATGGGATGAACACACACACACACACACACACACACACACACATGCTGAGCCACAAGAGCTGAGCAATATGCCACCACTCAGCATCTCAATGGTCATATTATAAATTCCAGAGACAGTTCTCCACCACATGAATGGTTTTTATAGAGTGACGGCTCTTGACTAATATTAACAAACCATTTTAATTGTTTAATTAATTGTTACTGCTCTTTTGTTTTTGTGTTCAAACGGTCAACAATGATACTATTGATCTACTAACTCATCTCAACCAATAATATTACGTGTCTGTATCAGTCAACAGTTTCATAAATCACTGAGATGCTGAGTCATGTTTTCCATCAACAAATCTTTGGAGTTCACTGCCTCAGGTACTAAAAGTCAGTAAAATGCAATAAGATGATGATATAAAACTTTAGAGGATGGTTTCACATTTTTGTGAGACTGTCTTTACTAACATAAGTACATTAACAGAGTTAGTAGAGTCACTCTAAGAACTGTAAGTTTTGGGTAAAAAGTATGAAGTATATACAGTATATGCAGTATTGTTGTTGAGAGTAATGTCATATTTGAGTAATTAGCTTCGCCCAGTTTTATATGGATAGAAAATATCTAATTTTGTATTATTGTCATCAAGCCAATAAAACATCAGCAAATCATACACACATTTGCAATGAGACGCGTGTCAATATACAGTGTGAACACGGAACAAGCAAACACCCCCCCCAAAAAAAAGAACCCGCTAATGCAAACAAATGGGATTTCATTTGAAATATAGAGCAAAGATCACCATCAGTATTTCAGCTGGCCTCACTCCAGCCTCTGCCAACACGCAGACAGAGTCCAAACTCTATCTGGCCGCACAATTAGAGAGCCCAGGCTGGTCCATAATTAGAAATAGATTAACTGAGATGCATGGCAAACAAAGTGGGACTGCACCGAACGAAAAAATGTGAGCTCTATGTCCTACGACGTGATACGTGTTTAAGGAATTGCAGAAAATAATAGTGTTTAACTTCACATGCTTAAAATGACTGATATAAAATCTTCAAACCTGCAGAAATCAGTGTTTTAATATTTGTAACTATTTCCATGCACACCTTAATGGCCAAGCAAGGTGGGCTTGTGTGTGTATGTACTGTATATATCCTTTCACTCACACATCCATCCCTCCATCAGGAGTCTTGACAGGGTCCATGTATCACTTAGCCCTGGTTGTCAGGCCCTTCCCATAAGCCACGGCAGCCCGGAAGATTAATGGTTGTCTTAAACGCACACTTAGCGAGTGCTAATAGGTGGACCTACAGACCTCTCTCCCACTGCAGAGGCAAAGAAATTCTTTGTTCATTTGTTAACTGTCTGGAAAGCAGCACGTAGAGTTTCTGGGTTTCTTCTCACCTGTTCATTTCATCACAGCAGATTTAGTCATTTTCATTTTCTTTAGATTAAACATGATCTAAATAGAAATGAAGTCCACATTCAACACCACAAAACACATTGTAACACACAATAATAGTAGCTATACCTGCTAAAAACAATTTAAAAAGAAGCTTTAGTGTTTTCTCCTCTTCTGTATATCAGGTTATTAATCAGTTCTACATAAACTATAATAAACTCTCATGTCCTCATCCAACTTTTCAGCGTTGCTAGCGGTTACTGTGGTCACTTTGGTGATGCCTTTTCTGAAGCATCTGGACATTTTACATGGACTGTGTTAAAAATAGTTGGTGCTACCATCAACCCAAAACTTTGGCTTATTACTAAATGAACCAACAGGAAAACAGATAAAAAAATAAATAAAAAGATGAGTGGCTGTGTGCAGCTTTAAAAGTGCTATGAATAATCATTTGGCAGTGATTACGTAAATGAATGCTTATTAGCCACTTCCTACTTCAGAAGTGTTTGTGATATAAGTTCATTAAAATGTCCATAAGGAATTTACTGAGGGAAAACTGCCACTTAATGGTTGAATTAGGACCCATTAGGCGCGTTTATGCTTTATAACAATGAATATAATCCACAGAGCAGTATAATCTGCCGCGAGTATATGAGCACCAATTAGCTATACATAAATGAGGATGATCATTTTGTCATTTCAGGTGACTCTCTCTCTCTCTCTGTGTGTGTTTTCTGCCTGAACGAGCTGAGGCGACAGTCAATTAAAGTGCAGACACATATTGAGTGTGTGTGTGTGTGTGTGCACAATCATGCAACAAAGAGCTGATGAGACAGCGCTTCATTCTCATTGTGTCACATACTTAGTCTAACGAGAAGGTCTATACATGATACAGCTCAAACGCAAACGCACCTTGATGAGTCGTCTTACCAGCATTTTGATTTTCCATTGTGATTCCTCGTGGCTTTGGAGCGCCCCTCCGTCGTGTTGGCTCAGCTGCCTAATCAGCTGTCTCAGTAGCTCTTTTCTTTAAGACGCGACGACAGCTCTTTTCTGCCTCTTCTAATACTAACTCTATTGTGACATTTTTCTGGGCGCAGTGTTATGAATATATTTACCGAGAAGCAGAGCAGGGGAATTTGTTTTATGATTGTGTATTTTCATTTCCCCACATTCAATCATACTTCCTGCAGTTAAAAGTATGTAACCCTCCACCCTCTATTAATCACCATGAATGCAAACAGTGAGAAGCAAAAGAGAAACATATCCTCAGTACTATCCTCAGGTTTAGTGCACGAACTGCAGTACATTTAGCACAATACTGACTTGATATCTGTGACATCTGTGGAAAGTTGGTAGTCAAATAAAGCCAAAGTAGAAAACTGCTGATCGACTATCATCCCCATGTCGCTCATTGACGACATGGGGATGACTTTGGCTGCCCATCTAACATCTCGTCTAAATGATCAGTTACACGGTGGAAACATCCACGACCAACTTACTGCACAAAAACTAATAATGTTTAGCATTTCCCCAGCATGAGGATGTCTCCAATGTTTATGCTCACACAGCTGTTCTGTTCTCACAGTTGCAGATTAGACCTCGGCCTTTGTCTGAAATCAAGAACACACTGAATCAATTTAATCCTAGAGACCCAGTCAACGCGCGTTTCTTTGTATGTGTGCGCATTTCACTGATGGATCTGAGAAATACCTCAAAAGTTCAGACTGTGCCAGAGGCTTACTGTCTCATGCGCAGCGTCATCAGCCCGACACTTACTCACTCAAACAGTGTAAAGGACGGAGAGCAAGAGTGGCACAATGATATGTTTATTGAGAGGCTTTGGATAATATAAAAGGTGGTGGCTGCTGGAATGTCACAACCATCGACAAAAAACATGGAATTGAACTTCGTTATCTAGACACACACGCACTTAAACGCACTCAGTCACACACACCCACACACACACACACACACACACTCCTCAACTTCACTTTCATCAATCCAAAGAAGAAGAAGAAAAACCTCACAACAACTCACGGGACAAGACAGTATCACAGTTTGTACAAGCTTATTTCTACATGAAAAATTCACAGTAACACATATATGAAGGAGATTTTCTTTGTAGGCACAGCAAAAGCAATAACATGTGTATCTCAACAACAACAAAATAATGGTAAAAAATAAAGCATTCTGCACATTTCAATAATCCTCAGGGGCCAGATGGACTGAATGTTTACACTGGATTTGAGGTTGGAACAACTTTTACTTGCAACCTGCAGGGACCGAGTGAAAGGTCGTAGTCACGTTGAAGGAGAAAATGGTATATCGGTATATGTATTAAAGGTGAGGACAGAAAATGTCATGGCATTTGTTTTCTCTTTACTGCCACCGGAGTAAGGACTCAGTTCATCTGGCTGCCCCCCCATTTACATCTTTATATTATCTCTTCCTATACATATACACAGTTAGGATTTGCAAAAGTTGGGACCGGAACATTTAATATAAATGCAATCCCAGGTCAATCAGAAGAATGGCTATTAGAGCATTTTCATGTCTACATAGAGCTTCCACTGGTCTATGTCCAGCGGTAACAACGCTTTGAAATGACCATATACGAGTAAGTCACATACAGACACTATCACGCACAGTAACTTGAGCCATTTTCTCTCTTTTTCTATATTTGCAATTCAAGTTGCTAAAATTCACTGTGTTGTCATGTCTGTGTGGTCCACTTCAAGAGTAAGCTAAATATATAACAAGGTAATCATTGATAATTTAGCAGCCCTCTCTGCACGCCGACACTTCAAGAACACCGAGACAGACCCTCACACTGCTCCTGTCACCTTGTCTTTGGAAAACCTTGTGCTCCAATAAAGTGAAGTCAGTGATGTTCTTCCTCTTAGGTTTTAATACATCTACTGCCGCATCCGCACTATGAAAAACACAACTTCTTTGACAGAGTGTAGCTCACCCCGTAGCCTTTTAAACGAGCGCTGCCGAGCTGGTGTTTTCATTTGTGGGAAGGGGAAACGAGTGCATTTGTTTCACCGGGACTGGGTTTGGTTATTTGTTATTTTGTTATGTAGTCGGTACCTTACAGCAGCCTCAGGGAACCACACAGTCAAATAAAGAAGTACCGAGGCAATAAACAGTTTGTTTCTAAGCAGCTTGAAAACACTGAAAAGGAAAACTGAGAAAAAAAAAACTTCAAAAACGAGGAGTATTGCTGGCATTTAGAGTCAAATCCACACACAACTGCTACGCTGGAAAAAATCACACTAAAGAGATGTTTGTGTTGAGTTGGACATTTAAATTTCTTTCAGTTTTCTAATATGAATTCAATTTGTTTAACTGAATTAGGTAAACCTGCTGGTGAAGTTCAAGAACTGAAACTTGACCTGATTAAACAGATTTTAGCCTATCAGGATCACATGAGTCTTTGATAAATTATCTTGGACTTATGGTGCATTCACATCATTTCAGAGTTATTGTAATTATCAGGTTCCAACTTGAGGAGAATGACATCTAATAAATTCAGCATGTACCTGATTCAGACTAATTCAACACAATTTTAGTGGCTATAACTAACAACTAATTCTATTTCACAGTATTCGTAAAACACATAGGATCAGATGGTGCTGCGTTGTCAAGCACTCACAAGCTCCCATCCATCCCATACAGTATGAAATGAATGCAGCATTAGTTTAAAATGTGACCACCAGTGTCTGCATTTCATCATAATGAGGCAGCAAGGCCTGTCCCGATTCAAAGCCTCCCCCACGTACGGCTTAGAACCCTACATACCCACCATGTGGATCCCACAGTGCATTATGTCCCGGCTGGTTGTTTCATGGAACGTTCAGGCAATCTTTGTAACTCATACATCACATGATTACGTCATATTCACCAGTTCCATGTGCTACGCTGAACTCACTATCAACGATCTTATTAAATGGACCGAACCATCAACAGATTGTAAATAAAATATCAACTTCACGATCTGCACCATGGACATATTAATCACAGGTTATTACAAATAAATAGAAGCAATATGGATATATTTACCAATACCCTGCTCCAGTTATTCGCCTGCTGTTCACTGCGTTTCTAAGCGTCACTTTACACTGCAAGATGAGATGACTGTTCGATGACACCATGTTGTCACAGACTTCCACATATTTGACAGTCAGACAGTGAATTCAATTAGTTCCTAACAATGTACATGGACATTGTCTTCATTTTAGGTTGTAAACTGATGTGAGGGTCACCGGAAGATGATACTGTTTTCCCATTTTGACACTCTTGGGCTTTTTTCCTAATGTCTGGCTCTGTGCTACTGTCTCAATTAGCTACTACAGTGATACTATTGCTTCACATACATATAGATAATAACAAATGCTGAATGCTCAGTGGCAGTAGTCAAAGGAACAATAGAGAGATATAGCAGTGGGATGGCATATTGGGAAGGATTGTTATTCAAAACCTGTTAATTTAAGATAAAACTTTTCAGCTTCACAGCAAAAATGGTTAATCACAGTGAAGGTGGTATTATGGTGCACTGTGTATGTGTGTGAGAGAGTTTTTTTTCCTGCATGAGAGCCAGACGTGTTTGTTTGTTGTGTGCTTGTTTAGATAAGCCTGTGCCTGGATGCACTGCTTCCAATGTTTCTGAGTGAATGTGTGTGTGTGTGTGTGTGTGTGTGTCAGCTCAGCAGATGGAGTTTGATTCCTACCACTGGGAAATCTCAATCCCACAATGCACTGGGATCAACGCCAAATGAGGAAGAAGCAGCAGCGGCAACAATGAGGAACCAATCACAGCTTGAATACTGAAACAAAAAAAAGTGCTTTCCCTCTCATTCCTGTCGCGGCTCCTCCAGGACCTGCCATTATTGTGCTATCCATCAACATGAATTGGGTCTATAGCATGAGTTAATTTCCAACTCACGGGGCAGAAAACACGCACGTTATCACAGGCACAGTAAAAACAATACAGATCACAAAAGGAAAATCGGAACAGACTGATAAGGAGGGTTTGGGTCCCGATCCAATGTTTCTGAGCAGACAAAAGCAAACGGAAATGTCTGGAAATCCTGGCATCAAAAAATGACAAAAGCAAGGAAACGCCTCAGAACAAAACCAAATGTCTGACTCATCTACTGCAGGAATAAATCCAAATGTAGGCTCACTTTGACATGGATTTGCTTCCTCTTCTCAGTGTCTTCCCTAACCTCCTCCTGTTCATAGAAATGTTGCTGAGTAGTGGAGAGAAAGAGGAGCTGATGTTCTCCCAGCACCTTCGTTTAAACAGCAAAACTGACCTTTACAAAAAAAAAAAGAAACACAGCTCATCATACATCTACAACAAGCAGTCAACACAACTATTCAGCAGTAACCAGTAAAAGCACAAGAAGGTACCAAAACAATAAAGTGCTCCCAGTAAAACTGGCGGGACGGCAAGATGATCTGAGAAATCATTGTGACGTGTCAGAGCACATGGATGACATCACATTCTCCTGCCACAGCAAGGCAGGTTCGAATCGGAAAAATCTGATCTTCGCCATGTGTGTACGTGCGCACGTGTGTGTTTGCCAGGGTTGGACCAATGTGATTTTGCAGTCAATATGCTACGGCGAGATTCAGCTTCTGAACTGAACTATGTTTGTGCCCAAAAAACATTTTGGTGTTTGCCAACAATTGTACTTTAGTGCGGATAAGCTTCAGAAACAGCACTGAGTTTGTTGCACAATGAAACTCTGAAAGCCAGACTACTGACATTAAGGCAGAGCGGAGCACGTGTCATAGCAAGTTTTTTTTAACACAACACTATGTAACAATTTGTTTCACCAGACAGCTATGATTGGGAAATTAACTAGATTTGATTTCAGTAACTCTAGATTCAGTAAAATCCTTTTTCGACATAACCCTAGAGTGTGTTTGTATGCGTGTATATTTTTGCTTGCTCACAGTGGGAAAACAAATGAACACACAAAAAAATTGTCTTCCATCCCATTTCTTTGGCGGGTCCAGAACAAAAAGGTCTTCACTTTCCAAATAACCGATCACAGTCCAGCGGTGAATTGCGAGATTGTCAACATAAATCGCTACAAAATATAAGGTACGGACGAAGGAAAAAAATGAGTAGATGGAGAAGTTGGCTGGTTGGCCGAGTTAAGGGTCTGCACCTGATCTTTACGTAAGGATTTAGTCCTTTAGTCACATGCTACGGCAGGCCCAGTAACTGCAGGCTGCTCTCCCATAGGCTCAGCTTCAGCGTGGGGTCAAAGGTTGGTGGTGTTGTCATCTCCCTGCACCCATTGGCCCAGTAGCCTCCTTCAGACTGCCCCTCCAGTGCCGGTGACAGAGCAGTGTAGAGCACAGTGGCAGCGCCCTCTGCAGGAGTCTGGAGAAAACGTAAAAACACGCAAACACCGACAGTATGTCTAGATCTAATATGCACAGCAGATCCATATAAAAATTAAAAAAAAAGAATTGGAGGGACAGCATGACAGCAAGTTAAACAACAAGTTATCAGTGCAAAGACAAAGGACGTGTGTGTGTGTGTGTGTGTGTGTGTGTGTTAAATGTGTGTGTGAATGCCAGAGGAGGGCTGATGTCATTGTGTGTTAGTATCAGTGAAAAGAGGGCTCAGGGTACATGTTTGTGTGTGTGTGTGTGTGTGTGTGTCTGCATGCGCGAGTGTTAGTGTTAATGCATTTTAACAATGATCTTAGTGTCAGCTGAAAGACCAGGAGCAGGTTTCAGAGCAGAGAGGGGATGGCATCCTGTGAGCATCAACGGTACACTTGTATACTCTCTGTGAAATAATACATGTATTTATTGTGTGCGTTTGGCAGGTTGTGCCGTAGTAGTGTTCCCAAACATGAATTTTAATTGTGCTTCTGAATGAATTACTGTTTTACTTACAGGGCTAAATTTTTCAGTATGTGCAACAATACAGGCGAAAACAAGTACAACTTGTTTTCGCCTGTATCTCCATTTGTCAGCTGCTGTACATTATTCATTTTGCTTTCATTGCTGCACATAAATGGGGGAGTTACAGCTCAGAAAAACACTTCCTCAAATGCTCTTTGTGAAGACAAAAAGAAAAATTGTTTCTATAACAACAGGTGCTTATTGAGCTTACCTGTTGCTCTGTGGTATCTCAAGATTGTCTCCATGTTTTTCTCTTGTGGATGCAACTTTTTAAACACTATTCACCAATAACATAGACTATTTCCTCTGAGTAATAATCATGGCACACCTCCAAAAGGTGCTGCTGGTTGGATTCATCATAATAGTCAGTGGCAAGTATTTTTGTCTAAAACCACTGTTAATGTGTGATCAGACAAAACACATTTAGATAAAATGAAATGAAAGATTTTCTTCAACACGAAACGTGAAGTCTGCAGAATCATGTTTTGATGATTAACTTTTGGTTGATTTATTTGTCAGAACAGAAATTATTCTGACCCCTTCACTTCTTGCTCACCTTCTTACATTATATATTAAACATTTGTAATGGATACTACTTCACAGTACTTTGCAGCAGCAAATAACAAATTCGAGTCTTCTTGGCTAAGTATCTACATACCTGGGTTTCTGCGGGGTTTCAAATTCATCCCGACAGATTCTCTCAAGCTCCATCAGATTGGATGGGAATTGTCTGTGAGCTGCTATCCTGAGGGCTCTCCACAGATGTTCTATTTATGGGGTTTATGCCTGAGTGTTGGCTAGGCACATCAAGGACAGTCAGAGACTGCTGACAGGTGAATCATCAACACAGTTGCAGGTCTCATTACTGCGGAGCAGGTTTTCTTCGAGGATCTCTCTGCATTTGGTTGCTTTGATCCTTCTCTCAACTGACCAGTCTCTCTGCCTGAGGCTGAGAAGCACTACCACAGCATGATACTGCTGTTACCATGCTATACTATAGGGACGGTATTAACCAGGTGTTACCGGACATAATGCTTGGACTTCTGCCCAAAGTTCAAGTTTTTGTCGGTTATCAGTTCAAAGTCTATTTTCCCTCATGCTCTCAGCTTCCCAAATGTTGTTTGGCAAACCCTAAGCACATATGCCTGCACAGTACGTATGTCATTTTATTTGTACTATTTGTATATGTTCATACATACAGTCCATACAGTCTCATCCTAATTTTGGTTTAGTTCCGTTTCTAATAAGATTTTTATTCATTTTTATTTGTCCTATTTTAAATTTGGTTTCTTTGTTCTGTGATGAAATAAAGTGCTTCCCACTTCTTTTCATCTTCTAGCCTTTGGCTCAGCGCACATTTACATACAGTATAACGGCCTGAGTGAAAAAGGTGTTGGAACAGTTTGTATATTTGTGTGTGGGGGCGTGCTTGTTAATGACTCTGAGACAAAATCATCCCAAAGGTTGTGCTCAAAGGCAAATGCCCGTGACAACTGCAGTTTGGGCTTTATACACATACACACGTCTTCTTCCATTAAATCCCAGGGACATTAACAGCAGCCTGCGGCCAGCACCTTAAGCTATGCAAGAAATGTTTTAAAATATAACGCAGAGTGATGTCTTGAATTTTAGCAGCACTTCCATTTTTTAGCCATGGACAGACTTTATATACTGTATGCATGCTTGACTGTCCGTGTTTAATTTTGTATAATAAAATCTTGAGCAATATTTGCAGTTCAGTGTGTTGTTTCAGGCCATAGTGTAGAAGCAATTCATTTCCAGGAAAGCAGATCACGTAGGCAGCAAGCTTACTGACAATGTTTATATAAAAGTGAATCAGACTTATTTGATCATCCGGATACGTCGATAGAGTAGATCAAAATCAGAATAGTTTTATTTAATAATAATAATGAAAAGTGAATAATAGTTTTACCTTGAAAAGCAGGCGAGCAATGGTGCTCTGCAGCAGATGAAAGGGCATCCAAAGGTGACGGTACAGAGCAGTATCCACCATCCCAGGATCCACAGCACATGAACTCACTGGGAAACCTCTGCGTTGTAGCTCCTGGTCGAGGTGGGAGCTGAATAACAGCTGGGCCAGCTTACTGTTGCAATAAGCAGCATGGGCTGAATAACACTTGCTGATGAGGGAGAAAGCAAAAACGAATGTCAATTGTACTTGACATTGAAACTTAACAAGACCTCACTGAAGTCAGTTCAACAGGCAAACAAGTCAATGATATTAACATCAAGGCCCAGACAAGATCATTTGATGGCAGGCCTGCAGTGCTAACAAATTACTAAAATATGCAGCTTACGACCTTCTCTGGTAAAAGCAAACTTCTCATCTTGTTCAAATGTAGACAGCCTTTGAAAAATTGTGCTCAGACAGGGTTCAAGTGGCAGCTATGGCAATGTTTGGCTACAAACATCAGTCTAAAATAGCAGGTGATGTCTTCCTTCCACCATGTCTGTCAAATCCTGCTTAATTTCCTTTCATGCTAGTCGTGCCGTCTTGTCTCGTCATAATTTAGTCAATTCTGTCCTCATTCAGCTACATTTTGGCAATTCTGGAGAATCAGTGCAGCCATGGGAGTATTTGGAGCTGGAAGAATTTATATGAAGTGGGATAATAAAGACTACTTAAGACTTTATATGAGAGTCCAAGCACACTACAAGAAAACACTAGAAATAAAAAAAAACACAGTGGAGATGTGAAGGACATCTAACAGTTAAGCTACTGAGCCAACTGGAACCAACATTTACTGGCTAATGCCAGCAGAAGCTGAGACTCTTGTGTTGGTGATGCCAGAACAGCGAGTGTGCAGGTGAGTGTGACAAATTTGGTTCTACGATGTTCTTCCAAATGAAGCTACATAGTAAATTACTGAATAAGCATTTACCATATTTTTGTTCTGTAAATGATCAGATATGTGACACATATTAGATTTTGTTGTGACTGCTCAATAAAACTAGAAAAACTTACCAGCTATTTAAAGCATTTATGCTTATTTTGCCGATGCGGTGGGCAGAGGAGGAGATGTTGACCACGCGGGAGAAGTGACCACATTTCCCAGAATTCTTCAGCGTATCTAGGAGAAGCCAGGTCAATAAGAAGTGGCCCAGGTAATTTACTCCAAAGTGCTGCTCAAATCCATCTTCAGTACGGCCCTCAGGAACCAGCATGACACCAGCTTGATGCACAAACACACACAGAAACATTTCATGCACACAAAAGTATATTTAAGCATTTGATGTGTGAGTGTATTACAAACACTGTGCAGAATGACTCCCTGGCCGGCCTAATATACCTTAATATGATATCATAAAAAGATAATGATTTGTTAAAAAACAAAAAACAGAACAATATATCAGTACTATAGGTGTCACTACTGCATTTGAGCTGTTGAAATGACATCCATTTCAAAATTTAATTCAGATTTGAAACATGGGTTGTGTGAGTGGAAAGGTACTTTACTTTTCAATATACTAGGATTGGATATAGAACATGCAAAACACAATGCATGCAATTCAGATCTTTTTAGATTTATTCAGAGGACAGTATCTACAGTAAATTGCAGTTCTGTATAGAAGATTTTTTACTTTTCTCACTGGATGCTTGATAGATTATTTTACACATCACTCACCATTATTGACCAGGATGTTTAGAGGCAGGCCCCGCTGCTTGAAGCTCTGGACAAAGTGACGGACAGACTGCGAAGAGGCTAGGTCCAGTTTCATGAACTCTACTAGAATGGACACACGCACACATACACACAGACACAAAAAAGAGCACACACACACCAGAGTCATTGTAAGCAGATTATTACTGCGAGCCATTTTAGCGGTGAGACATCAAAGAGTGTATTAATCATCTCTGAGGGTTCTCATACTACAACACTAGCAGCAATATGCTTCTGTTGTTCCAGCATATTATATCAAACCCAATACATCTTCCTCCATCAAAGCTTAACACACCGTTATATCAGGTCTAATGTATGATAAGACACAGTTGGAAAAGCAAAGCCCAGCAGCTGTATCGTCAGAGCGTGAAAGTGACTCTGTGTGCTTAAGCCTGTGTAGACACATGCAGAAAATTTCTTTAGATATGCTAAACACTAACCATACTTTTAAAAGCTTGACAGATTTCTTGTGATGACATCTAGTAAGCACACTATATAGTGTTAACATCAAACCTACCCGCTGACAGGTGCAGAACTCTCAATGAGAGAAAAACTGCTTGTTTGCAAAGATTATCTCTGAAGGTTGTGCAGTTAAGGGTACCAACATTTTTGTCCATGCTATTTTTATTTGTTGTATTATTTATAATATTCAGTTGAGTCATAAGCAAAAGTCTGATTTTTATTATAAGTACTGTGAGCCAAGGAGCGCAGCAGAATGAGAAAAACATCCTGCCGCTCTGCAATACAATGTTTAATCATTTTTACACCATCTACATGGATCATTAACTGGCTAGTTTGCTGACTTTTTCCTTAAGACATGCAGCATTAACCCCTGCTCTACACTATCATGACTGGTACCAGAGGCGACTTCAAACATTCCAAATAGATGGATACTGCATTTTCAACCCCCTCATGAGGCTGTTGTTAACTTACAATAGTTTTTAAAATAAGCTTGGGACAAACTCATTACAACTGTATCTGATTGACAGCAGAATTGTGACATTCAAATTCTCTCCATGTTCCCGATGGTTCTAGCCTTGTGCTTCGTCTAGTTTTTACTCTTTCCTTGTTTTGCTTTGCCTTCTCCTTTATTTATGGTTGTGATAAATAGCAGCAAGAATCCTAATTTCTTTTTTCTTTATTGGCTCTCCGTTGATGGAACGACCTTCCCAATCCACACAGGACTGCAGAGTCACTTCTAATCTTAAGCAGTAAATTGAAATCTCATCTCTTGAAGAAATGTTTTAAATTGAACCTCCACCTTCCTTGGTATGCACATTGAGGGCTATAATTTCAATCCACTGACTTCTAGACAGAAAATATTCTAGGAAAATAAAAGTACCAATTATATTATTAATTATAATTGTAATTGTATAATTGTTTAGGTTATGTCAAAATGTTAAAACTAAATCACTTTGTTCCATACCGTATTGTTATTTCTCTGCTGTTTTAGAATGTTTTTCTATGGTCGACAGAGATATATCACCAAAGAGTGCTGGTATGATTTTCTCCTGCAGTAATACATGCTACAGGAACACGGGTATATCCTGAGCACTAAGCCTGAGATCAGAAGGTTAGCCAGCAAGAATGTAAATGATGGCAATGTTAAATAAGAACTGGGAGGTTCTTTATTAGAGCTGACACAAATGCTTCAAGCTAGATGCAGCCTTAAGATCATATAAGACACACCTGTTTTTCAGCAGCTTGACAAATAAGTACCCAACGCTGCTTTACTTGAAAGCTGTTAATTACATGAAGTCTTAAACTACTTTATTTGAAAATTACTTGCATGAAATATCAAACTCTTTAAGCAAAGCAACTGAACTAGCAACAGGCAGTCATGTACTCCGTCTATCAATTGTCAACAGCACATTTCTATTTGAAATGTTCAAATGTTGCTATTGTTTACATTATTTACAGTAATTAGGTTCAACTAACTTAATGCAGAACAGAATCAAATTAATAGCAGAAACACATTTGGGTGTTCAAAGTCAGTTTCTCCTTCAAGAAAATATTGTAATATATTGTTCTACCCTAGAACCCAAGTAACTCTGTAGAGGGTCAAATATAGTGGACAAAGACAGGGAAAGGACTGAGAGCTGGAGAAAAAGCCAGCTGTGACAGGTGAGAGTGCAGCCGTCTGCGATGAAGGTCTGATAACAGTTTTATCTCCAAGCCATGCCACTGCTCCTGCTGACTGAGTGCGTGCGGGCAAATGTCTTTATTACACTGAATGCACCAATCCCAGTTCAACACTATCATTGTGAGGACATTTTGGTCATTCTTCACAAACTCAAAGGACTATTTGAAGGTTGGAGCATTTAGTTGTGATGGTGAAAGGTAGGGAAAACATTTAATGTCCACATGACTACAGAAAGACACTGTGTGTGAGTGTGTCAAAGACTCATGGAGGAATGAAAAGACAGAAGCAAAGAGATTAGGTGTATGCATTTAAATGACCACAACCGCAAGTGTGCGTAGGTCTCAGTGTGTCTATGTGCATTCAGACTCTATATGTACCAGTAAGCAAGCGTGTGTGCACATGTGCATTAGCCTGAAAAGAGGTCCTGCTGTGTATGTCATGCATGTCAGTCGTCTCCTGTCCTCTTAAGTGGACTCCCCTGAGGCAGAGCCTTTTCAGACAGGCCCCTGGTATCGCCACTCATATCAAGAAATCCCACTGATAATGAAATACCAATGACTTGGCCTGGGCCTACTGCTGCCCAACTTCAATTAAGACCCCAGGATATTCTGTAAAGCTCTGCTTCTCTGACTCAATATCAAAACATACCGACTGTGTTTTTGTCACAGAGAAACATTTTGAAACTGATGGTAGAAAAATGTCTTTGGAGACACACGCACACACCCTGTTTAAGATCCACAGGATCCGTTCATTGGCTCTGAAGAACAGCGAATTAAATTAAATTAAATACTTAAAATAACAGTTTTGACTTAATGTACTGAAATAGTAAAGTGGATGTGTGTCTTTTTTTCGAATGAGTAGGAAAAGGTAATCACACAAAGGTGGTGGTTTTCTAAGACACTTACTGGGAAACTAGAACAAAACACTGTTCATGTCTTTTAGTAACATCTGTGTTTTCCCACTATGACAACTAAAAAGGCCTAGTTCATGTGAAAGGTTACAGTGCCATATTTGTTTGCCCATACTACTTTACTAATGCGAACAAAACAAAACATTTTTGGTACAGTGTGCTTTTTGCTATTACTTCCAAACAAAACACTCGAATGCACCATGTCACATTTATGACTTGTGAATTCTTGAAGAGGGCAAAAGTCAAAAGATGGTTTCATGGAAGAGTAGAGATTTCTAACTGTGCTTCAGAGCTTGCACACCATCACCTTTCTTTTCCCTTTTCCATTTCCTCTGTTACAAAAACAGCTCCGTCTTCGCATCTCAACTGGCTGCTCTTTTTATCCCATGCGAACGGAAAAGCAAACACAAGCACAAGAGTGTTACACAACTGCATCTGTAATTTTGAACACTAAGTGAAATTACAAATGGTTTCCGCAATGTCTAGTGCACATCCAGCATAGTGCCAAAAGAGCCCTAAAAATCACAAAATACTCAAAATCCATTAGTAACTCTCTATACTGGGCTCTTGTAGAGTTTGTCTACTAGACATAATTTCACCAAACTTCATTATAAAACTCAAGCTCAGAAAATAAGTAAGAAATTGAAGATATTTTAGTATATACAGCATTTACAATTACAAATTAAAGTATAGAAACAAGCAGAATCTGTATCCTAAACAAAAGGCAAATAGCATGTAGGTATGCTGATGCCCATCCCTTCTCTCAACTAATAAAACAAGAGTTCAGTTTCTTGTCTTTATGCTGGAGTATCTGCTGCTCTTTGCAGTCTCTCTTTCTAATAACAAATTTAAACAAAGCAATATAAAACTATAAGGATAATTAAAGGATACCATAGATGTGCTTTTGCCACCTGACTATAAAATGCACCTTGCATCGTGGTTGTGACTAGAGCAGATATGATAAGGATATCATACTTAAATTTGTTATTAAAATGCATCACTGGTAGATGCACTGATGTTTTTGCATCAGGCCACAGATCTTTTATTAAACTTCATATACAACCCTAATTTAAACAAGTTGTGATGCTGAATAACATCTATATAAAACTAAATACAATGATTTGCAAATTTCAGATTACTACAGTGTAGCATCCCTACTTCTGGTTGGGTTCAGTCTGCAAATGTCTGGGACCTGAGGACACCAGTTGCTGGAGAGTAATGTCCCATTATTGCCTAAGACTGTAACTGCACAACAGTCCTGGGTTTTTTTTTTTTGATGTACTTTGCATTTCAAGACAGACAGGGCTTTCAGGCAGACTGTGTCCAAATGGAGAACACTTCCCCTCTTAGCCCCTGACCTTAATCATACAGAATGTTGTGGAAGGATCTTAAGCAGGCAGTTCATGCAGGGATGCCAACCAACCAACATCTCTAAGCTGAAGCTGTTCTGTAAGGAATGTGCTAAAATAACTAGCTAATGTGCAGGACTGATAAACAGTTATTAAGTTGTAATGTAATGAGACAACAACAACTATCTGAACTAGAAAAAAGTGTTTTTACTGTGATTAAGCCATTTTAGTAAAGGGTGTTAAGTTTAATTATTTTTAAGTTTATTTTGAATTCCTCTTACATCTTGCACCACATCCAACTACAGTGTCTCAGGTCCCGTCTCTCCACCTCAACCTCAACAACACTTTCTGAATAAAGAGTAAAAATATGAAAGGATGAATGGACTGTCTTCTCTGAAACCACCTTTTATGAGACCCAGACAGGACAGTATAAATAGTTTCACTTTCAGCTGTCTGATAAACAACACAGTGATATCCAAGAATATTAGGTCTGGGCATCATGCCAGCATGAGCTCTTCCACAGCCGTCTTTTTTTTTTTTTTTTTCCCATCTGATGTGGGAGAGAGGAGGTTGGCTGGTGACCCAGTCAACTCCAGCTTGTAGTGTCAATGGGATGATACTCTCTCAAGTCAAGACAGCTCCAAATCTGCGTATAATGTAGGGCTCCCTTAGACAAATAATACAGCACAAACAAACACTCGCATCCACACAAGAACATGCTTGTAGTTGCTTGTTTACTCAAACAAGGCCAATTTATGGCAGTTTTCAACTTTGAAGTGGCTGGTGTGATTACTTTCGTGACGGATTTAAATGAAAACAAATGGGACCAAAAAATTATGTTAATTGGAGTGAAAGTACATTAGTAAAACAGCAGCAGTCATTGTGAGAGGGGAGCAGCTGGGTTACCTAAACTGAAAAATTCCAGTGTGTGTGTTAAGCAGACAAACACAAACACACACTCACAGGTTCGCTTGCTTCACACTGTTAATCTAGGCCTATGGTTTGAGGCAGAAAATGTTACTTTCAAGTGCACCATGACTAAAGTTAGTAGACAGACAGCAGTGCCTGTGGCAGAAATACAGAAATATCCTGTATCTGCTTGTGTGTATTTATAATTTAAAGTAAAATTCTGTAAGCCTCATTTACTAAAGCCCACTTGCAGTCTAAAGTCATTAGCATATTTCCACTGGATTGTATTTAGGGTTTTCTGGGGACAGTACTTTTTTAATACTGGGAAATAGGTTGTTGCATGATACCAAATGGGATTAAACACAGCTTTACATATAAGATGTATTTATATAGGCATGCATATCAAATGTCCTCCGAGTCTTCCTAAATACACACCAATTAAGTCTTGGGCACTCACCTCACAGGTTATGGAGTTTGAACTTGAGCTGGGCACCGAACTCAATACTTTTTTGGTATCAGATGGTCTGTCTGTAGAGCATAGACAATGGAAAATACCCGAAGTTGGCACAGAGAGGACAGATTTATAATCTCATTCAGTTAATCTTTGGATGGAAGAATAACTGAATGAGAACTAAATTCACTGTCCTAAAGGACCTCTACTAAAGTCCCCAGTACAACAACCATTATGAACTGTCTTCCTCAGAGAAGACAAATGTACAAACACTAGGAAGGATGCCAAAGGGCGTTTGGACAGAGATGTTTAAAGCTCCTGCCTTACATGCTAATGAGAATCCATTAGCGTTTTGTTTCATTCAAACACGCTCAAACACACACATCAACACATTCACATTCAGTGCATAAGCATCTGGCTACAGACAGCCCTGTTGTCGCCTATGCCTCAGTGCCTGCCAATTACAAAAGAAGTAATCAATTCCGCCATGGCCCCGTCCAGGGAAATCGACTTCAATGACACCAGCTACATGGCCGATGTCTTTGTACCTGACAGCCACTTACACACAGGCAGAGACCGAGCCAGCTGGCTTTCTCCTGCTCTCCACTGCAAGGCCAAGCAACACAAAGCGCAGCCTGTTTCCCAATTGGCAATGCAACATTTAATATCATACAAAACCAGAATTTGAAGTATTAACAAACAAATTCAGGGTTTAGCTAATGAAAAACCAACACTTTCTTCTAGCAACAATCTAATATCATAATTAATATTCTACCATAACTATTATATTATTTGTACTTTTCAGCTGTTTAAAGTAATAATTGCTAATGATATAATTAATTACAGTGGCAGGAAAAGTATGTGAACCTTTTAGAATTTTATGGTTTTCTGCATTAGTAAGTCAAGAGTATTAACAATTCTGATTTTCCTAACATAATAACACAAAAGCAATCAGCTCTTTCATTTCTTTATTGAGAACAACCATTTAGTTTGGAAGTGTGGACTAGAGCTACTTCGACTGACAAAAACAAGTGAAATGTTTTGAGTTTGCTCCGCAAAAGAAGAATACACCTATGTGAGCCGTGCTTCGCCAAAAGGAGTTTTCATAGGATCTATGAGCAAGAATTGTTAATTTGCATAAAGCTGGAAAGGGTTACAAAGTGATGTCAAAGACTTTAGAAATTCAGTCTACAGTCAGGCAAACAATCTATAAATGGAGACACTTTGAGACTGTGGCTACTCTACCAAGAAGTGGGCAGCCAGTCAAAATGACCCAAAGAGCACAACAAACACTCATTACCACACATTAATGAGGTAAGGAAACAACCCAGAGTGATAGCCAAAGATCTGAAGGGATCATTAGAACTGGCTAACGTGTGTTGAACAAGCAGGGAGCTATATAGCTAAAAAGAACATTGCTGCATGCCTGGTATAATGCTTTGTGGACTGATTAAACTATATGGAACTATTTGGAAAAAGCACACACCACATCTGCCATACAAAGGGCACTGCATATTATCATGACAACATCATGCAATTCGTATGTAAGTATGGTGGAGGAAACATCATGATTTGGGTCTGCTTTGCTGCATCAGGACCTGGCCAGTTTGCAGTGATTGAGGGAAAGATCAGTATAATCAGTATAATGTGAGAATGTCTGTACGTCAGCTGAAACTTTGTCAAAGCCGGGTGATGCTACAGGACAATGACCCAAAACACAGGCCACAACAAGTCCACAACAGAATGGCTATATGATATATGAATATAACAGATCTAAAGCTGTTTTTATCCACAGCTACAGGAAGGCCCTAGTTGAGTTTTTTGCTGCCAAGGGGCAATTTTCCACTAGCACTATGATATTTTTATGGTTGTTCTCAATACAGACATGAATAATCAATTTTTTGTGTGTTTTTTTAGGCACATTTTATTTGATAAGATCAGATCACATTTAATTACAAATTAATGCAGAAAACCATCAAATTCCAAAGGGTTCACATACTTTCTGGATAAGTCAAATGCATTATATATAAAAATACATTTGCCATTTAAAATTGAATGAATTGAATTATTATGAATTACATTATGTTAACTGGCTAAAATTGTCAATTGCCCTTTATAAGTCAATGAGCATCATAGCCAATGTAGCAGACGTTGTATTGCTTCCCAAAGGTCTGATGGTGCTGACTGAAAGGTCTCTCATCTCGTCCCCACAACCTGCAATTCATAACTAGTTTAATAACTAATTAGTTTCCAAAGTAGGCATGATAAAATATTACATGACTTTTGACTACTAACACCATCAGATACCCTGTGTAATCTCTATTTTCATAGAGTCATTAAAGTCTGATTCACCAATTATTAAATTAACATTAATTTTTGCAATAGTACAAATTCCTGAACATCCTTTGAAGTAAACAGCTACTGACGCAACAAGGTGTTTAAGTCTCAAGGCCAGTGAGAACAGAAAGGATAACTTATGAGGCTTCTTAGTCATGAGTCTATGGTGGAATTTATGTTTCTGTGAAGGTCAGCCGAAACTATTTCTCAACATGGGAGTTGTAAGCTTTAGTCAATGGCTTAATAAATCTCTTTGCTATTATCATTTATCTCCTCTCATCTTCATCAACTCCTCTGCACCTACACTTTCTTTTTCCTTTATTATGTTTTATTTTTCTATAGTTGCCCATTCGTCATGTTTGCCTAGCTCCTCTGCTTCCTTTATATAGCCCCCCAACGACACCCCCGCATTTTAGTTGACTCATCTCCCCTCGTCGACTTCTCATAGTCCTTTCCCTTGTATCCTCCTCTTCCCCATTGCGCTTCAACAACTCTCCCAACATTGTATAACCAGCATGGAAGCTCTGTCTGTGTTTGTGTGTATACCTGCAAGTGTGCGATTACGTGTGTGTGCCTGGTAAAGACTGTAAAAACAATCCTGAGGGAACCGCGCTGCTGCAGCTCTGCTCTTTATCTTCAAATATTGGCATGCTGACACAAGTGCATGCGTGCACTCAACCCTTTGTATGCTTGTATGTGTGTGTGTGGTTGTGCATGTGTGCATAGACATGTTTTGCAAAGTTACCTTTGGCCTCTTTGTACTCTTCACAGATCCTCCTGACGGCCGCCAGACCCTCCTGTTCATCCCTCCCACCTCAAGCAGAAGGAGACACACACATACAGATTAACACAATGTCTGACAAGGCCTTAGAGGCTTGTATAAAATAAGACTGTTTCTCTGTTGTTGTCAGTCCTTTATTGTTTCATCTTATAAAAACATATTTACAAGGAGTGTGCTTCGAATGAAGAGTTCCTCAGACAAACATTTAGTCTTTGATGAACATTCATAAATATTTACAAAGATTTTAATTTAGGTTTACATAAGAGTAAATATATCTACTTCAGTGAAGAGCTTGTTCACATTTTAAATTATTTCAAGTACTTTTAAAATGCAATTAATTATACTATATATCACATGTAAGTGCACAGTTTTGGTATAAATTAACTAGTGGTCATAGACAAGCAAGTAAATCAACCTCACAATGGCTGACTTGTATTGATAAAACACGTCTTCCAAAATGAATTGCTAATCTGTGCTCACTTTATACTCAGATGCATTATGAACATTACATATTTTAATATTTTTAACGTGCACAGACACCCTGAAGAAACATACAGTCATTGACTCTCTGACTCAGGAAGGACGTTTTGTTTACAAAAGTGTCTGCATACCAATGAACTCTGCTTCAATGAAAGAGAGATTACACTAAAAACATTCACATAAAAAGGAAAAAGAGCTAGTGTCTACTTTATAGATCGTTGTGCATGCATACACATACACAGGAGAAAGACAGTTAAGAGATACAGTAGAGTGGCACACATCAGCTGGTCCTCACTTCCCAAATGTGAGGATTTCCTGCACATACACTGAATAAATATACACACACACACACACACACACACACCTATACTACCTTTTTAAACTCTCACACACAAATAGCCTCCACCAGCCACACTCATATTCCCTCCACACACACACACACACACACAGACACACTAATCTTGGATTATCATACAGGCCTTTTCAAGGGCACAGCATCATTTACCCTGATGCACTGTGGTTCAGGCTGGGCAGAAGGATACAGCACTACAGCATAATGTGTCAGAATGGTTACACAAACACACACTTGGAGGGCAGACACACACTAATCCCACACAAACATCATTTCCTTTGTACAAACAGATGCTCTTCAACAGGCTTCTGCTGTATACTTCCAAGTGCAGCCACTGAGAACGCTGCATATCATTAAATACACATTTCTTCCAACCACTTGTGGTCAAAGCTCTGTATTAAAATAGTCGCAGATTAAAAATATGGCCTGAGGAAATAATTTGCCTACTAAATATTTTGGGCTAGGGGTGGAAAATGTAACCTAATTAATTCATTAAAATAATCTTGCTGCAGCTGAACAAATGAAGAAACCGACGGTGATACGGAGTCAGAAAGTTCCAAGATGCATACATTAGCAAAATGATGCTTATTTTACCATGCTCTTTGCAAGAGTGAGCTGAGATAAGACCAACCAAACCTGGCATCTTTACTGTGACAACATGATATGATGTGCACAGTCACCGCGTTTGCCTGTAACTGGAGGAATCCTTCGCCAAGCTCTGTGCTTTGCTAAACAGCAAGTGTATGATCAGGCTAAGAAGATAATCTGTATGCAACGTAAGGCTGACGGCTACTTACAATTCAGGTGTGCTCAACCAGACTGGATGTAAAATATAATATTTTGTTCCGATGGATGTGTAGCACAGACTTATAGTGTTCTGTAATGTCTAACCACCAATCACACCTAATTGTACTGATTAAATCATCAGCCTGATGAGGGTCTTGATGTCTAGTTTTATTAGATTTTGTACCTGACATGTATCTTGTGGCACCAAATACTGGGGATTCATATTACTTTGGTCTCTACAGTCAGTGGCCTGCTGCCCATTCTTAGTGTTGGTTAGTGTATGAAGAATGCAATTCCTCACCACTTACAAGAGCTGGCTGATTTGTGCAAATGGATAAGAACATGTCCCATGGTACATCTGGTAAACTCTAACACCATTTTGGTTAAGGAGAACAGAAAACAATCATCACAGCAGCATGACTGAGAATTTTCCGTCCGCTGTAGCCAATAAAATAATGCAGGACAAAGATGATTTCTTTTTTGGCATTTGATTGATCAATTCCCCGAATTACAACGTGTTATTTAACAGGTACCTAATTTAATAACACTTTTCAGAATAAAATAATGAAGCAATGTATTCAGCTATTTTTTGCATATTTGAAGAGACAATAAACTGTTGTTGTCATTGACATCTGCTTCCATTCATGTTTAATTACATGCAGTAGGTTGGTACTGATTAGAAAGTAGAATGGGGACGCCTATCTGATTTCTTTCTGCAATCTCTGGTAATCTGAATAACACAGACACATATGTACACATCCTCTCTTGCATTGAGGGAATTACACATGGCTTTACTTTAAGAGACGCAGATGAAACCGCTTAAAAACTGTGAATGATACGTCGCTTGTAGCTTAATCGATCATCTCAGGTCCTATAAGTCTTTGTTTAATATTTGGGTAAGCCTTTTTTTAAATAATAGAAAAGATGATGTATTAAGATTCCTTCACGGTCATGTTCTTCATGATACCTCAGGCATATTAAAAGTCACAATGACTGCTATGCCTATGTCAAAAATAAAATAAAAACTAAAGTATTAAATCAATTTATTCAAGAAAGAAGCCACTAATAGTACATATGTTTGCTATTTGAGTACACATATTTTATTCATTGTTATGTTTCCTTCCCAGCCATTCCAGTCAAATTAATGCATGTTACCATTTAGCACCAATAATAATAATAATTTTTTTGTGAACAGGCTGCCCTCTTGAGGTGCCATGGGTTTGGCGTTTAGTGTCTCTTCTCTCGACAAGACAAGACTTGACACTTCGACATGTGGCCACGACCGCGACTTGTCTTTTTAAATTTGACTTTAAGTCTAAAATATAATTGCATCTGCAAAGTCTACATTTTCCAGCAAAGACTAATTTAAGTTTCACCATCATATCTTAAAAATATACTTCAACACTCCGAAAGTCATCATTTTAAATCCAAACCTGCTCACAAACACTTCAATAGCAATTCCACACTGGTTAATATTCAACTCTTGTATTAGACGGTGCAGCGGCTCAAACCATAAACTCTTCTCACACAAGCACTATGCTACCACTCCACCTGAAATATGTATCCACTCCAATGCCAGAGACGAATCCACTTTACTATAAATATTCTCACTTCAGGAATTATCTCAAGCGATGGGGATATGTGAAATTGAGACACATTGAGAGTCCTGTGGAATCAGCTCCAATACACATAGGATTATCTGGGTGTACAAATGACACTTAAAAGTTCTTCGTGTATTGATCTTGTGTGTGTAATCATACGTGGTGTGTTCAAGACTCATTTATGTTATGCTGAAATCATCGCCAAGAATACTCCAACACTCTGGCTTTGCGTGATGCGCACTGAATGTATAAAGCAGAGTGCTCTTCAAAGTATTGATGTTCGTGAACTGAATGGAAAATGCAGTCTTGCCCTGGGAGCCAGGCACATGAAAATACATATACTGCTGTTCTGTGCAACTTAGAGCTATAAGCACATGAAGTGCGGTTTTATGAAAAAACAATTGTACTAAAAATATTCACTATTGCCACTAAATGGTTTATTCATTATATAAAACTAGTTCAATTTTGTGGTCAAAATCTTAATAATGTGAATACAGAAAAATAATGAAAATGACGCTTAAGTGTACAAGAACGTGAGGAGGGAACACATCAATTATCACATCCAGTTCACATTCAGTTCTCTCTATGTCTTCTACAGTAACTTATCAACATTTACTGTCATTTACAAACTGCTTGACAAAAAAAATGTGATGAGACATTGGTATAAAAAGGTTTCTCCTCACTACAGAAAACTGCGTGTTAGTAGGTGGGTGGGACCATGCTCTCTCCATGGTGCTTAATCTAGAGATCAAACCGCTGACAGAATTTTTGTACATGTATATAAACTCTGTCATTTCTTTCCCCCTCATCTGACATCAGTCTGAAGGATTTAATTGCTTAAGTCGGTCTTTTCACATACGGAAATCAGCAGCAGCTAATTTTGCAATAGTGTTTTTATTACATACCATGAAATCAATTTCTTTGAAGGTAAGTGAGAATAATGTGAAGGAAGAAATTGTTTTAAACTAGAATAACACTAAGTGAGTTTCCTACTTTCCACGGATGTCTTGAATTTAATTTGAAATGATTGGTTTTCTGCAACTATTTGTCCAAGATGCACTAATTTTCTGTGAAGGTGTTGCATGAATTTGATTTAGGTTATTCATGCAGTATTCTCCTCCTCCTATGTTAATAATTCACGTCCAAACAACTGCTGCTTTGTTCTTGGAAAAGAGAAAATACAATAAAGAGCTAGAGTTTATTTCACACGAACAATATAATAATGAAAAATATGTTTATTTGACCAATTAGGAGCTGCAGCAACAGCAAATATACTTTAGACTTTGATGTTTCACCTGCACATCTTAACCTACAACTTTTTTCAGCTGAATGTTTCATTTCTGAGGAACATGTACAATGAAAAACATCTTTACTTTAAATTGAATTTGCAAGTAATTTGTGTAAATACATCAACCATTTCAGGTGTATTTATACTGAATATAAATGGCAAAAAATCTCTCTATAGCCATTTTACGCAGTCAACAGGTGAAACACTACTCGTGGCAGACACCACAAACCATTTAAGAGGTGTGTGGTTTATTCAGATGACCTTGTAACTCAGTTCAAATGAAATCCATTAACAGTGGACTACAAATAGAGAGTCAAGAGTTAAACTTGATCCAGTTAGTTTAATGGGAAATGCACAACCCCCCCACGGGAGTGTACATATGAGAAGATGCTAATGGCAGTTAGCTCAGCTGCCAGTTTTTGACTGTCGCTGGGAGAAATGCTGGATAAAAAAGAAAATGCAGATCCTCAAAAATACAAATCCCAAACAGACCCCTCCAGACAAAAGAACAAAGCTCAACAATACAAACAATGAAACAGGATGCTATTTCACCACTCCTGTGTCTCCACCACAGGAAAAAACACTGATGCAATGGGAGAGGATTTAAACAGTATTTCTGATATAGCTGGCAAGAATTAGAATTAGCAGACCAATTGAATTGTTGTTTTGATGTTTTTCCAAGCCTTGTTTGACAAATAACAGCGACAGAGTTAATTCATAGGGAGAAAAATTTAGGTATCTGTAGGTTAAGCAGGATTGAAAATATACATATGCCAAGCGGTCATGATATGTGTCAAACGAGCTGACTGGTTCACTCAGTTCCTGTCAAGAGACAGCTTCAAGATACAGGAAGCAAAAACGTGAATGTATATGTACAATTATATTTAAATAGTTTATATTTGTCTTTAGTCATTTGGCAGACACTTTTATCCAAAGCGACTTGCAATACGTTACTCATAGTTAGTCAGGCAGTGTAAGTGTAAAGAGGTTCTGTCTACGGACCCCTACTGAAGATAGAGCACAGCCGGGATTTAAACCTCGGTCTCCCACTTAGAGGGCAGGAATTTAACCACTACATCATCCAGTATGAAGAAAAAAACACACTCTGTCTCTCGCTGTCTGTGTAAAAGGGAAATATACAGTACCTGACCACTTCATTAGGTACACCTGTACAACCTAATGCAATCCAATACAGCAGCTCTGTCATTAATTCTACCCTTAGTAGCTGATAATTTTAGGAAGGTTATAATTGTACTATATGTTTTTTATTGCATCATTAGTTCATTGTTTTAATTTCTTATGTTTTGTTTAAACATAAGAAATTAATAAAACTCAGTGGTAAAAAGCGTTTTACATGTGTCATACAGTAGTAAATATTGTAAAATAATCCCTGAAAAAATGTGAGACTTTGTTTTACACAAAAAGTCTCTTGTGATCTAAGATTTGCTTTTAACACATTGTTTGATAACAGCCTTTTAATTCAAACACAGTCCTTTACATCATCTCACAGTAGAGCAATGATGGAAACTGTTGTGATGTTATTCCGGATCAACGGGGTGTCAAGAGGCATCTGAACGCGCTGTTGACCGGTTGATACTAGCAAAGGATCTCTGACAGCGACGGGCTTTCAAGTAGGCACACACAGAGGATGCCTTCAGTTTGATTGGCAGTGCTGCTACACATTTTTGTTCACTGTACAATACAAATCACTTCATCATTAGAAGATGTATCTGTAGCATCCTATTTTCTCCGTATCCCAACCAAGAAACCCCCTCATATCCTTTCACCCACTCCCAGTGCTTTAACACTTAGTAGTGTAATTGGTGAAAGAGATATACACACAGATTTGTCTGTCAATAACAAGGTTATCTTGTAATATGCAAATGTATAGTAATGGAGTTTAACCATCCTCAAGAGACAAGGTGGCATCCGTTTTTGTATATGCTTGAATTTTGTTGTAAGTTTGATGCTTTGGGCACATGGCTCTGACACATACACAAAACTAACTTGTTATGGCGATAAGTCAAAATTATCTGATGAGCATATTCTGACAGCAGGGAAAGAAGCTCTCTCAACAGATAATGACAGGACTGAATCAAATGCAGCATGGCATAAATCTGTTAAGCTTTTGTAATTCTGTAACACAATGTTCATCTTGCCAGTGAGTGCAATGCAATAAAAACAGAGAAGATAAGGAGAAAAGGCTATTCAAGATGATTAGAATCAAACAACAACAGAGAAAGAGAGCACAAAGTTTCAAAAAGGCTCGATGAGTCAGAAAGCTAAATGGGTCTGTAGTCTGAAAAACAATTCTCACCACCTACAGAGGCTAACTTGTCTTCTAAATCTTTAATATTAAACTAACATTTATACTTGCTTTTAACTTTGAGAATCGCACCAATAAATCTGAGACAACCTCTGTGCACATGTGGATTGGTGCTGCTGCGTGTCAGCTGTGTGGTGCTTGATACTGTACCTATGATAACATGCACCCCGAGTCTGGCCATGTGGAGGACTACCTCATAGCCAATTCCCCTGCCTCCTCCTGTCACTATGGCAACCTTGCCATCTTGTCTGGGCATCACTGGCAGAGGCAGAAGAGGGCAGATATCAGGACGGATGTCATTTGATAAGGAAGCTGCTTTAAGACTGCCACTTTTTGTAAGACAGACGTCCTTGTAGCTGGAGCAGTAGGTGAAACTTAACACGGCTTTATTCAAGTTTATAAATTCCTGCGTTGTCCTTCACAGATGTCCTTTTATTAACGTGGTGTTTAGGATAATTAATGGTATCATGCATTTTGTTATACACCGCTTTGTTTTGCATGTGTGTACCGTTATTTGCTATCCACAAATGCTCATTTGAAATCCATACGTTAACAAATTAATCAAACTTTTATCTGGTTGGTTTGTATTTTTACTGTCACTCTTAAATGACCTGTTGCCTACAGTTCACATAGTACTGCGATATGAAAAGTGGACATTTAATATTTAACGTTATCCACGTCGCTCGGCATAAACAGGGGATAACACATTTTCAGTATCAAGGAACCTTTAAAGTCTTCTGATGAATTCGGCAAATATAAGGCATTAGGCAGCACTTTATTTCAGTCATGTTTCAACTTTTACTCTCAAACTAGCTACCGAACAGCTAACATTAGCTTAGCTACTGTGCCGCGGTGACAGCCCACACAGAGATGAATAGATAATAACAATAGCTCATATGTATAGGGTACTAATTAACGTTAAATCAAACAACACTGTAGCGTTTATTGCTCACAACACGAACAGACAGGTAAACAACCGCTGACTAACATGCAACTTGTCATTGCGGATACGGTAATGTCTCAGGGTGCTGAACTGACCTGGCAACCTGAAGGGTCTGCTGAACAGCTGAGCCAGGAGCACCTTAAACCCGAGCAGGTACAGCTGGAACACCGGTTGGAGAAAACGACACCGAACAGTGGACAACATCTCTGTGAGGCTGTGTTTAGCTGCAGTACACTGATCAGTCGGTAGCACTAAGAAAGGAGCGAGCAACTCCGGGTAAAAGGTGAAGTTCCGTTTATGGGTCAAGTTCCAATATGAAGTCGTCCAACCTCACTTGCTTCCTAGTCGTAGCTACCGTTTGATTAATCTTTAACGTGTTAGTCGAAATACAGGGTGGAGAGTCGTATTAAAGTCTGATTTAAACGCGATCTTTTCTTGAAATGACCAAACTAGCTACTTTCTTTCTGAAAACGGACCATTTAGCTGGGTGATCGCTCGCAGCCATCCATCACTTGGCTGTAGAGGTGGATTTACAGTAGTGGGTTATGAAGGCGTCCAGCATATCGCTCCCTTCAGCTCACTGACTGTCTCCTTAACCGCTGCCACAGAGGTCACACACACAACAGAAGCTACAGAGGGATGACACTGGTTTGATCCATAGTTCCCCAGGATAGGCGGTGTGTTTCTGGACCAGTACAGCTTCTGTCTGCAGCATTAAGCTGCTCCTACTTCCTCCTAGGAGAAACTGAGTTCTGCCTGACTGCTGTTAGATATTCCTCCCCTGAGATCACTTGAGTCCAGCACTCCCTGTCTACTCACATTAGGGGTTAGTCATGCTGCTGTGATAATTAGTCAAATAGGACCTCTGCTGTGACCACGGTGACTTTTTTCTGCCATCTAAACACTCATTAAATCAGCACAAAGTTTTTAAATTGTGTATTTCACACAGGTTAAAGTCAAAATTAGATGACAAAATAAATATTAATTAATTGTTACACATCTACTGGTAGACATCTATTTAGATTTAGTATATAGCATCATTTTAAATATAAATATTTAACAAATCATGACATGGCAGATCATAACTAAACTAATGGTGAAATAATTTTCATCACGACATTCAATGTGCCCTGAGTACAATAGACACCGAACGTCTTCCACCATTTCACTTGGCTTAAAGAATCAAATATCAAGATGATTTTAGCATCTAGGGTTTATCCCATTCACTGCAACAGAGTTCATCACTGCCTTCAAACAGCGAATGTCAAATTATTCAGCGTTTGAGTGAGAAAGTTTTGACAAGATGGTGACAGACTTCGTAAAAATGAAATTCTTTGACCTATTGTTGAGAAAGTCGTGTCCCACAAAAGCCCAGCTGGAACATGCTGCCGATGATGATGATGATGATGTCTAACTAATGACTGTGAGGCTATGAGGGGGTTTCATACAAATGCAAAGACACAGACATCTGCATGTTTTTGTCATTGACATGATGTCAAAATGAATGAAAGTTAATGTTTATGATGGTTAATAAAATAAAGGGTAGGACCAGTGTCAAAGTATAGAAATCACCAAATAATAACCACCGGTGTTTAGTATAATAAACCAATTCAGCAACAAGAAAGCTGATTAAAGTGGATGTGCACAGCCAAACAACAAACATCCAATTGTGTACATAGATCTCAAAATGCTGCAGAAAATCCAAGGGGGGGAAAAAAAACATCACATGAAAGCGCGCAAACTTTGATTGACGGGTGATATGACATGCACAAACAAACAAACAAACAAAGAAAAAGTTTTAAGAAAAACGTGGACTCTGTGTTCCAGTCTGCACGGCACAAATCTGACCCGACAGCCCGCTGCAGCAATGGATTGAGTTTGGCTACAGCTGCATCCAGCTGGATCATCAATGGCACTCAAAGTAGGCCAGTCAAACTCTTCAAGTCATTCATTTCAACAAAATTACAATCATTTCTGTTAAAGACAGGTTTGGGGCATTCACAATAACTCTGCCCTTTTTCTCTTGGCAGGGAAATCATTAGTATTAGTCTGTGTCTTCCCGACTATCCAACAGTTAAGGTCGAGAGAGAACAGCAGCACTGACAAGCAGTTGGCCCTGGTTATTAAAGTCTGTTTAAGAGGCAGTTAAATAAGCAGCAACATAAAGAGACTGTGTCACTGCCACTGCCCTGATGGAGGCTGAGCTGCAGAGGCTGTATGTGTATTTAAATGCGCATGTGTTGCTATTAATGTGAACTGAGAATGTGTGTGTGTGTGTGTGTGTGTGTGTGTGTGTGTGTGTGTTTGTAGGGGTCAGCGAGGCGAACTGGCCCGCTATTGTTTAAAGGAAATCACATCTCACGGAGGATTTTTGGATGATTATTTGGGATGATGGAACATCAGGGAGACAGACGCACGTATAAACACACAGCCAGGCACGCGCGCACAAATGAAAACATATGTACGTGTGCACGTCTGACATACTGGGAACGTGACATGGCAGCAGGGTTTGTGATGTAAATAATATGTGAACGGCATCAAAATAGCTTCAACAAACAATCACCTAGCCTTATATGACAGTCACTGGATGGCTGCAAAGCCCTACTAGTCTTGCTCTATAAATCCAGGTGATGTGTGTATGTGTATGTGTGTGTGTGTGTAAAAGCTAATGTTTATTTTATGTCACACGTAGAAATATTCCTAGAGGAGGAGAATGATATTAGATATTTTTAGCAATGAGCAGCACTAAGAGTTTTCAGAAAGTACAGGCTGTACCTTAACACTTTACCCCAGTTTGTTTTTGTTACTGATCAACTACCACCCAGGGGAGGTGACAGGAGAATGTGTCATGTTGTGAAGAAAGGGAATTTTCCGTGTGTGTCATGGGTAATTTGGCAAAGTGCAACGGCTCGTGTGAATTGATGTCGTTTTTCTTTTCTTTCTTTCTAGGTTTAAGCTGCATCGTTCGGAGCTTCAGAGGCAGACAATCAAGGATGGACTCAAAGTTCAGAGGCAGAGCCCGAGCTGCAGGCTACACAGTGTTCAGCCAAAAGGAGGGAAACAAACACTGTACATGCTCAAAAGCAAGTGTTCCAAGCAAGCCATATTGCTGGTGTTATATGAGTACCCTGTGTGCCTTGTTTGAAAGAAAGGAGGAAATCAGCTACAACAAATATAACTTTAGGTTAAGGACAACTTTTTATACATATACTTTATTAATTAATACTTTTACTAAAGTTGATATCAGCGGGAAATATAAGAGTTTCACTTCTACATGTGTGTGACAGCTGTCAGCACTGGCTCTTATATTGGAAGGTTTTATATTTAAAACCTTCCAATGTGTTGGTAACTTATCATTCTGCACAGGACCATACGCAGGATGAGTTCTTTTTTTTAAAAGACCTCGTATACTTCTTTGGTCCCACAACGGCACATTTCCAACCCCAAGAGACGGGGGGAAAAAAACTACTCTGAAAACAATCATTAACACCTAAATTGTGAGTGTAAAAAGAAAAAAAAATGGAAGAAACCCCAGGAGAGGCAATTCAGAGAGATCCCCCTCCTCCAGGGATGGCCGGATGTGCACTAAGAGCTGTGTGTGGGTAAAACCAGTGAACTGTACGTGGGCAGATTTAGTAATTGTTGTGTCGCCTCAGCTGCAGCCCCCACAGGCTTTCCATGGGGAAAGAAGCCAAAGGCCAGCTTGTAAACATGAAAGCGAAACCTGAGATTTTTGCATGTGTTTACAGTAGGTGACTGCACACACTATATAACCGCATCCTGGATAAACCATTCAGCCTGAGTCACAAATGCCCCTAAAGTAATAATCTACACTTTTAATTTTGGGGCTGTGTAAAAGACACTAAGAAAGTAACCACGGAGCTATGATGTCGTAATTATCCCCTGATTGATTGTTGTTTATTAACCCTTGAGGTCGGTGAGACCCATTATTAATGTGTTTATTAAAATTTAAAAGGGGTAAATGAATCCTTTCTTCAGCTTGAGACTCATTGTGCTTGGTTGATTTTACTTGAAGAAAATGTAAAACATATTAGGTTTAAGTGCATGTGTACCTCCCTACACAGACCCAAAGCCGAGAGCAGCGGGAAAAACAGCAAAACTTGGTAAAAAGAGGTGTTAAATGCATAAATAAATGAATATGTGAATAAATTAAGGGATTATAGTGTTTGCACAATAGACAGGGAACGAGTTGCAACAATGTTCCTGTACTTTTTGTTTGTTGTTGTTTCGTCTCTGTGTCCCGCAGGAACCTGTACAATATGGTTTCTCACTGTAGATTAAATGAGGAACACTACAGATTATTACGGTTGGCCGAATGGCTCCTCATCACAATTGATGATTAAGGTAACAGGAATGTTAAAAAGATTTTATGTTTAAGAGACCATAGAACTGAATGTGCACAACAAGCTGTTTTTATCAAGGGAACAAAATATTTTGTTTAATACAGATATGTCAGTTGCATCTTAATTGTGTGTGTTTGAAACGCACACACAAAGTCAAAGTCCGTCACTCATGTAGGCTGTAGAGGGACATAGTGTTTATTCTGTGGGGTGGAGTCATACAGCGCATCCAGAAAGTATTAACTTTGTTCACATTTTGTTATGTTACAGCCTTCTCCAAAAATAGATTAAATCATTATTTGTCCTCAGAATTCTGCAAACAATTCCCCATATTGACAACATGAAAGACGCTTGTTTGAAATCTTTGCAAATTTCTTAAAAATAAAAAGTGAAAACACATCAATACCTTCTGAATGCATGTATTAGCAGCACATCTTTCCATTTTCTGATAAAGGTTCAAGAACAAAAATATAACATATATCTTTCTTTAACAAATATTACATTTTCTTCCAAAAAACAAATGGAACTTCTGTTTCAGTACATGTGACCTAGAGAAGGTAAATGTCAAACCTTATCCCCACATGTTCTCTGCATTACACCCACAACATTATGGGTGTATCTGCAACCTAAGTAAGAACATGACACAACTGTTAAGAATAAATAAATAAATGTAACACACAACTCAACAATAATTACATCCATCTACATGCCTACTGTATGTGGACCAATGGTGCCCCCAAGGCAGGACCATCATACTCATTTCATACAAACCATGCAGTCTCCAACCAAGACATTAATGCAAAACCTAATAAATAAATAACACAATCATGGGTAAACAGATAAATCACGAGTAAACTAAATATCCACCCCTGGTGTCCACTAATTTAAACTGGCCGAGGCGCTCGTTCACAACGAGGAACGGCAATTCCAACCTCCACCGGTGGGAGCAATAATGTGCCAAAAAAAAAAAGTGAGCCGAAACGTAGGAAGAAGACGCAGAAGAAGAAAAAAATGCGGACATAAGTTTAATTAAATTGACAGAAGCCACTTTTTGTAAGCTTTAATCATTAACTCAGTCACAGTTTGGCTTTAATTTACCCTCCGGCTTCTCTGTTGCCGTCTCTGTCTCTTTCTCTGTCAGCTTGATAGCCTGTAGAACATAGGTTCTGTCCTTTGCGTCACCTCGGCCGCCATGTTGGATCGGGGAATCCGCGCCTCTTAATTCCTAAATGGGTTCATCCACAATTCAAGTTGAAATTATTAAAGTTATTAAAGTCGATTTTACAGCAGTTGAGCTTGTTACATATATGCCACAAATATATTTATGACACGGGATAGTTCGTTAAATGTTTTCGTATTATTTAACCAAAACATGAATCTTTACTATGTGTGACACTAATATACTGTCATATTTAAGGTGAACTCCGCGTATATAATTCAGATTTTAGTGTAATGTTAAAAGATAAGATGAGAAAAGACTTTTATTAATCCAACAGTAAGGGAAAAATAAATATTTACATTTGTACTGTGATTTTGAGTATTGAATATTGCACCTCCCATGACTATTGTATGGATTTGAATACTGCATATTGCGTAACACCTTTAGTTACACTTAATTGTATTATTATTATTATTGTTGGTATTGTTATTTTCTGACTGTATTGATCTCTTCCTTCCTTTACACACGTTGTCTGTTCAGTTCTGTCTACTAACGATTTCCTGCGCCACCCTTAGATTTTCACTGGCCCCATCCGTTCACCCCTATGAAGATTTTCTGGGGGTGCCACTGACTTGAACACACACCTTTCCCTGAAATGTAATTGGTCTAGCTTCCAATTTGAAGAACAGAAAAGACATGACACCCGCTCTGGAAATGCCAGGTATGTCCAAAACTGTGGAACTCAGTTATACTTAAGGCAAGGACTAGACCATGCAAATGCAAAGCTCTGCTTCATTAATAACAGCCCGTTTAAAGGCAGAACAAGGGAGTGTGTCACACCATCATTTAAATACTATGTACGTATGCAACGTATGCATTCACAGGATATGTATGTAATGCATAATGTGCATTTCTGCATGTCTGAGTCTGCATGTACTCTGGAGTTGCTTAGCATAACATGTTTTTAATGATTGTGCAGTGCGTACAGCATGCATGTGTAGCGGTATTAAACATGCAAGTCGTGTGTGTCCAAATGTGAGCATGAGCGAGCATTTGTGCATGCACGCTCGTGTTCATCAAATACATCCCAACACAGTTTCTCCAAATTGTCTTCAGGGAGTGGATGCCTTTCCATTAGTGGGAGAATGAGAAGCAGTGGGAGGGATATTTGCTTGCACCAATTAAGACTGTCATTAACTCTGTGCAATACACTCACGCATAAAGAGACAAACATACACACACAGTATTTAACACATTTAATTCAACAGCCAGTGAATCAGTGCATGTGTGTGTGTGTGTGTGTGTGTGTTTCTGTGAGCTGAAACCTGGACAGTCAGGACTGTGAGGAGAGTCTTTCATCTCTTGCTCTCTCACATTCTGTCTCTCACTCCAGGGCTGCATGAACACAGCGAGCCTGTGTGAGAAGTGGTGCGTGTGTGTGTGTGTGTTTGTGTGTGTTTTCTTCTTTGGCTTCAAGCCCTTCACCTACCCCTCTGTTTAACCCAACAACACAGATGTCTCAGCACAGTCATGAAGTCGCATAAACACCCACACAATCGCACACTTGGATATGCGATTGTGTCAAAGAGAATTAAATCGTGGTGTATACCACCCATCTGAATATGATGCCAGCTCTGATTATTTGTGGCATGACAACAACATTGTTACAGCTCCACTAATATTTTCTTTATTCACCTCAAACCACACTGGCTGAGGGTTTTTTTTTACCAGTCTGCACATTAGAGTTTCCTCATGAGTTTCACTCAGACCACCATGAGACAATAAAAGCCTTGATTTAAACTCAGGTTAATAAGGAAGAAATGCATATTTGCATCAAGAATGATTAAAGTGCCTCATTAGGTTAAGGATGCAGGTTAAGGTTTTCCCATAGGAAACCAGTACAGCTGATAAATATATAATCAAACACCCTGCATCACATCTGTTAGTGGGAAGTGAATGATACAGACACAAGCCGAACTGGTTTTTAATAAAAACATCAGCAAGCTAATTTATTGGTCCTGCTCTAGATTCAAGTTACTCATGTTTACCAGTATTGATTGACCTGTGCACCTACAGTCATAGGGATGGCAACTGTCATTCATGTCTAATGTGGTGTGTCTGTCCTAGTCTACACAGACATTCTAATAATGTACACTTTGTGGGCTGGAAGGAGTCCATTACGTTGACAGTATCAAGCGTTGTCCATCGGGGGACACCCACTTGGGAATGTAGACTTAAAAAAGAAGGAAGAGGGACAGAGGCTCACATGCATATTCTGGAAGTGTGTGTGTGTGTGTGTGTGTGTGTGTGTGTGTGTTTGTGTGTGCGTGCGTGTGTCTCTATATTGAAGCTCGGACACAGCAGACACGTGTCACCTCAGCTCCAGTGCCGTCAAGCTAAACTGACATAAACAGCCCCAGGCGGCCCTATCAGAGATGGACTTTACATAACGGCTGAGTCACTCACAATCTATTTTTATGGCTTTGAGGTGTGTGTATGTGTTTGTGTGTGTGTGTGTGTGTGGGGGGGGGGGTGTGTGCGCGCGCGTGTGTGTGCATGGGTGTGTGTTCCTGTGCTTCTATCATTCTGAGAGCCAATATGAGTTTCAGACTTTTAGAATGAGGACATGATGTCGGGTCATCCTGACCGGGCTTCACTGCTTTAAGGAACAGTTTGAGGGCCAGGGCTTTGTTTTCAGGTTAGGAATTGAACAGGCACTAGGTTATGGGAGGCTAGGGATGTAGTACTTTTTAACTATTTTGGGGCACTAGATTGTCTCTACTCAGAGAGAACAGCAGAGGACCGATAGGGAAGGAAGAGAGATGACGGGGATTGTGTGCAATAGGATGCTCAGAAATGATGCTGCTGATGGCAGTGGATGAGTTTAGATGAATAAACCCAAGGACACAATGTGTTTGTTCTAGAAAACCTGGATGTTCAAACTCTAAAATAATGTAATGGGTTTCTATCATGCTGCTATGGAAGGTAAATTTTAATCTGCTTCTTGATCTGCATTGAAATATTAATTTTTAATGCAAAAACCCTGCAAAAGGGTAAAACTAATGAAACATGCCAAATGGCTAAATAAAAAAATTAAAAAAGCCTAATATGTACCAATAAATAAACAAACAAAGGGGATTCATGTTTTCTCTAAGGAAGCAAAGCTAAAAACACGTACATATCCTTGTGGCAAAACATCAACCACCAAAAGTTGGATATTTCAGGATTACGTACGAGCCATTTTTGAGCCTCTGCTCCGCCACGTATGAACTCCCACTGAAGTGTCCTTGAGCAAATCACTGATCAGCCAGTCCCACTCTGCTGTAGCTGACCCTAACATCTGACGCACAGCAAGTAGAGAGCTTAGACACTGTAATAAGATATTGTAAGAAAAAGAAACTATGTTTCACTGCTGTTCCTATTGCACTGAGTAAAATTACTGAAGTTTGGACTGAACCCATCAATTGATTTATAGGCATATTTGAGTGTCCTTGTCAATCAGAGTCAGTGCTTTTGTTTAATACATCAATGAACAGAAGGACATTTTTATCTGATATGCAATTAATATTTGATCTATTTTAACTGGTAGAATCTGTATTTTTATTCTTGTCGTTGACAGAGTAAGGACCGAGGTCATAATTACATCGTTTGTAGCCATATTAATCAACAGTTAAATCAGCAGCTAAACAGTATCTGCCGCTGTTCAACGCTAAAACGGCAAATATTGAAAAAGGGACTTTCCAAAAGTTTGAATTATTCACTAAAGCCTTATTAAATGTCCTTCTTATATCATCAGTCCTTGATGCAGCAACTGTGCTCTGTTCTGTGTCCTTAAACGCCACATATCAGCAACCCAAATAGAAAAATCCTGACCTTTACAGTTGCATTTATAGTTTGATGATGGAAACCTCCCCGATCACTGCTACATTTATAAAGAAACTATTATGTAGAACTTCAGCATTAATCAGCACGGGGGTCCGGCGTGCTGTAAGTTACTGTATGTGAGCAACACACATCCATATCCACTGCGCTCTATACAGTAGTTGCACCTTCTGATGCCAGAATAGGTTAACAAATCCCCTCACAACAGCTATCAGCTTCAATAATTTACATTTATCCCTACATATTTTATGACTTCAGTCTCAACTGAACTTGATTTATCAAGGTGTATTAACATTCAAGCAATTCTGAAAGACAACCTTCTGTCCGTCACAGCATCAAACCGAGTTTTAATCTCCTTTGTTAGTGGGATAATTTCACCGTTATCACACTTCTACGTAAATCATAACCATAAATATAACATAAAAACCAGTAGCAACGGTTGGAGACAGCAAGATAAAATACATTTGCCTTCATTTTGATGCACTCACTCTTCAGTGAGTGTACGATCAGGACTGTTGTTGAAATTTTTTTTTTTAGGTCGCACACTACACAACCCTGCGCTCGTGCCGTTACACAGTTAGTACACTGCAGACCTACAGTTTACATGTTTAATATGGAAAACATTTGCAATAAACTTGAGTGTCATGCTGATGTATACACGCACCGGTGCACACACACACCTGTCTCCCATGCTGCGCCCTGCTGAGCCTTCCCTGCTCCACTTTTTTTTTTTTTTTTTTTTTTTCATCTGTCATTCTGGAGCATGTCAGTGTTTAACCCCCTCCCACGCTGGCACACACACACACACACACACACACACACACACACACACACACACACACACACAAACTGCTTTTCGCTTTTAGTTTTGTTATTGCAAATTGAGCAAACATTCAGAGTCGCTCAAACAGATTTTTTTTTTAGCCTTCTTTCCATCTTAACACACACACTTGTGCGCAGACACACACACACATAGACAATCCAGGGCACAGGTTTAAACACACAGACACCAACAGTTGGAGCAGCTGTCATGTAGCCTACCTTTTTGCTCTCTCTCGCTCTTATTACTGGGGCTAATAAAGTCGGACCTTTATCATTTACAGCCCAGTGTTTATGTGTGTCTCTGTGTTTTAAGCGGTGACACGGGCAGTGTTGCATATCTCCTCATGGCTGACAGGAATCATTTAGTTGTCTGGACAAAGAGGGCATCTGCCATCCCACCAGACTCCCTCTCGCTCTCCTTTCCTCTGCAGGAGTACTCAGAACAGTTTAGGAGGCTGCAGGGTTTTAGGCTGCTTATGGAATTTTTAAATACTGGAGCGCGGCGCCTGTAGCGCAATATAAGTTTAACCTTTTTTTAAGCTTAAATTTGCACTTTGGTGGCGAGTTAGGGTCGGTGTGTGTTGTTGTTTGAATCCCTGCATTTGTGTTTGGAGGAAAATAATGGATGTGGTGTTCCATGAAAAGATATGAGCAGCACTCATTGGTCAACCAGGTAGCTTACATTACAGTATATGAGGGGAACTGAGTCTCCAGTCCCCTGTAAAAAATCCATTCTCATGTTCCATCAAAACAGCTTTGTTGTATATATAAATATAAATCCTAAAATATGAATAAACTCTATTCTGAAATATAGAAATAAATTATGCATTCACCTCACTACATTCTTACTTAAAAGTCCCATAAAAGCAACATGTCCTTGGTGTGTCCTTCACGTTCTCCACTTTAGAACCTGCACACTTATTTTCCCGGTTATGGGTTGCTGGAGATTAGAACAAAATGTATTGGAGCCAGATGAAAATGGCAATCATATTTCACATGTTTAATAGCTTTATAGGCCATGTGACAGCATTGGGGGCCAACGTGTCTGCAATATTGAGAAGTCCTTCATTAAGCGTGCCCAATATGCTCTCTCTCTCTCTCTCTCTCTCTCTCTCTCTCTCTCTCTCTCTCTCTCACACACACACACACACACACCCACACGCACACATAGTCTGTGTGTAAAAGTAGGAACATCCTCCTGTACTGAGATGGGGCATAGCATGTTCAAACAAGCTCACAAATGTCAAGGGGAATAGAAATGCGCTATGCGTAAAATCATTAGTGAACTATTGCTGATAAGCGGTCAAACATGGCACAAGACAGATTAGGAATAAGACGCGCTGGAGCCAGTGGAGGTAATCCTGTTATCTCTCTGGATGTTAAATTCCGATGTGAAAGCATCCTAGGAGAGCAAGATGAACTGAACATGAACTAACGCTGCAGATATCAGGGAGGAGGAGGAGGATGCGGGGAGGACAAGACAATATTGGCAACCACGAGTAAACAGTGTTGTTCTTGACCTTAAGGGACACCCACGCCGTTTACCGCAATGTCACTGGCGGTACTATTAATTGAGAGCCCACACACGCGCCCGCGCTGTTTCCCTTTTGACAGCAGTTCGATATCCTCCTGATGACATTGGATCACCTTTGAGAAATCGCTGTCAGCGGCAACGTCGGGATTTTAATAAAAAAAAAAAGCCAGAACTGATACACGAACGCTGTTAAATGAAGCAGGTAGGAATGTGGGGCTCTGCTCGTGAACCGTTTTTGGGATACCGGGACGCCGGTGGAGACGCACGCTGGTCATCACCTTGTAACCAGAGCGCATTAAACATTACGCACGACCAGAGTGCGCGCGTGTACACATACACAGAGACACACTGTCACAAAATAACCCCAGAAACACGCACGTAGAACAAATAAGACAAGACAAAAAGAAGACATGCAGACTTACGGGATGACCCTGGTCTCTGCGGGGGCCCCCCCCCCCCACCACCACTTCTATGTGCCCCGCTGTGAAATTCCCGTTATTCCCGTTTCTAACCGAATCTTCAGATGCCGTGGTCGCAGTCAACGTCTCTGCAAATGTACCAAAGGATCACATAGAGAATGAGGAGGATGGCGAAAATGAAGAGCGCTACTAGGATGGCCTTGGTCACCGGAGAGATGAGCGACTGCATGTCAGGAGCAGAGCCGGGCAGAGCGGCGTGGGGCTCCGCGTCCGTCCGTCCTCAGTCTGCTATCTCTCTCGCTCTCCTCCTCTCCTCTCCTCCGCTCCGGTGGCAACTGTTGAGGACGGAGCCCGGGGCTTTGTCGTGCGTGGACACACACATTTAGAGCCTGACGCACATGCACACGCACTCCGAGACTCCAATATATATATATATATATATATATATATATATATATATATATATATTAACCGGCGATCCAGGCGCGCAAAAGCGTGGGGGCTTCCCCTTGCTAGAAGCGGCTCAGGAGTGGGCTGCCTGTCCCCAGTTTCACTCTCTCTGGCTGCCAGACGCACGCCAGAGGAGACGGAGACGGTGAAGACAGAGAGTGATAACCGCAGCTCATTCACGGGTGACTGTGCCACGAAAAACTATGAAATTCAGCAGGTGGATGTTCGGAGTGGATCCGGCAGAGACGATCCAAGACACAGGATGGAGAAAGTCCTAAGTTGCGTGTCGAGCTGATGCACTTGTCGGCAAACAGGTTGATTAGTATTCCTCACGGCGGTGTGCGTGGATGTGTGTGTCATGACAGGCTATCGTCTTATCACGACCCTCAGCGTCGCTTTTCTTCTGGCACACCTGTCAGTCTGAGCACCAACACATGCCCGCATGATGATTCAAACCCAGACGACCAAACCGGATTCCACTTGATGCGCTTTTTTATTGGCATTATATTCAAAGGCAGCCTGGCGGTCTTCACAGACCCTAGTGTTGCCTCAACGGATCCATTAAAAGAGAAATCACCCCATAACAAATGACAGACGCTCTAATAAGAATGGCAAACTATTCAGTCACAGCAACACTGCAGCTGGAGATGCAGGAGATACGCAGTAGCCTCATAAACATCACAAGGTCATAACTGGAAAGGCAGTTAGAGGGCTTTTTGTTTGTTTTTGGGAAGGAGGGGTGTTTTTCACATGCCAAACCTGCCCTGGCTCTGTTTTTTATTTATTTATTTATTTTTTTAACTGGAACAGTGCCAGCAAAATTAGGAAGTCACCTTTGTTTTAGTAGTTTCACTTAGGCAAGAAAATATGTCACATGTGCTGCTGCAGCCCACTTGATTGCAAACGACATCGGACATTACTGCACGAAACTGATTTTTCTTCATGTGGCTTCTAACCCAGTTACCCAGAGTCGTCCTTAATTTCCGCACGGATTCAATCAGATGACAAATCAGATTTAACCACAGTGAAGGGCGCTATTAATAGAAATAAAGCACAGGATGGATCAAACCTGAATTTACAAAATGACTAACTTAAAAAGGGTCACAAAATACACACAAATAGTAAAAAAAAAAAAATCACAACTAATAGGACATTATTAAGGCCGATTTCTAGAAGTAGGTCGTATTAGGACATTTATCAGCAGCAGGGATCGGGAGCCCTCTGTTCCCCACTTACCCAAGCGAACCACTAGGTGGCGACAGATTAATAACTTCATGCCTCGGTGAAGTGTGATGGTGTGATTATTCCGCACACCATCATTACACTGTAGTCTTGCATAACAATCATGACAGCTAAACGGATTTAAGACGCGCAGCAGGTAAGGAGAAAAACAATGCAGCTTTAATGGTTGACATGTGATTCGTGTGCGACTGAGACGTTTGATACCGTTGGTCCTAACAGCGAGCAGGCTAGTTAGCGTCACTAGCAGCCAATTACACTGTGGCCTATTGGGCAAAGCGGCTGAGGAAGCTTGAGGTGCTAGCGCCGAAGCGAACTACCTCTGCTAACAAGTTTGGGGAAACGGGCTAAACAAAGTTGTGTTCTGTGCCATGTTTGGCAGCTGCGATTCATTTTTGGAAAAGCGCACGCGAGAAGACACGCCTGTGCCTTTGAATATGCGGTGTCAAGAGACGACTGCAGCGACAGAGACTGGTCAGGGTTTGCAGTGACCTGCTAGCAGAGAGCTAACTACAAACAGGCCGGAGACGTCTGTCAAGCGCGCGTAGCTAAGGGACAGCTTCCGGTCGCTGCCGCCAAAGTAAAGCTACTGACAAGCGCTTGTAATGGGTTAAGAGGTAGGTCGTAATGTAGCGTTAGATCTGAGGTGACTGGTTGGCGTTGGCTCGAGTTAAACTAATTTTGTTTTTTGCTTTTTGAAAATATATGCTTCTGAGATGGTCTGAAACTGACTTACAATGCAACCGAAATATTGCCAGAGGGAGTGGTAAGTGCATACGAGTCAGTGGTGTGACGACAGTAGCACTGTCCAAATATTGGCTTTTAAGATGCAATTTGTGTTATTAATAGTGAAGGTTGGAGTTTGACGTTGATGTCATTGACCCTACAGCGTCCCAATTGACGTAATGGACGTGCTTTCATTTTGAAGGTCTAGTGGCCTCTATTTCCGCACTTCCTCGGCGGTTGTGGTTAATATGATGTAGTTTAACGTTAGCAGCTGCGACCAGCTAACTGGCTAGCAAGAGACTTAACCCAGTGCGTCTAAATGGCACAGTGAGTGGGTTTGTGAGTGGGTGGTTGTTCGTGTGTGTGTGCGTGTGTGTTCAAACCGTAACCTTTCCTTGC
Source organism: Anabas testudineus (assembly GCF_900324465.2). NCBI lineage: Eukaryota > Metazoa > Chordata > Actinopteri > Anabantiformes > Anabantidae > Anabas > Anabas testudineus. Next base: position 15,614,566 of record NC_046629.1, on the reverse strand, counting down.
TGTCTCTCGGGTCAGTCTAACGTCATAGTGGCTGATTCAGGACAAACTCCTCTGACCACAAGTGCTAACTTCAGGTTAGCTTGTTCAGATCAAGCGCAGGCTAAGTAACGTGACGGTAACTGATTAACGTTGGTGCTGTGAAGTGTAACGTCAGTGATAACTCCAGTGTAAAGTGTCGGTCTGTTACGTGGGGCCGAAAATATCCTGATGTCAGTGTAGACTGACATTTAGCCGCCCGTGAAAGAAATATTTGTTTAAAGATCTGTGTTACAGTGTAACTTTGTTTTGTCAGGACATAAAAGCACCGAATAATTTCTATACGTTGATTAACAATCACTGCGGCTTTACACTCTGTAATACGTTTTTAAGATAAGATCACAGAAAGAACAGCTGACCCAGTTAAATGAAGGGTTGTTTGGGAGAAACATGTCAAACTAAGTGGAAGAACAACTTGTGTAAGTCATTTGTAAAACTATTCCTAACTAGTGAATACATTAATGAATCCCACTGGGGGCTGGACCATGACACATATGACATATTATATTGTCCATTGGGAAATATCCCACTCTGTTATTTTTGATGAGTGATGCTGTTTACTTCACTTTTAAGAATGTGTAGTGATATGACTTGGGGTTAAAACAGTGTTATTGAAGTGTACTCTTGTATTAACACATGTGTCATTACTGCACAAGTAAATACTATGATGCAGTTTTAAATCTATATCACCCACCCTTAGGGATTCATAATATTTATAGCAAAAGACCTGTGTCTGCCATGCAAGCTAGGCTTGTACTGTACTTCCCATCGTTAACAGCACAGGTGTCTGAACGTGTTCTTTACATGCAGGACCTACAGTAAACATCACAGTTTTAAGAGGAAAATAATGCAGTCAGTTGTAGAATGATGCTGTCCCCAGTCACCCGGGGTGCTGTTTGAAAAAAATGTTTGTAGTTGTGTTTGCTCTTCTTTCTGATTGTTTTCAATCTCGGTAACAAATACTCAAAACCTAAAAAGAAACCTATATAGTTTGAGATGTAGCCTGCAAACCCTGTCTACTCATCTCTCTCACTGTTAGTTTTTACAGATTTAAGAATTACTCTATGTAAGATGAACACTGAGGACAAGTTGGAGGGCATGCTGCTGAAATGCAGCAGTGGAGGAATGGATGGAGGAGGGAGAGTCAGGCTGGGCAGTGGAGGAGGACTGGTGGTGATGACCCTGGCGGAACGATCATTGGCGAGCCACCCTCTGTTGGCTGAGGACGATGATGATGAGGACGACGATGAGGACTTGACTGGGAGCTCGCTGGTTACTCATGATTTGGTCCCTCCAGAGCAGCTGATGATGCAGGAAGAAGCGACAAAGAATGGTGCAGGAGGAGAAGAAGAGGGAGGAGGCGAGGTGGGAGTGCATTCCCCCCTAAAACTCACCAATAAGTTGCCCTTCTTGCTTCATATGCCAGTAAGACGTAGTCCATGTATTGGTGAGATTATTTGTGTGGATACTTATACATACGGTCTCCATGTAGAGTGATTTTCCATTGTCATTACATGGAGTCTCTGTTACAGGTAATGAACAGTTTAACAGTGAAAACGCACGTGGGTTTTGACCCACACAAAACACATACTTGAGCCAGTTGGCAGTCATGAGTATTTTTGAAATGCAGTCTTAAATCTGAGACCATGCTTAACATTTTAGTTGATGTTATTGTTTCTAAAATTTCAGAAAGGTGAAAACTTAATAACATGATCACAAAGTTGCCAGATGTAATCTCTCAGCAAGTCATAGGTTTACTAGGGGTGAGAGTTAAAGGATGAACCACATCAACTGGCTTCTTAAATGTTAGAGGAGTAGCTACCTCCCACATTGGTTGATTGTCCTCCGTTTGCCCTGTTGCCCTTTCTTGACCTGGATAAACCGCTGGATGGGTGGGGTTTAAAGTAGGTCATGTGATGTATTAAATGTCTTTATGGTTCTTGTTTCACAGTTGAGCATCAAGCAGGAACTAAAGCTGTCTGAGCCAGCAATGCAGATAAAGAAGGACAAAAAAGCAGTTAAGGACCTGATGGTGTGTCCCAAAAAGAAGAAAAGGAAGCAGCGTTCACCAGCAAAGGTCTGAAAAAGTCAACAAAGACATTTTATTGTGCCGCAGAATAGAGGAAGTTGTTTTATAGGAAACAATTGAAACAAATACTATTTAAATATGTTGTCTTTGTTCTCTTTGCTGTTGTAGATACTCAGCGTCAATGATGATGGATCACTGGGGATACAAAACCCCAAGTGTCACGTCTGTGCTCACTGTAATGCTGCATTCAGAACCAACTATCATCTGCAGAGACATGTCTTCATTCACACTGGTATGAATTGCTATACGATATACAATTTCATTTTATTATTATTTTATTTGTTGTTATCTTTCACTCATGACCTGTCTTAAGTAAGGAGCAGCAATGCTAAAAAAATATTTAGCAGTGTATCCTTCATTTTACTGTGTTTCTGTGTATTTATGTTTACTTCAGGTGAGAAACCATTTCAGTGCAGCCAGTGTGACATGCGCTTTATTCAGAAGTATCTTCTCCAGAGGCATGAGAAGATCCATACCGGTGAGAACGCCATCACTCTATCACCACGATATCACTGTGATTTTCTTTTAGTTTTCGTGAGTGAGTGAGTGAGTGAGTGAGTAGAAGTGTTAGTGAGTCATCATGTGTTTTTCCTTTTTTCTTTTATTATTTTTTGTCTGTGTTTAGGTGAAAAACCTTTTCGCTGTGATGAGTGTGGAATGAGGTTCATTCAGAAGTATCACATGGAACGACACAAGAGGACTCACAGTGGAGAGAAGCCCTACCAATGTGACTACTGTCATCAGGTATGCTGTTGTATGTCTGTTTGTTTGTAAATTTTCTGGATCTGGGAGCGTCAAGACTGAACGTGGTGGTAAATCAGATTGAAAACAGCATAAAATCTGAGCTGGTTCTTTGTACAGGACAGGATAACAGTATTACACAGATATACACTGTGTGTGTTTACTATAAAATAAAATGTATTTTGTCTTCTATCCACAGTACTTCTCCAGAACAGACCGCGTTTTAAAGCACAGACGAATGTGTCATGAGAACAGAGAGAGAAAGACCAACAAGGGTGCTGGTAAAGTTGGACCTTTATGCGAAGCGGACTCCTTAAGCCTCCCTTTTCTTGCCAAAGAGTGCTCACTGCCCAAGAAAAAGCGCCAGAAGTGTGTGGACAAGAGTTCAGGCACGTTCACAGCTGCCCAGACAGAGGGGCACGCCGTCACCGTTGTGGAAAAGAAGGAGAAGGAGGAACAGAAACAGAACAAAATAGAAGGTCTACCTCTCTATGCCATGACCTCCAAAGTCAAACATGAATATGTGATCACTGACTACTCTGTGGAACTTCCTGAAGAAACAACCGGCCAACACCAAGAAGGCGAAGTGTCGCCAGAGGAGACAACTCCTCCCAAGCTAGTCCTGAAGAAGGTCCCCAAAAGGAGTCTCAAACAGTCGAGTGAACAGACTCCTCCCTGCCTGTCCACTCTGTCTTCCTTTGAGGAAAATAGTAAAGTCACACAGTACACTTTTGAAATTGTGGACAAACAAGGCCTGTTAGACGTAGAAAGCAACACTGAACTCGAGTCTGTTGAAACTCTTCAAGGAGGGCCAACAAAGCCAGCAGCCAGCAGCACAAACTATGATGACGCCATGCAGTTTCTCAAGAAGAAACGCTACCTTCATGCCGCGGTGACCAACAATAGTCGGGATTATGGCCTGAACACAAGTAACATCTCTTCTCAGCCGCCTGTTACACAAACTGTGGTGTCAGCCGTCATTGATGAAACTGTCCCAGCCACCATTCTGGAGCCCCAGCCAATCAGCACAGAGATTAAGGCAACTCACGACAAGAGTGTGCTGCCAGATGAGGTTCTTCAGACACTGTTGGACCACTACTCCAATAAAGCCAACGGGCAATCAGACATTTCTTTCAGCGTGGCCGACACCGAGGTGACATCAAGCATATCCATTAATTCCTCGGATGTTTCAGACAGCAGCCCCGTGGAGAGTCTCGGAGCCGGAAGTGCCCAGGCTCAGCCAGCGGCTGAGAAGGTCAGCCTTTTGCAGGAGTACTCCAAGTTCCTCCAGCAAGCTCTGGAGAGGACCAGCCAGAACGACAGCTACCTGACCAGCCAGAGCCTCAGCTTGGTGTCCGAAAACCCAACGTTAGCTGGACAGCCTCTGTTCTCCACGGAGAAACAGTTTCCTTCCCCCAGCAGGTTCAAATCAGGGATGAGCTCTCCGCTAAGATCCACTTTAGAGAAACCTCACTTTGGATTGCTGGTCGGGGACTCCCAGCACTCGTTTTCATTTTCAGGTGATGAGACCACCCCTCCCTCTGCAGTGTCCCCAGCTGAGGACTTTCTGGAGCAGGTCTCACCCTCCAAAAAGACAGACTCTACACAGGGAATACTGCAGACTTTTCAAATAAGCTCCTTTGATCAGAACTTCAAATCTCATTTCCAGACAACAAGATCTGGATCCTCGTCACAGTTTACTGTTGCCAACGGACAAGTAAGTCTTCGAGGACACAGCACAGACTTCTCAGAGTTCCCCCTAGTGAGAGTAACTGAGACTAGGTCTCAACTGAACTCCTCCCCGGACGTTTCATCAAGTGAAACCTTTGGCTGAAGGGAAGGGAGGAGGGGGGGGGGATCATTTCTGTTAATAATTTCAGCTGCACTTTATCTCATGTCTCCTGTTTTGCCAAAATAAGCCCCGTTACGTACTATGTACTGTTTCTGAAAGCATTTTGTTAGAAAACATAAGTCGTGTTTTGTTTAGTTTTTCCAGCCTCACATTGTAGGTATACTGAAAATGGATAAATCACATTAGCATTTCCCCCTTTTAAAAAAAACAAAAACAAAAAACAATTTGCATTATTATTGTTGTTATTACGTGTATATTTGTTGCTCCAGAATGTACATCAAGAGATTACGTGACCAAAGTGTAAAGCAAGAGACATTGAACTACATAGTCACATACCATTGCCATAGAGCTTATTGTGAATGTTTCTGTCAATCAGTTTGCCTTGCACAAACAGCGTCTCAGCTCTTGCTGCTCAATGCAATATTTCCACCTAGTAAACTGTAGGCTCTATTTATGTATGCTTTTCTCGCTCTTACTCTAGCTACCTCCCCTTAACTCGATCTGGTTAAATTTAAGTTCACTCCTAGACCCTTTTGTATTTCTGACAGGTACCTCCTGTGAAATTACCTACTGAAACGAAACCATGGTTCGATCACGACTAATTCTTCGCTCTACGTCGTAGTCGCTTTAATCTCAGCTGAAGTGGGTGTTGGGACAAGATATATGTGTAATGGATGCCACAGGAAAGATTGAACTGATTGCGCTTGTCTCATCTGGAATCTAGTTCATTTTTCCAAGCACTGATTTTTACAAATGTGATATTATGGCAGGATGAGCTGTAGATTTCAAAGTTGTAAAGGTTTCGTCCCCTACCCTCCCCTAAAATAGGATTTGGGTATCAAATAGCTGCACACATGTGATGACTGCAGGATAATTTTTAATTTTCTTTGGTAGCATGAGAGACATGTAATGAAATCACTTAACAGGATTGTGCTTAACGTTTGCACAATTTGCACAATCTTCACTACAGGAACTGTAGTACTTACTTTCACAGTGGAGGAATTGCGCAGCACCTTCACTTAAAAAGACAACAGTTTTGTTTAATGAGATTTCTGACACTGACCACTTAGTGGAAACTGTCAGATTTGAGTTACCGACGATGCTCTTCGCTTTAGACGCCTGCGATGAGGTGGCTCTCGTGGCTGCGGTTTTACAGTACCTTGTTGTTGGTCTTGGAGAAATGCGCAGGCTCTGAGGGAACGACGACGCGACAAGGACACCACGGTTTTATTATAAGGCTATATTGTAAAATATACAGCACACGTGGAAATGCTCAGTTCCCCAGTTTCATTTATTGTTTTGCGCCTGTGCCTTTCTTTCTTTTCTTTCCTTTTTCTTTTTAATATTCCAGCCTTTCCTATACTCATTCCTTGACACACGTCTCTTTTCACACAGTCAATGCTCTAAGGCTACTAATTCAACTTGCACAGTAAGAACAAACACATAAGCTATCAACCTATTCGATCTGTAATACGTTGACATCTGGGAGCTTCATTTGATTTTTTTTTTTTTTTTTGCCCATTATGTTTTATTATTTTAGAACTTTAGCAAGAAATAACTGTTATGAAGTTGGAAGAAGGAAATGACATTGTCGTGTACTGTGCTGCAGTATGTCTAGATGAGTACAGAATCATGCGTTAGATATCTGTAGTTTCGATACTTGATTACCGCCTTGTTTGCTAGAATTCAGTAGGACACCGTGCTGTTTTATCACACTGTTGATTGTTTTTCCACGTGTCCATGTATGTATGTCCTCTTATCTCGTTGTTTTTGTATTAAACACTGTTTTTTTTTTTTGTTTGTTTGTTTGTTTGTTTTGTCGCCGCCATCAAATTAAGATTTGCATGCATAAAGCTCCCTCTTGTTAAACTTCTACCGACAATCAGGGACAGCACAGCACTCACGGTAATCATCAGATACTTTATTTTTCCTCATTGAACATTCCCTCTAGAATGTATAGACAGTACCCTGCTGTAAATACTTGTGTATATTTTTCATGTTCTGAGAAGTACTGTTAGATCTTTGTGTCAATAGAGAGACGAGGCCTGTGCAAGAGACACTTTTTTTGTCAACAGACAGCACATGGATTAGATTCCCAGCATTTATTAGATTCAGCAGCGAATGCTTTTCAATTGCCGCCAAGATGTGAGGTTTGTATATATATCTCACTGCTGTTGTCGGAACAAAATGGACATGTTTTATACCGTTTTATTACCGATTGGTAAAAGGACATTTTTTGTAAGTAAGTGCAGATTGTGCATTATGATGGGTTTTACTATATAACAATTGTTGGTAATGAAAAGCCTCCAGACAACATTAATTTGGGTTTAAAGTAATACTCTGATATCAACGTTTTTTGTATTTCACAGCTTTGAGCAGGTTCACGTAGATTGTGGATGGCAGAAATATTACTCATTTCATTGTAAGCATTTTTTTTTAAAAGCACAGTGTGTATGAATAATTCTGCTTTGGAAAATTGTATCCCATGAATTGTCCACAGAGAGTTTTGAACTCAGTTGAGCATTTTAAAATGCATTACTGTTGATGGGAATTTGTTAGTTATATGAGCAGTACTATGGTATTTTTTCCTTTTTTTTTTTTTAATTAAACTGTCACCATTAACCTGGCCATAAGTGTCCTTGTGTAAGCTAGAGAGAAAAAAAATATTTGTTTTGTGTAAAAAGACCAGAATTATGAATTTTTTGATAAAACTATTTTTGAAACATGTCATTTAAGGCACTGATATGTACAGTATATCATATGCAGTTGCTATCGCTACCTTCATTTATCTCTGTATAAGTTGTTTGTGTCAAGATCTCTCAAATACAAATAGAAATCTCGTGCTCCAGAGTGAACTTTGGCATTTTCCTACTTTTAATGAACTTGACAAGGAAGCCTTAGGGCTTCACCCTATGGTTGATCTTAAGTTAGATGGTAAGGTGTATTTGCATGGTCTCTAACTTGTTGGGTCGAGTGAACGTGTTATAAGAATAATGTGCAGCTTTAATTGTAGCTGATTAATTTCGGTCAAGTAACCCTTATGATTAGATTTTTGCAATATGTTATGATTTGTACAATCGGATTAAATTGTTTTGATTGTTGTGTGTCACGTCCTTATAAATAAACAACATTCACAGTATGTGACCTTGAATTCTTTTTGATATGCTTATGTTATCTAACTGCTGGTGCCACTCGCTGTATAGTAGGATTTACTGAGGAAAGCAAACACTGAATTTCCATATGATATCTTAATTACATCTGGAATTAAAGAGGATCTGTTGGAAAAATTGGTTAAACACTAAAAAAAAAAGCTGCTTTCTGGATCTTCTTTAAAAGGCTGTAACAGCTAACAGGTGAGCTGCTCTCGCTGCTTTGTGTGTAGTGCCCATAGAACAATGCTCTGCTGTACATCCTGTTGTAAAATAGCTGAAAGGACAATGACAGAGCAAATGACGAAAGTATAACAATTAGGTTTGTATGTGTAAGGTCAATATGATCATAATATTCACTTTAGGCAATTTAGAGTTTGACGTTATGGTCACCTGAGTTTCACAGAGAACTTCGTTGTTGAAAAAGCCACACAGAGACTGCACCGTATTTTTGAGGAGATTATTTTATTTTAATAATTTAATAGAAATGCTGGAACAGATTTTTAAATACATAAGTATGCCTGTAGTAAATATTACTGATTAAAAACTGCAGTGTGGAAGTTGCAGATAGAATCAAGTGAGTAGATATTCAACACAAACTCTTCAATCCACTTTCCCCTGAATCATCTCCAAGAATGACTTCTTACGTCTTCCACCTACAGCCTCCTCCGGCCACTTTCCGATGCCCCTGCCCTCCATCAGCGAACCCAGCATCCACCCACAGATCTGACAGACACCAACAGACACAAAACCTTGAGCCTCTGTGCAACCCTGCTCTGTGAGCTGATTAAAGTGCGCCCGTTTCCAGCTAATACCTCCCCCCAGCCACCATCAGATCTCAATTCTAGCCTCCACCTGCACACACCTCTAAACACATGCTCCAACCACAAGTGATTGCAGCTACAATCTGAAGCCACCATCACGCACCGACAGCTCTGTATTGTATCATGCAGCCTGAGCCTCCACCCTCCTTCCAGCAACCTGCAGTTTTCTCCAACTGCAGATTCATGGCAGGGGGTTCTTCTGTGTGGTCGTCATGTGAAGATGTCCATACAAAGTAAAAAAAACAAAGGGGGGTTCAGTAGAAATTTGATTTATTTTTATTGTGCTGTGATAACTGAGGGTCACAACGAATCCAAGTGCAAACAATGAGTGAAACTGTCAAATGAAGTTTCCAAACTGAATGTAAAAATAAATAAAATACATAACAATACATAGATTTAAATTATTAAATCTCAGGAAATAAAAATATATTAAAAAACAGCATGATAAATAGCTGAATAGCTTTTCACTGTGCAGCACTTTAAGGGAGGCTTCACTGAGAATGGGTCTTTAAGCATGGACAGGTCACAATTTAGTACAAGCCATTTATTTAGCAGTTGTTTTATAGGAGTTTGTTTTAGTTTTGCATTTTCTTTTTTTTTTTTTACCTGAGTCCCACTGAGTCACAGCAGCAGCACAGATGGGCCACCTACTGGTAAATGTAGCACTGAGAGAGGGATCAGGCTCAGGTTTTATTAGGAGTTCTATAAATTAGTTTTCCTCCAAAATCTGAATCAACCTAAATCACCTGAGGTGTCAACCAAATATTACCTGCCCACCTGGAGGGAGGGGGTCCGGTCACCCACTCCCACATCCTCAGCACGTGTGTGCCTTCATCATGTAGCCCTGCAGAAATAAAACCCAGTCATCCTCTGCTATAATAAACGTCCCGATGGTCCAACAGCTGGTTTCCCCATGGCCTTGATGTTTGGGAAAGAAGTGCACTAATAAAAGATAAGGATGTTGGGCACTTTTGCTGTAATCATTAGTCAGACTTACCTTCTGCGGGGCTTTGCCAAAACCAACACCTGGATCCTTGAGCAAACGAGCAGCAACACACCCTGGAAGATAACCAACGAAGTAACAAGCCGGGGACAGCAGCAGGAGCTGGACTCACCTCTGAAGATCTGGAATAATGAACTGAGGGATTTTTATTTTATTTTTATTTTTTTTGGACAGTTTTACGCATGGATTAAGTTGAGGTAAGATTTAGCTAGCGCTCCGAGGCAACCTCACACCAGACGCCGTTCAAAAATCTGTTCATTTAACTATTTTCCTGCTTAAAGACAAAACAAACCAAAAACAGAAGAAGCATCCACACATACACGTGTTTGTCCTTAAATCTGCGCAATATGGCGAAGACTCCAACGAGACAGCACTATGCTATGATTGTGTTTTAATAGCATTGCTACACGTATTTGTTGAAATTCATTCAGAAAAAAAAAAAAACGAGGTTAATATGTGAATACAGTTCTATTCAATGAAGTTTTACTTATTTAAAAAGTTACCGTGTTGGCTATTGTCTAGAAGAAGACAGAGAAATAGTCGATAATAGAAAGCTGCATGTTTTACATAGAGACCTTAAATTGACACTTTTGTCGATGAGGTTTTGTATTGACCCAGCGTGACCTTCGGAGTTTAGTTAGTGAGCTGGACTTTAGGTATTCACAGAGATACGGAAGCCCGTTAGTACGGCTAAATAATCCTAATTTATAGCTAAACAGTAAAGTTTGCCCCTGTTTGGTGTCTGATTTCTGTCAGTGTGCTCCCACCGCCCTTTTGTTGACGTGTGTTCAGCTGCACACATCCTGCTGCACCTGTTTCTGTTGAACCTGCATAGGCTGGACCAGTTTCAAGGCAAACTCAAGTCAACTTCCTGCACAGGACAAACTCAAGCGGGCACTTGATTAATGGATTCGATTCCCTCAGCTGTTTCTTTTGTCCCTGTGTGAGAAATATGAGTAACTTTTGGCAAAAACCAAACAGGGAAACCTGATCCGGAGGCCGGCTGTTCACACCTGTGCGGTGAGATGGAGACTCTTCCAGCAGGCTGGACTGTGCACAGAGGTGACAAGGAAGGTGATGGGACGGGACTGTTGAAGGAGGAGGTTACCGATGCCAACACAAACACACACGTCCATGATCTGTTTCATGAAGACGCACAGGTGAGATGCGTGACGTGTGTGTGTGTGTGTGTGTGTGGTCTTAGTTCTGGTTTGGATGTTAAATGTTGAGGCTGTGTTGTTTGTCTTTGTGCTGTCATTGCTTCTCTACTAAATGTAAAATGTGAAGCACTTGGGGTCTGCTAAAATAAATCACTTTAAAACAACCCAGCGCTGGATTAGTTGTTTCTTTCTGCAGGGCTTGCAGCACTCCAGCCGACCGTGGTGGAGGATCAAACTGTTCGTGTGGGAGCCCGTGCTCTTCGGCACCTGGGATGGAGTTTTCACCACCTGCATGATCAACATTTTCGGTGTGGTTCTGTTCCTGCGTACCGGCTACCTGGTGGTAAGTCACACAGTGTTTTGCATAAAACAAATTGGTGAAAATAAATCCTACAGCTCTGTCAGAAACACATGTTTGAGGTTAAGTGTAGACCAGGAGCAGAATCCACATGGTCACAATCCTTTTTATATCTGCAAACATCGATTTAACTGTGATTGCAGGGGTAAGAAAATGTGTGCAACTGATAAAAGGATTGCACTTTGAAGCATTTTCACTTCTACACAATATTAAGCCTCATGTTTAGGAGCAGCGTGCCCTTTTCGCATCTCTGTTCGGCGCTGTTCAAGCTTCAGATCTGTATTTTTAGCAGCAACCATCATTAAGCATGTGTCACCCTGTCAGTGAAAACAAAACACTGTAATGTGCATGTGTCATCGCAGAACATAGGCCACCATACAAAGACGCTGTGATCCTAATTACTACATCCTAACTAAAACCCTGTGTGGGTTTAGTTTGACAAATAAAAGAAAAACTAGTTTGCCATGTGGGGAACATGCTGCAAAGAACAGTGGGATTGAGTTGAATCTTTTAAATATTGGTTTCAATGCAGTGTGTGTACAGACTAACAGCAGGATAAGATTCAAAGAAAGAATACATAGAAAAAAGCTGTTCCATGTATAAAGTGCAATATGTGCAAAGCTAATTCAGCTACATTATTATAAATCAACCCATGGAGGGATGTATACAAAATCACACTCCGCTGGATTTATATCAGTGACTATTATCTGTCCCCTGACATCATGCAGGGAAACACGGGCGTGCTGCTTGGGATGCTCCTGGTCTCCATGGTGGTACTGGTTGCTTTAGTGACGGTAATGTCTGGGATCGGCTTGTGTGAGCACTGTGGTGCTGGAAGTGGAGGAATCTACTCCATGATATCCACTGTCTTGGGTGGCAGGGTTGGAGGTACAGTGGGCCTCCTTTATGTGTTTGGACAAGTGAGTAACAGTTTGGACTGAGATTAAATATTTAAATGTAATAGATTTTATGGAGGGCCATATTTTTCATTAAAGTACCCCTGTATTGTCTCTGGTGCCATGTTCACTCCCCCTGCAGTGCGTAGCTGGGGCCATGTACATCACAGGTTTCTCTGAGTCGGTGGCGGAGCTGCTGAGTCTGCAGAGTCAGTGGGCGGTGCGCGGCATGTCGGCGGCCGTGCTGCTGGCCCTGCTTGGAATCAACCTGGCCGGGGTCAAGTGGATTGTCCGACTTCAACTGCTGCTGCTGGCTGTGCTGGCAGTCTCCACACTAGACTTTGTCATTGGCACCTTCACTCACCTTGACCCAGGTATGGTTGCATTGGGATAGTGTGCATCTGCTAAGCCGAGATGGGATTGGGTTAAGGTGGAAAGGATTGAGGTTATCATGGATGTTTTGTGTCAGCTGTCAGTGTCTACTGATGCTATGTTATGCTATATGTTTTTTCAATTGTAAATAATCCTCAAATTCAGGTTTCTCTTCACGTATAATCCTGTTGATGCAATAATATTCACTGCTCATGGTGTTTATATTGAGTGTGTGTGTGAGATTTTAGTGGACAGGTGCAGGTCGGGGGGAGAGTTCGGTGTGGAAAATTACAGCATACATTATGACATGTCAAACAAAGTTAATTGCTACATGGCATTACAGTGACTGCTAGGATCCGTGTTAATGTTATTAGCGCCCCCTGTGCTTTCTCTGCTACAACTGTCTAAAGCAACACAAACAACAGGACTGTGGTGATAACCGAGCTGTGAACACCGAGGTTACCCAAGATTTATTCACAAGGTCAAACGTTGTGTCTGTGTAAAAACTCTGAGCAAAGTGAAAGTGCTTCATATCAGTAACGAAACATCAACCTGTGAAGAAAAATATGATGCATGATGCAAGTTTCCACAGTCTTGTTGTCAAATGACTGTGTTCTGTATGTGATTCACTGATCTCAGCCCCCTCCCATTCTCGTGTCTCTGGGAGGGGGCTGAGATTTTGTTGTTCCATGTCAGAAAACTATTTAGCATGGACGAGAATGGTGAATGTCTGTGACCCGATGAGACCAGTAGGTGGCGCTGTGGGGTCACATTTCACTTCTTCTGTTTGACACCTTCAGATTCAACACATGGTTTTGTTAGACAGTTGTGTAAAGTGCAGTTACTCCGATGTTGAAGGTGTTTTTTCTATTTTTAATGTTTTGTTTTTTTCCCTCTTGTTATTTTGTGCTTGTGTGTGCGATGGGGATTTTTTTTTTTTCGAGTAGGTGGTATTCTTTTGCCCGCCTTCAGGAAGTCCTTCACCACATTTCCTGTCCTCACTGATTATCGACATCCTGTCAGTGGGAAGAGAAAAGTGTTCCAGAGGTCAAGCCAGTCTTTGTGTGACACTCACTTCACTCTCTTTTTAGAACCTGTTGTGTACACACACAATAAAACATGCATATAAAGTCTCTGGATGCTTGATCAGGAATGTGTTTGTCGCTGAGGTTAGGGTGAGGTTCTTCTCAAATTATAACAGTGTAAAAGTAGAATTCATAGAGCTGCTTCTGGTTGCATTAGATTGTACAGGTGTGCCTAATAAAGTGGTCAGTGAGAATAGCTACATATATCTCGATTCCTGTGCAGTGGTTAGTTTTTGCAACATTTAGCTTTACTCCTACCACACTCCCCTGTGCCACTAAGACCAGGCTCATAACCTGCACGGCCCCACCCGCTCCCAGCCTCCAGCTATCTTTAAAGCGCAGCCGGACGAGGCAAGTTTGCCGTCGACGAGCTGCGGGCTTCTCCAGGTTTTTCCAGTTAAGAGCTGCTGTGTGTTTGATGGTGACCTAATGGTTGGCAGTCGACCAGCAGGTCCCCTCGCTATCTGACACAGCCCTGATTAGCACTGCATTGCACATCCTGAAGGGGAAAAAGAGCCACCACCAAAATCAAGTGGTCGTGGTTTGATTTGATTACATGTTCCCTGTGTGTATTTGGCGAGACTATCTCCATGACAGGTTTCAGACACCAAAAGTATGTCATGTCTGTGGTGTATTATTATGTATTATAAAAACGTAATTGATATATCGACTCGTGTGTGTGTGTGTGTGTGTGTGTGTGTGTTGTATTAACTCTCACTTGTAGACTAACCTGGCGTCCTCTTTTCTCCAGCCAGAAGAATCTGTTGAATGACTTAAGATGACAAGTCTGGAACAGTTCTTCAGAACAGGTGCATTTACATAAAGTTCAATGTGTGAGACGGCTCGGAGTGGTGCTTTATCATCCCAGACAGGAGGAACCTTAAATTCCCACTTGATTTCCACAAGTGTAGTAAATTATCCCGTCGAGTCAGTAACACTGCCAACGTATTGTCTGTGCCCAAACAGTTCAGCCACAAACCCTTCTGATAGTGGTACTTAGATGAAATACAATCTGACATGCCTTCCCCTGTCCCTGTAGTTGAAGTCTATTCCCCACACAACAGGAAGCCACAATGTTCTCCTTGGGCCTGGGGTTTAGGGTGTTAACCAGTCTCACCCACATATTTGGAAAATGACAAAGAGAAAAGGCCGGAACTGAGATCTGAGGCCTGCTGCTACTCCAGACGCCACCACATCATTTCCCCACTGTGATCCTGCTTTAATATATAGTTGTCATTCATCCCAGTGGGACCCGGCTCCACCTCTGGAACACCACAGCCTTACCCTGTTTCCCCCATGCACGAGCCTTTATACTGGTTAGTGTGGGAAAATGGAGGTCTGTCAGACAGAGGGAGAGGCCTCAGATGCTCATGTAATCTGACTACACATTCCTGCCTGTATCAGGAATGCTGAGTTCAGAAAAGGAGCCCCTCTCTGCCTATACACTTGCTTTACAGACAACATGCGTTCTCACCACAACATGCTCTCAGCACAGCTTAGTCCTGAAACCTGCTTGGTCGCCATGTCTGTGAAGCAACATTTAGTTTGTTGTTGTTGTTGTTGTTGTTATTGTTGTTGTTGTTGTTGTGAGCTTCTCGTGCTTTATTGCACTATATAATATACACATCGCGAGATACAAAATGCTGAAAAAAATCAGCTAAATAAACTGGAAGTCTGTATGATGGCTGGTTTTTGCTCATTACGACATTAAGAATCGAAGGTTGGATCAGCATCTCTGTGAGGCTGCGCAGATCTTCGTCCAATTCATCAGTGAATTCTTAGAAAATTCCAAACTTGAAACTACTTAAAAGCTCATTTAATTTCTGTTCACACAGTAGACACAGTTAGTCTTATTAATATGTGAACGCCCCAACTGAGAGTTAGGTATGATGTTGTAATATGGGTGGGGAGCCCGTTCTGCAGACATAGACACTGACTGGCCTGGATTTGTTAGATTTGGATTGTTTGGACAGTGGGCAGTCGCACCGGGTCACAGAGTGAACATGACTTTGCTCTCACGCTCTTATTTGATGTCAGTTTTTACAGACTCCTTGAATTCTTAGCCTTGAAAATGTGCCAATTTGGAATAGCTACTATGTCCAACCTTTTCTGGCTTTTGGCTTTTGTCTAAAACAAAAGAGTAAAAAAAAAAAAAAAAAAAAGGGGGGGAGCATGCGCATTCAGACTTTTCTCTCTCTCTCGCTCTCATTCTTTCTCTCAAACTTGGAAGCCGCTAAGCTTCTGTAAAGGGTGGTGACTTCCTCTTGGATAAACATGTCATTAATCTGAGAGAACACATTCTTTCCCATCGCAAGATAACCAAGGGGGAAATGTCCTGTGTTGTAACGTAGGAAGGCCGTCCAGATTGTGGAGTTCAAATGGCCCCCATCGAGGCAGAACAGTCTCCACTCACACATGAGACTGGTGTTACCTGTGCTGTCTTCTTTTGCATATTTTATATATATTTGGCATTTATTAGATTGCAATGTATGTATCAATACATTTCTCTGAGGGGTTTCCTATTGCTGTATTTTGATATAACTGGCAAATATCAGTAGTACTATGCATGATATGTTTTTGGATTTCTGGTTAAAGCCGAACACGGATAATGCTGTGAATTGTTTTTAATCTGCATGTGGACTGTAATAGTAGCTATAAAATCACTGGATGTACCTTTTTTAACTTTAGGGCTAAAAAATGGCGCCCTGCAGGGCCTTATGCCCCTCTTTTGGGCCACAGGATGGGTCAAAACATCATTTGACATGAATATTAAGCTTCCGTAGGCCTGTTCACCCATGTTAACTGTTAACTGAGCATCATATTTACAGCATACTGTACATATGAAGATGTAAAACTATGCAGAATAATTTTTGAACCAGTAACATTCTGGTAGTCAGCCACAGCTGTTGGCCTTCAATAAGAATTTAAGTTTCCACATGTTTCCGGTTACCCCTAGTGGTGTATTTTATTACAAAGGTTGTATTTATTGTTGTATTTATTTAGGGCTCAAAACATAATAGAATAGTTTGTCGTGGACTTAAGAGTGCTGAGTAACATTGAAACTGTTTTCCGAGCGTTTGTAAATAATGTTGTGGATTGAGCTTTATCATCAAGACCTCACAGTATGAGATGGACCTTGCAGCGAGATTATTCCTGCAGTTATTTAAAATATTGGTGCAAGTCATTCAATGTGACATTGCGTATCATATTCTGTCGGATAACAGGTTGATATTGTGCGTGGTGAAGACGCGTAAGGAATCCTGACCCAAGGTTCGGTGCTGATGAGCTTTGTCGCCTCCTTTTTTTTCAGAACACGGTTTCATCGGTTATTCAGCTGAGCTGCTCAGAAGCAACACGATGCCAGATTACAGCGCAGGAGAAACATTCTTCACAGTGTTCGGGGTCTTCTTCCCTGCTGCCACAGGTTTCTCCTTTTGCTGTCACATTACATAAAAAAAAAAAAAACCTAATCGCTCAAGCCCTGCTTTCATTTGTCGCAGCTGCATATGCAGTGTAAAAATAGGTTTCGTATTGTACAACATGTTGTGAACATTTTTGTGGTTTTTGTTTGTTTGTGTGTGTGTGCGTGCGTGTGTGTGTGTGTGTGTGTTTGTGTGTCTAGGGGTAATGGCAGGCTTCAACATGAGCTCAGATCTTCAGCGGCCTGAACACAACATCCCTGTGGGAACTCTGGCAGCTGTCTTCACCTCGTACGACAACACCCCAAACACACACAACTGCACAACTGTTTTAGAAAAATACTAAAGCGCCACAGCGAAACACCACACAATCCACTACACAGGGCTGCGTTCACGGTGAAAGTGCACAGACAGACCTATGTACATGTAGTTCCACAGTAAGACACTGACTTATGATCTTATCTCAAAAGCGCCTTTTATCTGTTTAACTGCGTGTCCTTGTACGAGGACTGTTTTCAGATACAATATCCTGGAGTTCCTCCCTCAAGGTATGATTCATCCAAGAGGGTACTTTCCAGAGTTTAGATCTTACTTTTGTGGTGGTGCACAGACTACTTTGAGGTATTTTTGAAAAGGGCGACCTTTTCCACTTTGATTGGAGAAACCAAACAAACCTGCATTTCCATCTTGGCCCAATTAGTCACTTGTAGAACTGTTGAAACTCTTTTTCTATTAATAGCAAGAAAGGAGCGGTTCATAATAAATCTGTGTGGTGTACTGTTGGTGACCTGCAGGTGGTTCCTGTATCTGGTCTTTGTCTTCCTTCTGGGAGCCATCTGCACCAGAGAAGCTCTGCGCTATGACTTCTTGATAGCAGAAAAGGTAACTCCTCTCTGTTTCCATCCTAGCTTGTAAGACAGGAGTTGACTTGATGTCCCCACTATGGCTCACTTTTTCTGACTGTAGGTACAGTTTAAATGTTTTGAGATGATGGACCCCTCCCCTGGTCTTTTTTACTCATATGGAAATTTACACCAGTCAGGCACATTATTAAATCCACACCTTGTTTTTAGTGTTGTGGTGAACATGTGTCAGATCTAAATGTAATGCTGCAACTGTGTCGCACCTTGGTGCATATGGAACCGCACAGCTGCAGACTTGTCGGAGTGCCCATGCTGACCCCTGCTGACCCCCCAACAACTAAAAGATCACCAGGTG
Organism: Anabas testudineus; assembly: GCF_900324465.2. Classification (NCBI taxonomy): domain Eukaryota; kingdom Metazoa; phylum Chordata; class Actinopteri; order Anabantiformes; family Anabantidae; genus Anabas; species Anabas testudineus. Next base: position 15,596,364 of record NC_046629.1, on the reverse strand, counting down.
GCTTTAATGTAGTGCCTGATTGGTGTACCACAGGTTCAAGTAGATGTGAATACTCTGCGTGCATGCAGTTTAGTAAATATTTATCATACTTTGGTGGGGAATTCTTGGCTTCATTGACCTTGGATTTGGTGCCATTTGGGAAGTCCAGGCATGTTAACTTTAGCCAGACCAGAGTTGAGCTAAGGGGAGATTCATGCACATGCAATAATTCCCTTTCACAGTGTAGTTATGTGCCGTAACACGTGGGAGTGCTGTAACGGATCAGACTGTGGTGAAGCGCAGATCAGTGAGACTGCTGAAGTATTTGCCAGTTTGTGTGTTAGTTGATCTGTGTCATGGCTTAAACTGGAGATGAATTAGTGATTGTTCTTGCGTCGATTAATTTAACGACCAGCAATAGAGCAGCAATAATGTCCAGGTCCAAGTTACTGACCAATGTCACCATATGATCTACTAATACTAACCCATTATACTAGCACTCATTGAAAACAAAATATTGGATTTAGCTTTAATCAGTCACTGAATGATTTCAGTCGCTGACTGCTCCATCAGTGGGTAGTTCTCATTGTTTTCATAATGGGTTGGCTGCAGCGGAACTGAACTGGGTGTTGCTGTTGTGAGCTCCCCAGCCCCACCCCATCCTCTTCCACCCTCTGTTTGTTTTCCTTCTTCCTCCAGGTCTCCTTGGTGGGTTTCCTCTTTCTGCTGGGCCTCTACATCTCCTCCCTGGCTTCCTGCATGGGTGGCTTGTATGGAGCACCCAGGATCCTCCAATGCATCGCCGAGGAGAGGGTCATCCCCGCTCTGGCCTTCCTGGGAAAAGGGGTGGGTGGGTGAATGGATGGATGGATGGATTCAAGGCATGGGAGGGACATCTGGACTTGCGCTGACAGCATGCAGAAAAAAATATTAGCTATTCACTGTGATGTAAAATGTAGATGATTTAGTAAGGGTGTGTGTTAATGCAGCAGTGAGTTCACTTTCATGCACAGTCATTACTGGCTCTTAAATTGTCACATTAACAGAACCGGGCAGTTAACCCCTTTAGACACTGACAATTTGTTGCTCCTGTTAACACGTCAGCGCTCATAAGACTTACTCTTTGTGGCCAGTATAAACACGAGGAATGATTACATCAAGTAACACCTCTTTCAGTGTTCACGTGAGCATCTGACCATCGACTTAAGACAGACCTGAAAAATTGTGAACCTATATTTTAGAACTAATTTATCGATGTCTTTTAAATGGTTCCTAAGATTAGCTCAGTTATTGAGTTGCGGTCAGCAAGTGTAGGGATCTTGATTTTTTTGGCTGAGCCTTAAAAGAAAATCGGTAAACCAGAAGTGAAATAATTTACTTCCCTGCTTTAGAGAGTAGCTGCTAATTGATCACATTAATAATTGATTGCTCTCATAATTCAGCAGACCTTCAAACTAAACATACTCTTAGGCATTTTAGGATTTGTCTGACTGTTTACTGTTTTATTTTAGGTGAATCATATTAGCATGATTAGATAAAGTTTGTGCTGGTAATGTTTTCACTGATTACCAGCAGTAGACATCATGTTTTAACTGAATGTATAAGGGTTTGTGATGTGTGGTCTGTACAGGAAACAGTTCAAGGCAGCCTAATTATAGTGTGTGGACTCCAGTCTGTGGAACCGAGTGGACTGACAGCAAAGCGGCTCACTGCTGCTACAAACACACACACACGTTGTCACATTGACGTCCTGACCCTGTCCAACTTAGTTTTCCTCAGACTTCCCTGGATGGCAGCAGTTGCTGACCTCTCTCAGTGGGTTGGAATGAGGCTCTAGACATCTTGGCCCAAATCAAAGCTTCAGAACAAACGCAGGAAGGGCGACGGGCAGGACTCTGCTCCGCTGTGTGCTCTGGAGGCCTGCCAGGCACACAGCAGTGCTCCTTAAACTGTGTGACATGGGACCTGGGAAGTGAAAGCAAAGTTACCCAACTATGTGTTTAAAGCTATTTTTTCCATTTTGAGAAAGATGTTGGGGCATCATTTTGTCCTACATGATTTTTCAGAAACATCAATGTCATTCAATTCTTAAACTCACCTAGTTATGTAAACCCTGTAGTAGAACATACATGCCAAAATTTACTAGATGTAATAAGAACAAACACTTTTAATTGGGGGGAAAAAGGCATACTGGAAAGAGGACTTAGTTTCTCATGAGCCATGCAGATGTCCAGTGACAGGCTGTGAGGAATGACTGAGCGTGGCTCCTGACCAACGAAAGGCCTGATGAAGTCATGGGAAGATTCTGCGGAATGGTTTATCTAGCAGAATTGTAGTGGAAAAAATATGAGCTTTGGGATGTATTGAACTTTTGATAGCCATGGTGACAACTGCATAGTAAGACCCAAATTGTAACTGTTCCTGTTTTTCATCAAGAGACATCATAGTCATGTGAGAAATCTAACTGTGCTGCTCTGTCCTTCGGTAACAGAAAGGCCCAAACAGGACGCCGGTGGCTGCTATCTGTCTCACCAGCCTGCTGACGATGGCCTTCATTTTCATTGGCCAGGTTAATGTACTAGCTCCCATCGTTACCATTAACTTCATGCTCACCTACAGCTTCATCGACTACTCCTACTTCAGTGTAGCCATGACCTTCCAGTTGCAGAGTAAAGAGAAGGACACCCCCATCCTGGCCAAAGGAAACCAACGGAGATCCACCAGGCAGAGCTCCAGGCCACTCATTGAAACGGCTCTCCAGAACTATGGGAGTGGAGGCGAGAGTTTGCAGAGTAAAGGCACCTTACTGGAGTTCACCAAGGACATGGATCAGATCTTTCCACCTCTCTCAAATGTTGATGCTGGGGCTGAGAAGACCTCTTCCATGCAAGAGCTGAGTAGCAGACGCAAGAGCCAAAAGGCCACCGCTAAGCAGAAGCTGATGAACAGCTTCGGTTTGGACTTGAACAGCAACATGTTTTCAGAACAGAAAGGAGAGGAGATAAGTTCAGAACCACTATATGAGGAAGCTGACATGCAGTGTGGAAGCGGAGAGCTAGAGGCTAGAGAAACGAACGCGTGCCATGTTGAACAGGACTCGCCTGCAGAGCCTCGCACAGGTGATGACCTTTACCCTTGAAACCTTAGAGTAGAAGACTAGAACAGGAGTAGAGCTCGTTGAATTTAGTTGTACATGTTTTTAGTAAACTCATTTAATCTGTCAGGTGCTGACGGTAAAGCAGAACACCAGACCTTCGAAATCCAACCCATGCAGGATTCATGCTATGCAAAGTTCTGCAACCACTGGATTGCTCTTATTGGAGTAGGTTCCACAAGCTGGACGTCGTTTCTTTTTGTTGTCACTGATTATTTTCAGGAAATATTTACTAAATTCAATAAATAATGCTAATCTATCAATTTCTTCTTTCTTTTTTTTTTTTTTCAGGCTTTGTGCTCCATAGTGATCATGTTTGTTATTCAGTGGCTTTATGCCTCAGCAAACATACTTGTTGCCTTGCTGCTCTTCTTCTACATTGGGAAAACAAGTCCTGGGCTTCCTCTAGGTGATTGCCTCACTTATTTTTTACTGTTGAGTTAACCCAAACACCGCAAGAAGTAAGAAATGAGAAGCTCCTCACTGCATCTGTTAGTGTTAAATAACTTGTTGCCAGCTGAAACAAAATTATCCATGCAGTAATAATTGGCTCTTACCTATTTGCTTAAATCCAGGTGGTGACTTTGTATCAATTAATTTTTTTTAGGATGGGCTCTGAAGTATTTGGACAGACTAACACACTGATGGTGTGTGTGTTAGTGGTGGCTGTGACTGTAAGTGTTTGAGGTCTGTCTGGAACCCACGGACATCACCAGATGCTAGGTTTCTTACCCAGTGACGCTCTGCCAGGTCCTTTACTGTAGTCCTCTTCGGCCCCTGCTTCCCTTTGGTGCGTTTTGCATTCAGCAAGTAAAAAATGCACGCTCAGCTGGATTCAGGTCAGATTTGGCCCCTTTAGTGCAGTCAACGTCTTTGCCTTAAAACATCTCTGCTGAATCTCAGCAGATAATAAAACAACTCAGAATACATGCTGATGTTTTTGTTAGCAGTCACAACATGAGTAAATGCATACAGGGGAACGTCTGGCAGCTGTACATGCCCACGCCACAATAACACTTCCACCATGCTTTAGATCATGAGCTGATCTGTCTCCTCGCCAGACCTTTCGCTTTCTACCATTGTGATGCAAGTCCATCTCTCTCGTGTCTCCATATTGTGTTGTCTCAGAACTGTACAGTATTTCTACATGTGTTTTTGCTAACTCTTATCTGATCTTCCTGATTTTGAAATGTGTCTGTTGCGTACGTCTTGTGGTAAATCTGTATTTAACAGCTGAGCATTAAATCATCCCATTACTTTTAGACTGGTGCATTATGTCTAACTAAAAACATCCTCATGAACAGTTCCTAATTGAACATTTGGGCCACATGCTGTTGTTATGTGACCTAGTGACATATTTGGTCACATTTCTTGGACTTTAACTTGCGGTTTCTGTTCCTGGCAGGCTGGCAGCTGTTGTGGCTTTGGATTTCTAGAATAGCTCACTGGGACAGCATCTGTGCGCGCTGCTTTAGCCTTCAAGGTCTTAGCATTTCAGAGCTTAAGCTCTGCACCACTTGTCCAACAGGTGACAAGAGGCACACAGAAGAGATGCTGTGCGCCTCTCTCACTGTTGCCAAGGTTTCAGTTAAAAATACTGACTCACTGACAAACGGATTTGAATCTTTTGGGTGCTGAATTCATTAAAATCATAAGCTAAAATTACAATTTGGATTTGGCTTTATCTGCAGGTATGGCAGCTCGTTTCAACTTTTTCACATGGCTCAAATCAACAGTGAATAGCATGTGCAGGTACAGTATTTGTGTTTGTTTGTTATTTTGTGAAATGGTCGGTCTGCAGTCAGTTTGTGAGAATGAGTAACACATAAATTACATCTTTAAATGTCATTACTTGTCCAGATGTACTGGAATATTAGAAATATTACCTGTATTTTTTGAAAATGTTTTACTTATGTGCCAGTTTCCTGTGTCATACTGTCATCTTTTTTTTATTCATATTATCTTTCAGAAGCAAGAGGTCGCCGCGGGATGAGATCGTAGTGACACCCTCTCTGTCCGGGGTCGGTCTGAAAACCAAACAGCTGACGGAAGAAAATGCTGACTTCGCCTCTCGTCACCGCTATCACCAGTCCTCCTTTATCGGGACCGACAAGATGGTGCAGCCGCCTCTCCACTGACTGAACTTAAACACTGCCTCAGCCACGTCTTAACACAGAGCCTGAAACCACACTTTCTGCCTCATGCTGTGTCTCATGTTGCCCTGTGAGCCACGTTCTGCACAAATATCCTTTTTAACAGAAACTTTAAGCAATGAGATGATTTTTTTTTTTCTTGTGGTGAGGAAATCTGAATGTTTTCTGAAGTTGCACAAAGTGCGTGTGTTTGTGACAGAATGAGAGAAATAGTAATGAAATGAATGTAACTATGTCATTTCAATAATCTAAAGTAAAAGTAAAGATAATTTATTTTGTGTAAAAAGTCTTTGTGGCTTAATCTGTGAAAACTCCACATTTAGAAGTTGTCAGATTATTGTACTGCTGTGTCACTTTAAAGAGCTCCATCCACCATGGTGCCTACATGGTAGAAATACTGTATCCTGTGCACATGTGACACAAGGTTTAAATAAAAAATTTGAAATGCCTCTTTGCCTGGAGATGAGTGCTTCCATGTTTCATCCAAGACGGGGTGATAGCAAATGATTTTTAAATGCTTAAGTGCTGGATTTATGTTAGGGGTGTCTCTTGACCATTCCAAACAAATTGCAATAATAATAATTATTATTATTTGTTTTAAATAAAAGAACATCTCATTATTTTTGTACCTTGAAGATGGTTAATATCTCTCAGTTTTATCAGGCAGAATTAGATTTGTGCAATTAGTGACACCAATTTGTTTTGAAACGGCCAGTTTGCATCAAGGTTAAAACTGATGGGCTGTGACTGATTTGCACATTTCAGTACTACAGATAAGCAAGAGTGTGATGTTATTTGGGCGAACTACATTTTTCACACCGTTTGGAGGAGTTACAGTTCCTGCAGCATAACAGCAAAGCAGTGAAAACCACATCCTTTAGCTCACCCCAGTTTAGGGTTTTGTTGTCGGATCAGCAAACCAACTAAAAGACGCGTGATAAGATGATGATGATGATGATTTGAGTATCAGATGGTTCTCGGGAGTGAAGCTGTTAATATGTGCATTTCTTTCTATTGTTCCCTCTGACACAAGCTTGGGCTCAGGGAACTCGGCAGCTTCTCTGTATAGAGTGGATGTCTGGCTTTCTCCTTGCATAATTTTTTGTATTCCTCAGCTCATGTCGTTATATTCATCGACGCTGCCTGCAGGTCCAGCATATTCAGCAGTGATTTCCACCATTGGCCTTCATGAGATTTCTGTAGAGGCCTTGAATCTTTTGAAAATATTTTGCACTCTAATGACAATCCAAAAACATATTTCTGTATAAAGGTTTGGTGCATCATTTTTTTTTTTTTTTTTAGCAAATAAGTTCTGCATTGTGGTATTGATCTGAGTACATACTCAATGTGAAATAACTCATTTAGCCTATACTAATTTGATCTTTGACATGTTGACGTCATTCAATTAATTAATAGTAATTAAATAATTAATAGTCCTCTGAAGCAGCTTCAAGTCAAAAGCAGAAAAAAAGGAAAAGGTAGCAGTAGGTATTTGGTTGAATAACGGGACTGCGTGTGTGTGTGTGTGTGTGTGTGTGTGCAGGAGCAGGAGGAGGAGCCCGGACTCCTCCACTGTGATAACAGGCTGCCGCCTCGCCTGCGTAATCTTCCGTTCCCCGCCGTCCGAGCAGCAGCAGCGGCGGCGGATCTCCTCCGGACCCGCTCCAGGGATTTATCCAACTCTTCCGAAACTTCCCCGAGAGCTGAAGAAGCGCTCGACCCATGGTGTCCCCCGGGAGACTCCCCGGCACATTCTCTCGACTTCACGGAAACGATCGGCGACCGTTTTGTGTGTGTGGGGGGTGTCTTGGAAATCATGGAAACGTGGGTTTTGAATCACGTTGTCGGGCTGTCTCTGTCCGTCCTCCTGCTGGGTCTGCCGGGGCCCCTCGGAGCAGGGACCCCTAGGAACAACAGCACGGATCCCGCGACGGCGGGATTTGATTACAAAGCTGCTGATGAACTCGGCATAACTGAAAGAAGTGCAACTTCATCTGCATACTCCAGCGAGAGTTTGTCCCCATCACAGAGGAACCTCCTGCTCACACACACTGCTGCTGCTGCTGAAACACAGACTGCAACTGCTGGGAACTTGGGTAAGATCAGGCTGTAGAGAAGAAGAGGTAGTTTAATCTGAGAGTCCCTTTATCAGTACCTTGTGAAATAAAGGCTGTAAAAACGTCCCCCCAAAGGGGTGTAGGTAAATACAGAGTTACAATTAAAAAGGAAGGATGAGGAACACCTGTAGATGTTACACGTTTCCTAATTAAACATGTATTTAGTCTGTGCAGATTTCACCACACAGTCTGGCATTTTATTCAGTATGATTTTCTCTCTCGCCTCTTCTGATTTAGCAGTGTGCACTTTGAAAATGATTTTAAAGAATAACCACTTATCAAAAATAGTTGATTTAATGATAATCAAGCAGCTGTCCAGGTCCACTCTTGAAATGCAACATTCCCACTGCTTTAGACGGACAGAAGGTAGTTACACATGTAGTTGTGTCGTCGTTATCTCGCTCCATAAATATAATTCACCAGAGTAACAATAGACCACTTCCACAATTCACCATTACACTATAAACCAGCCACATATCACTCCTATCACATCCAGTCACTCGCCTCTTCATTACACACACGTTGCAAGTCCCCGGTGGGACCCTCAGAACTGCACTCATCCTTCATATCATAGATTGAACAAGGTGCTAGAAACATTCCTTTGAGGTTGTGGTCTATGTTGGCACGTTGACATCACACAGATATGTCTATTGCATACCCATGATGCAACTCTCCCGTTTCACCTCAACCTGGCGGTGCTCTATTGCATTGAGATCTAGTGACTGTGCAGATCATTTGAAGTACAAGAGGTACACCCACATCACTACACTACTTGCATCAGCCTTAACCAACAAGTGGATCCGCACATTTCAGGTTGTTTACACCAAATTCTGTCCATTCTGTTGGTGCAGGAAAGACCAGGCACGGTTTTTCCAGTCTCCTATTATTCAAATTGGAAGTGAAGCGTCAGTTTCCTGTTCTTAGCCCGGTGTGTTCTTAAATCAACATAGTATTTTTTGCTTAGACAACTGCTCCTCACCGGATGTCTTCTCTCTTTCAGACCGTTCTCTGTAAACTGTAGAGGTGGTTGTGTGTGTAAATACCAGTAGAACAGCAGTTTCCGAAATACAACCGCCGTGTTCGAAGTCACATAAATCACCTTTGTTCCCCATTCTGATGCTCAGTTCGAACTCCAGCACATTGTCCTGAACGCGTCAATGCACTGAGCTGCTGCCGTGTGACTGGCTGATGAGACATTTGTAAAGTCTTAAGATGTTTTAAGCGGCATAGAGCTGTTGTATCCTTCTGGTTAAACCTTTAGAGCGTCTTTCTTAATGGGCAGCACATGGGACAACAGAGTTCTAATTTTACCATGTACTACATTACATTCAAATAAACTGCAGCTAAACTACAGCGTACGAGAAAGATGGAAATCCCATTTACACACCTGCACACCAGGCTCTGTGCAGCGTGGAGACCAAAGACATCTGCAGGAGGGGTTGCATTTCACATTTCGAGTCTGTGCATGAAGAACTTTCTCAACATTTATTTTCAGCATCAGGATGCATTATGCAATCGTTGGCAAGCGTAACACTATAAAAGTACCATAAAACGTCTAACAATAGCCGAAATGTTTAAGTCATCAACACAGAGCAAGACTGTGATTTAATCCAGCAGGTCCACATGTACACGTTTCTGAGACACTTTATTTTTAGAGGCTCAAAACTGTGATTGTTATCAGTTTCTCCTCTTATTGTAAACAAGAGGCTAGAGCCTCTTCTGTATGCTTCACCACAGAATTAAACTTATTGACATTGAGTTAACTTGTTGTCCATCAGATAAAATATTTTTTACTTTTGTTTACTCTATTTCCTTATTTCACTCCTAAACTGAATTCACCTTGCTCCACGAACACCTGCTGTTTTTCAATGTGGTCTGAAAATAAATTTGGTTTAAAAAGCTCAGCAAGTACAGTAGATCTGTAATTAAACATTTTGGATGTTACTTGTCTCCAAGGCAACGCAATAAGCTCAGTACATGTGCTGCTGTATCTAATTTATTTGAAGGATATTTTAGACGCAGTACATTTTGTATTTGTTTGAAGAATCTAGTACCTGTTGCATCTGTGTTTTCTAACCGTAATCTCAGTTGCAACTTGTCTTCTTTGTAGCAGGCTTGTGGACATTATGCAGATGTCTTTTTACATCTTATTTCACCTCTGGAGGTTTTGACTCGATTCCAGACAGCTTCAATCAAACAGTCATACACAGTCATACTGAGAGCTGCTCAACACATTTCCACTGAAACAATCTCTGTATACATAAAACTAAATCTATATAAACCTCTGACAACACAGATGCTGCTGAGAAATACGTGTAAATGATAAACTTTCCTCATTCAGATCTCACCTTATTCCCCTTTCCTCTCCTGAGGCAAGTCACAGTCATCCGGTGACAAACTTTCAAACAATGCTGTGACTCTCAAACACAGCTCAACGTTTTGTATGTGACCACACTAAAAGTAACCCCTAACAAACTACCTATTTGGCCTATTCTCACTAAAATATAAAGTACTTTGTGTATGACCATGCTCAGTGATAATCTGAACACTGAAGTACTGCATTTCTGAAGTATAGTAATGGTGAAAAGACGTCAGTGACGACTGTGGTCACAGAGATAAACAGCAGATAATCTGGGAGCGTCCCTCACTTGTTGCCAACATCACATTCCAATCTGAGTTTTGTTGCTTGTATTGGATCCAGAGTGACAAAATGAAATGAAGCGAGACGCACATGCAGAGGAAGCGGGCCCAGTGGCCCCATTCTGCCTATAGACTCCCAGCGGACAGGCTGCTCTGCCGCTGACCTCTCCCCTGCACTGGTTTTGGATGGTACCTGCTGGTCACTGTGTTGGCTGTCAGGATGCTGTTCAGCACCAACGCTCTCCCTCAGGGTGCAGTTGTTCCAGTCCTGGACTGCTGGAGAAAGGCCAGATAGCAGGCTGTCAGACAGCACGGTGTCAGGGACAGGCTGAGAACCGCCTTTAGGTCAGAGAGAGACCTCGTACACACAACTGGCACATGCGTGACTTTCTTTTCTCGTCGTCTCTGTCAGCTCAATGTTTTGTTTTACGACAAAATCTTTACTGTTCAAGACGCAGCATTGCAGCTATCAGCAACAAAAAGTTAGATAAACCCTATATACTGCAAACAGACAACGTTGGGAGCAAGGTTATAAACATAGTGCAGCAATTATCAGCCTGAAAAGACAAGCAAAGCGAAAAGGAGAGTAAATATTGGACTTAAATTAATCATATAGCCATAAACACAGCTTCACTGAACCTGAATGCACGCCCTGATCCATGGCAACAGTTTTCTGCCAGTGCCTTGTGCTCACTCAGCTTTAGGAAGGAAGTGGCTGATTCCCAGCAGAGACAGTCACAGCCATATTTAGGCTTAAAGCCTTTGTTAGAGCAGGCATGCCTGACTGCCAGTCGTTCTCCACCTAAAATCGTCGCCCCTGCAGCAAGCTACAGCACCCCTGACAGTATCTTCCCAGTTTCTGCAGGTTGAACAGAGCCGAACTCCACCTGCTGAGCACCCTCTGGTGGTCAGAGCGTAGTGGAAGTGAAGTACAGTGCAGCGTGCTGAAGATTCAACTAAGCTGGGAAAGAAAGAAACACTTAAGAGATTTTGAATGTTGGTATAAATGTGTGTTTTGGGAGAGCTGTATGCCAACATAGACGCTGAGGTATTGATATGATGTCCGGGTTTATTATCACCCATCATATAAAGCAAGCAAAGCAAACAGGGCCCATCAGCTCATGTCAAATCAGTGAGGGACATTTTTACCTGATATATAGCAGATATAAAGAGAATAGTTCCACAATTTACCGGGCTAATCACTTTATCATTTCAGCTCTACCGGTGTCACACAGAAATAACAGCGGCTCGCCTGAAGCAAGGGATTAAAATGTTGCCTGTTGCTTTGTTCTTCCACAGATACCGAGCAGACGCAAACCTTCACAGAAACAAGCAGCACATCATTAGAGACCACAAGTCTATCTACTGAACCTCTCGCCTCCACCCTTATTATTGTAGCCACCACTGAGGCCAGCAGCACCAGCAGCAGCAGTAGCAGTAGCAGTAGCAGTCTGCCCCAGGACAGCCCAGGCACCACCCTGCGATTGGAAGATGCTTCATCCTTGGCGTCACAGACAGCTGTCCTCAGTGACAGCACCTATGCTTCCACCACCATCAGCCGGGCTGGGGAGAGGACCCTGCTGTCTGTCACATCCTCTTCCAACAACAGCACTTCTTCTGCTTTTACAGAAGACTCTAATTCCCAGCAGCCCCCCTCCACCTTGAATAGTTCTGCTAGGGCAACGGAGACTGAGCATTACACGCACAGTGCCCCATCAACCATTACTGACAGCAGGCAAACAACAAACCAGCAAACAACCTATTCCTTGAAGGGGACGTCTCGTGAGACTGGGAGCCCAGGGTGGTCCCAGGGAACCCAGAGTTTAACTGGACCACCTAATTCCACCGAGCCTCAACACACCTCAACATCCGAGGAGCCCTCTGACTCCACACCATCTCTGAAAGTGACAGAGCCCAGTACTGAACAATCCGAAGTGTCGGCTTCCTCCACACCTCCCGTCACCTCACCTGCAGGAGGTGCTACCAACACCTCGGGGACAGATCAGGATTGGGACTCTAATGTTGGGACCTCTACTGAGTCCTCTACAGCAGGCCACAGATCCAGCACTCAAAACCAAGATGGAACAGAGGGGCTTTCATTTCAAACCAGAGGAGAAAATGTGAGCTTGGGTCTGACCACAGTGTCCCCTATAGTCAGCAGCAGCACATCTGAGATGAGCCCCTTGACAGACGTGCCAGTGCTGGTTACCGAGGTCTTCCTCACCACCGCACCTGTTACGGTTACAGAAAGGTACATCAACTAATTAACTAACTAACAATCAATGAGGAAATAAAATGAATAAATAATATAATGTTATAATAATAATAATAATAATAATAATAATAATAATAATAATAATAATAATAATAATAATAATAATAATAATAATAATAATAATAACATAATTCAAGAAATGTTCCATATAAAAACAAACTGTGTCGCTGTCTCCAGTGCCCCCTGCTGACTTTAGCTGTCACTACGTTGTCAGGAGTCTGTTGGAGACTTTTTTTTATTTTCTCTTTAAGGTCACAGACTACAGAGGAAGACACTATCTCCACCACCAGCGCCACCACCAGCACCACTACCACCACCACCACCAGCACCAGTACCACTATTCCTCCTTTACCTGCATCCTTGTCCCCAAAGTTCAGCAGCACGACTAGCAACTCTACTTCAGAGTCACATACTGAGGCCTCAGTCATCCCAACCACTACACCGTCCACCACAGCGTCCACCGTGACCCTACAGACCCCTACAGTGTACTCAACTGACACCGTCCCACCCAGCCCAACCCAGGGGCCGACAACTAGAGTTGCTGAGCCCACGGTTGTTACCACCCTGCAGACGGAAAAAAGTACAGGCAGTCTGGGAGTAACCACATCTCAGAGCCACTACATCACCACCACCTACACCCACAGCCCTACGACCAGGAGTACGGAGGCTGTGCGCACAACTGGGAAACTGACAGACAGAGGAACCACAGAGGAGGTGGTGACAACATCATCTACTGAGATCCAAACTCCCAAAGCTCCACCACTACCAAGTGAGATCACACTCTTTTTGCACTATAATGGAGAACTCAACCTGTCACAAAAACAGAAAAACACTTGGGCACAAATGGGCGTGAAAAACAATACACATTTTAAGATTGTTCAAATATAACTAAAGTTAAAAGGTCGCACAATTTTTAATGAGTTATTTTTTGGACAGTTCAGTTCCATCTATTTTTATTGTAAAATGTCTGCTCCCCTCTCTGAAATCTAGCAAACCCCTGTGTGTCGAACCCTTGTATGAACGGCGGCGTGTGCGCGAGCTATGACGGACGGGAATTCACCTGTAAATGCGAGCAGGCATGGACGGGGCCAACCTGCAACAATGGTGAGCTTCTTTTCTCTTATGCCTGACAGGTGAACAACATGCGTGCTATGTCAAGTCAACTGTCAATTAATGCATGTTCTGTGTTTCCAGATATAAATGAATGTGAAAAGAATCCCTGCCCGGCTGGCTCCAAATGTGTGAACACACACGGTTCCTTCAGCTGTGAATGTCCGCTTGGTTTCGACCTTGAGGATGGACGCACCTGCACTTTAGGTAAGAGCCTCTATATATATAAAGATTTTATTATTATTAGCCAAATCCAAGTTATTGCCCAAATTAAATTCACTCAAAGTGATTTATTATTTCCCTCTTTAGCAAAGACTTTTCTAGGAACCTTTAGTGTCACCAGGCTGCCACATGACCTTGTAACGTTCAAGACCGAGAGTCAGAGAGAGATTATGCAGCTGGTAAGAGTCAGTCCACATCACTGCATTGTGCACGTCTGGGTTTATGTGTACTATATTTGATATACGCCCTCTCTTCTTGTCCTCGTTGCAGCTCAATGCGTCGTTGTCAGCCCTCCCAGGTTACAGACGCTCCACCCTGAGCAGGACGTAAGTTGCTCCAATCACTGAACATTCGATCGCTGTAACTTTAAGCAATTTATCGATATATTTTATATTGACAAAAGGAAAAAATAGGTACATTTGTCTTTAGTATATTTGGCTGTTTTATCAAATAAATCTAGTCCTTTCTGAAATGCACATATGCTAACTAGTAGTTTCATAGAAACAAGCTACAGTGTCACATTGTCTAATGTAGAGTGTAAAAGTCTTTGCTCCTGTTTTTTTAAGATACTGACAGCATATACTGCTGAAACTAAAACAGCAGTATGTTGCAGTATAAATTATGAAATATGGACAACTTGGTCACTGTAGACCTCTGTACTAACCTCTGATCTCCTCCCCACAGAGAGGAAGATGGGGTCCGTATCTTAGCTGTCAACATGTTTTCCATGTCCACTAATGTGACGAGTGATGAAGTCCACAACAGCATCAAGATGTCTCTCAGCAACTGCAGCTCGTCGCCCCGCTGCCATAAAGCCTTCCATGGTTCTGCACCTATTTACCTTGATAAGCTCAGTTATCAAGGTAAATATAATAACCATGGACACATCCTTGTGGTTATTATTTAAACCAAATCTTAATACTGTTTTCCACTAAAGTTACTGTGAACATGAGAGCCCACTAGTGAAGGTAATTACATGTTTATAGCCACTAGAGGGTAGATTGCAACTGTGAAAGTGTCCTGTGAAAAATACACAAGGTATTTGGGAGAAGACGATACCGTTAATAACTTCAAACAGCAGTGCTTTTGGACTTCATAGACTTCTCCTGTTGTATCCTGATGATCAGATTCCCATTTTGTTACAATAATACCAACTTTCCGTCCTAGTGGAGAGTCTGTGTGCGGCCAGGAAGACTCAGTGTGATAAAGATCGCTCCAACTGTACAGACACCAGCGGCACAGCCTACTGCCAGTGTCATGAAGGATACTACAAACACAACCCTAGTGACTTGACCTGTCTAGGTAAGTTCTTTCTCTATCTTGAAGTTATGAATAACTAAATATAGCACTGCTCAAAGGTATTCAAATAGCAGTCTACCTTGATTCAAACCTTAAAACTAAATGATAAATAAGATTTTCCCTGCTAAAAACAATATGTGATACTTCTGAGGACACTAAATATAAATACATAGATTTTGTTTGTTAAATAAAATGTCTTGCTTCAGAATGCGGGGATGGCTACAAGCTGGAAAACGGAACCTGTGTCCCGTACGTTCAATTTCATTTTTGTTCTTACATTATTTATGATATAGTATATGGTTATATTGTAAGATTTCTCACTGTAGATGTTGACTCTTCAGGTGCATGTTTGGATTCGGAGGATTCAACTGTGGAAATTGTAAGTGGCAATAAAAAAGCCTCTTAACAGGCCAGTATGAATCAGCTTTAACATAAGATTCAGCATTTTCCTGTTGTGATATTTAAATGCATTAGTGGAGTATTCATTTATTTTGTTATGTTATGTTGCAGTTTACAAGCTCATTGCAGTTGTAGTGTCCAGTGCTGGGGGTGCCCTGCTGCTCATCCTCATCATTGCTCTTGTTGTCACCTGCTGCAAGTAAGACTGCTTATATTATTAGCATAAATACCAGAGCTGAGTAAGGTAACATGACAAGAAAATAATTAAAATAATAAAATCCATCCCAGGAAAGATAAGAATGACATCAACAAGATTATCTTCAAGAGCGGAGACCTGCAGATGTCCCCATATGCAGACTTCCCCAAAAATAACCGCATATCCATGGAGTGGGGCAGAGAGACTATAGAGATGCAAGAGAACGGCAGCACCAAGAACCTGCTGCAGATGACTGACATTTACTACTCTGTAAGGAGACTTATAATGCACCTATTTTTTCTCACAGTTGTAGATCTGCCTTTGTGTTGTTTCTGTGTGTTTGGGTACAGCTGAGAAATAATTTTCTCTCTCTCTCTCTGTCCCTATAACCTCAGCCTGCACTGCGAAACTCAGACCTGGATAGAAATGGGTTATACCCGTTCACAGGTCTGCCGGGATCTCGCCACTCATGCATCTACCCCGCCCAGTGGAACCCCTCCTTCATTAGTGACGATTCACGAAGAAGAGACTACTTCTAACTGGCCCTATCTTGAACATTCTTGCAGACACACACACACACACACAGACCCATCTTATACTGACAACTCTAATGTGTCATGGTGGTTTTCTGTCGCAGTGACAATGCTAATGTGGAAGCTGTACTGTTTTTGAAAACCCATCTGACCATCTGCATTCAGGGCTGCACACTAATTATGTAAATGTTTGCGTGTATGCGTGTGTCTGGATTTTATGCAAGTGCACATTTTAGTAAGTAAAATGTGTTCTTGTGTGACCATTTTAGTGTTTTTGCATGTTTCAGCTCCTTAACACACCTGTCACACGTCTGCTTTTTCCAGTCTTCTATCAGACACGGTGTCTCCTTTACATCCTTCTATGGTGAAAACCTATTTGCAGTCACTTGAACTGTGCTTAAGATGGATATTTATTGTGTCTACCCACAGAAATTAATAAGACTTGAATGAATGATTGGCTACCATGCATGTGGAAGTACTCTCTTACATATATTTTCTTAAAGCAATAATGTAAACAAATCATGAAGTGTACCAAATAGACTACAACATGCAAAAACACTGATCCTGTATGGTCCCTTTGAGTTCTGAAATAGGAATATGTGCGTACCACTGCTGTGATTTGAAAATAATCAGTTTCTTCTTAGACGGTAGTCTTGAGAATAAAGTATTGAAGGAATAAGATAATATCCAACCACTGATGGATACACAAAGTTTTGTTTTGTGCCTACAGAAACTGAAGAACCACTTCCTGATAATAACTTTTATTTATTCCTTTACATGTAGCATAGTGAGCAACTCATACATACACACTGACAGATTTGAGAGGGACAAACAAAATGTGGTTTTATGCTGTGTGTATGTATGTGTGTCAGTGTGTGTGTCTCTGCGTGTGTGTGTGTGTGTGTGATAGAGAGAGAGGCTCCAGTGTGTAAGTATTTTCTCTGAAGTATGGTGTTTATGAGTTATGTATGTGTGTGTATGTGAGGAATAATTTTGTATACCAGAAGGAAGGGTCATAACTGTCAATGAGTGTTTGAATGTAAAGATGTATTATAATTGGTTTGCCATTTCTGATATGGAGTATTATTTTAATGGGACTATTTTATTCTGTATGTCTCTCTGTTGATTCTGGCGTTTTAGTCAGATGGGCTTATTTAAATAAAAAGATTGCACACCTGTTGCCCTTGATTCCATTATATTTTAGCTTCCATTTACATATAAACTGTTTCAAACTAAATGTTACTGAATAAATAGTGTTAATTCGTAAATCAGTTTTTTAGATCACTCAATACATCAAGCAATACAAATATTTAAAATCTATGTTATTTACTGTCCCATGCATCACTATGAGAAAACAAAAATGTATGACTTTCACGTTTTGCATCTCTCATCTCTTTCATATGAAATATGCTTGATGCATATTCATCTTTACCAAAAGCATAAGAAGAAAAAGGATTGTATTAAGGAGGACTGGTGTTTGATTTGGAAAATCGTGTTCTTTTATAATTGTACACCTGGCTGTGCAACAGAAAATAAAAATCAGGTTAGTTTATTATTCAGCATATTCTATGTTTTTAAATGTAGCATATCTAAATAATGGAATATGCAAATGAATGACATATGAAAATTTGAGTTCAAAACCTCCATTGAGTATCCATGCCAGAATAAAATGTTTTATATTATAAAAGCACTACATAAATATGCTGTTGTACTGGTGAAAACATGAATCATGCAGAAGTTCTGTTGTGATGCTTTATCTGGATTTTTCCAGTTTCATGGCAGACATGTTATTGTGGCATTTGTTAATGTTTTAGCATCTTAAATGAATAGTTCACCATTTTGTTAAATCTGTTAAATTTACATTTAGTCAATTGGCAAAAGCAACTTACAAGTGAGGTACAAGGCCAAGGCATGGTAAGTGTAATAAGGTCTTGCCTAGGACCCCTACTGGAGGTAGGCCACACCTGGGATTCAAACTGCAGTCTCCAGCATGGAGGGGCAGCAAACTTCCCACTACACTATACAGCTGCTACTAATGGACCTGCCCACAAATAAGTAGTCATGTGGATCAAGGCAGCTCAGTGGTGCAAATCACCTAATATGACATTTAACATTCAGTGAGGACTCTGAAGCTTAAGCCAGAAAACAGTTGGCCAATGGTGTTCCTCAAGAATCAATAGTAGGCTCATTGCTGTTCTACTCCTTACATAAAATATATTGATTTCCCAACTCACCCATGTAAATTCACATTTGTATGTTGATATTATCTTGTATGCCTTTGCTGCCAGTGCAAACAGACCTTCTCCAGATTACACGATGCTGTCATTGATCTACAGACATCCCTGTTTAATGAAAGCTTGTTTCAAAGTCTTAAAGAAGATCTAGAGCAGTGTGGCATTATGCATACAAACAAGAATTTGGTTAGACAGGAAAGACTTTCCAAAACACAAGTACATCAGAAATCATAATCTCATGTAAGTCTTAATTATAAAAGAACAACAGGGGTCTTTTTATGCACATTCATGTTTTTATTTTTTATGCTTCATATAGTTAGTATGAATACACCAGCTGTCAAAAAAAAGTCATCTTGGAGAAAAAATAAACATAATCGAAAGGTGGTCCAATGAAATATTAGTGTGTGTGACTTTTTTTGGACAGGCAGTGCAGTGTATAGTGTCTGTTTGGATTAACTCATTAGTGAAAATTAGGTGATGCAAATGCAGTTGCAAAGATTGAGAATTCAGTATCAAAACATCAACAATGACACCGATTCTGTCAGCTGCTTTGACCTTTGCTGCTCATAGAGGTTGAGGCTCTTAGATGCTACCTTCATCAAATGTTGGAAACATGGCCACCCAGGAAAAAATCAAAAGGGCAACTTATAAAATTAATCAAAACAAAAAATTTGATGCACTGTGGCAACTGATTTAAATATCAGCCTCACATTTCTCCACCTAAGTTTTTTTATGAGCCTACACTGTTACTACTCAATACTTAATTAACCCATGACTAAAATTCTAACTTTTCTTGGTAGTCTACATTTTTTGTTATTTTGTAATCCAAGTAACATCTGACTGTAGATGAGCCATTTGGACTAAAATTCAGATGGTAGGAAAAGGAGATCTTAGCCAGTAATTTCCACTTGGTATATGGTATCTGATCAGTAGTAATTATGGTGACTCATGATCGTGAGATAATCTGACATTTCATTTAACTATAAGATATCTCATGGATTGTGAAAAAGCATGAATGTAAAATAGCCCTCCATTTCTTAATTAAGAGCTCAATATTTTGGACCAAGTAAGAATGTTAAAAAACAACTTTTTGTATGTCTTGCTGTCTAATTATGTAGAGTAATTTTATTCTAATTGTAAAAGTCAGATAACATTTTGATAGGATTTTGAGAATGAATTGTTCAGTTAAAGTTACAAAATCAAAAAGGTAAGATATAGATTTTTTTTTTTTCTAATTTAGCAACATATAAACTACTTAGTGTATTCGTAAAAGTAGAACATTTGCTCTTGTGGGTACAGTGAAGCCATCATGCTCGTGATGTTTGTGATGTAATAAACACCATTTTCGACTGTGGGTGCTCATACGTCTGAGCTTCTGACTCGACCTTTGAAGGCACCGTGAGTCCTCCCGTCAGATGCGCTCCGGACACTCGGCAGTTGACGAGCGGCGGAGCTCGCGTCAGGGAGACGGACTGAAGAGCTGTGGACGGCCGGGCGCAGTCACGCTGGTTGTTTGACTGGTTAAGGATAAGCAGAGAAAAAAAAACATTTCGGGCTCATTTTCAATCATATATCTTACTGGAATAAGCAATGTTAAGTCAACCGTTTACCTCCTGACCAGGTGAGTGACGTTAAAACGGGGCTAGTTAGTTGGACTTTACGGAGAGTTGTCGTTAGTTAACGTCCGTTACCAGCTAACGCTAGCTGTCCGTGTTAAATGTAGCATAAAGTCGCTTCACCTGTGATTAACGAGCAGCGCTAGTTACCCAAACCGTTTGGTAGCGTTACTTGGCTCCTGACATGATTAGTTACTTTAACATTTGCTGTTGTGTTGGTGTCTTAATGTCACTTTTCTACTGCTTTTCTGCGTTAGTTACTTAGTCAACGCTCATTGAGGCGGTAATGTGCGTTAAAACAAGTGCCACTAGTCAATTATCCGGAAGTTTGGTCATCGTTACGGTTGCAGATGGGAAACCAGGGTTAATCCAAGGAGGAGGAACAAAATGAGGAGTTTTCTCCCAGTAAAGAGTGAACAGGACTTATCTGTGTAGAATTACAAATGTATTTTAGGGCTTATTTTCTTCCTTTTTCTTTTACCAGCATATGTCGTCTGCTCTTGTTATCAAATTTAAGGTGCAGCCTGTCCTGGTCTTCTAGAGCATCAGAGGGTTATGGCCCCAGCCCTGACCAAAATCCTGAAAGACGGCCATGGCATCCACCTGTCCTCGCCTCCTGCCTCTGTTAGAATGGACTCGAATGGGAGAGCCGCTCACACTACGGAGCTGGATCCTGATCTGAGGTTGACAGAGGACGGTGACCCTGAGAGGATGTGGCTAAACCTTTCTTCGTTTACCTCTCTGGAATCCAGCCTGGCCACAAGCCCGCTGGACGTCTCTGACAACCCTGTTCTCCCCCCATGTTTGCACGCGTCTGCCTCCGAGTGTGAGACAGTGTTCCTTCCCAGCCCTACTTCCCTCTTCAACCTTCTGTCTTTCAATAAAGGCCTGAGAGAATCTCATCAGGTGGGATCTGTCTTACCAGGTGCACCAGACATGTTTTTAGGCCTTAACCCTGAGCACAATAGCCAAGAGGCTTGTCTACTGCATGGATGTGATGATGCTCCTGTGTGTGGGCCAGATGGTCTTGATGTGTATCACTCCTCTTTCACCAATGTCAGTCTTTCTACTTCATATATCCTTGGGGAGTCCCAGGGCTACACTCACTTCTTTGCACCGTTACCTACAGTAACACAGAAGAAGGAAACTGGAATGGGCTGTCTTCTACCAGCTTCAGGGCAGTGTTGCAGTGGCAGGGTGAACTTTGACCTGCTGACACCCAGAGCTGTGCTGGAAAAGGCTCTGAAGGAGCAGCTATCCAGGCAGGCCGGTCTGCATAACCGAGCTTGGAGGCTAAAGAAAAGACTGCAAGCCCTACTGGCAGAGCACACTTTGCTACACTGCAACCAGCAGCTGGAGGGGCTGAAAAGGCAGCTTGGAGCTGCATCTCTTGACAGCCCAGACTTCATACTACCTGGTATACTACTTCCACAAGCTGGTAGTAAGTTGACCACAACCTCATCTTCCTTGACAGAACTCAGGGAATTTAGTTGCTCCAGCCAGGCGGTGCTAAGAAGCTTGCAGGAGACCTTGGACTCTGAGGCCACAGCCAGCAGCAGCTCAGATGAGGAGTTAGAGGAGCCCAAGAATCATGGAAAAACAAAAAGGACTTCACCTGGGTAAGTATCCAGCAAATAGAAGTAGTTTATATACTGTCAAATATGCACAATAATCAGCAAAACTAAATAAATGTTTAAATCCCTTTTGGTTTTAGAAGCATCCGGTTTATTACTTTCCACACTACAAAGGTGCTGCATAGTGCCACACAAAATTTTATGCACATGATTGTCATCCTTATTACAGTTTTACAACAAATAGAATACTACTTACTATATCTGCAAAATTAATTTGGAATTATATATTTTTTTACTTGAGTTGTGGTCTACTTTGAGATTGACGTGGGTTTCATATTTTCAACATATGTATACCTGGTAATTACCATAGGATAAAAAAGCTATAAATTATATTTTGCGTGTTTAAGTCAAGGTCCACAAATTGTGTCAAATATGAAGTCACCTGCTGTTGCTTTAGTGAAAAAATAATAAAACCAACTGGAAGGCATATTTGCTATTGTCTCACTGCCAAGAGATTTGTTGTGCTGTTCCAGGATTGGATTTCCAGACCCAGCTGTGATTCACGCTGGAGTCAGTGGCCTTGTTTTAACTCACAAAAGCAGAGACACTAAGCAGTATTTCAGTTTGGTACAATGAAAGCAGCATGGCGAGGTCAGTACAGATCCACAGATGGCGTACGTTTTAGGAGCATGAGCATTTTCAGTCCATTTGAGATAAGAAGGAATCACATACATATGTACAAATGTTGGTTTAATGCAATAAATGCTTCAAGAGGACATTGTAAGTTATGGAAAGTCAGCTGTCCATGTATATGATGTCCACTGTGCCTCTGCAGAGTAACACACATATTTTTCTTGGCCCTTAGTAGCGCTTATAGTGTGCTTGTCATGAGAACAAGTTTTGTCTTCCCAGCTGTGGAGGGTGTTATGACATTTTTTAGCTATGCGCGCACACACACACACACACACACACACACACACACACACACACACACACACACACTTTCTCTCTCTCTTTCCATGCTGTAATCATAACCCATTCAACAGACTAGCTGTCTCTCTTTACCCACAGGGTAGGAAACAAACACACACATGCCTGCAACCCTGCAGCATGCCAACCCATTCTGTGCCACTGTGCCTCAGCTCCTCCTCTTTCTGGTCAAAAATACTTTAGAAGTGTTTCTGTTTATGTGTGGTTTGGTGGGCGGTGCTGCTGTGTTTGTGTCCTTGCTCAAAGAGTCATATTGCCCCAAACAAGTATTAAAGATGTAAATCTAGTAGCAGTAGCAGCTTTGTATTTAAAGGGACAGGCATTAAAAAAAAGTAAATTCTATTAATAAGACTAAGACTACTAGAGTATTTGTTCTGAGACTCTCCTGATTGCATATGTAGATGGTATCTTGAATTTTAGTCATGTTTCCAAAATAAATAGCCTACCTTTAAATGTTTGTCTCCTGTCAGTGTTTAGACAGAATGGGAAATGTTCTGGTTCTGTCTAAAATGCCTGTGAAACATTTTAGTTTGAGTGTGGTGCTGTTTAGTTTTTCACTAAGATAATGTTCTTGAGTTGTTTTTTATGGTTAATTTAATTTTTGTACCTGGGCGTCTTTATATGGTATGAGAACTAGAATGAGAATGGGTGTTTTAGAAATCCTTTGATATGGCCAGCTTTTAAGTTCAGCTTGCCCTTTCAGCAAGTCTGCTTTCCTGTCTTGTCTGTTTTGTGTCAGTAAATCTCCACCTGGGATTTTTTAGGACAGGTTCCTCTTTGAAGGGAATACCTCCTTGCTGGAAAGAGGACAGGTCTTCGCCCTCCTTTAGAAAATGTGGGCACTTTAAGTATGAACTTGTCATATTTTGACTTTGAAACCACATGTCCACATTACTCATTTCTGCATTGGCAGCAGTCCTCAACACCTCCAGCTGTTACTCGTTTCGAGTGTTCAGTATGTTTAAATACACTGTATGGGAGTCTTTTGAAAGTTTGGAAGTTTTAACTGCAGGACACACCCAAAAACCCTAATGCCTCTGAAAGAGCCAAGAAACACTGTTCAAATAAGGGAATTTTTGAACTACTTGCTGGGGCTGGTCTTTGATTCAGCCAGGATTTATCCATGAAAACTCACTTTCCCAATATGGAGGGTACATTTTATTTATTAGTGTCAATGTCTTCATGATAAACAGTATGTAAATATGAAATCTGTGCACTACAACATCTACAAAGCAACCTCTCCTCTCTTACTGAGTCACCTGATGCTTTGCAAATATTCCTGGAATTTCTTGGGTATGAACTTAGTTCTGAGGCCTTAACCAATTACAGTTCTTCAGTTGTACCTCAAACTGGATGTAATTTTAAATAGACAGGCAAATGAGATTTGGGGTATTTCACGTAGCAGACTAAAATTGAAATAGCTACCTTGTAATACCAACCAAGGGTCTTGAAAAGTACTTTGTGTGCAGCTGCTTACTCAGTGACCTAACCTTTCTCTGTCCTGCATTAGTCCTGAGTGTTTGAAGTGCGGTGGGTCCCTCCCTGTCCTAGCCAAGGTCCAAGAGCACTGCCATAGCAACTACTGCCCTGCTGAAGTCAGCCAGCCACACACACACACACACACACACACACACACACACACAGACACACACACAGAGGCGATAAATGCTAACTGAACAGACTAGTGCCATGGAAACATACAGTAGACACACCACACAAATCAACCGTGTTTTATTCTGTGGCCTAGATAAGCTTTTGTGCTGAAACAAAATTTACCCATGCTGTTAGGATGTTAAACAGTTTACACGTTACAGGGCAGTGTAAAATAGGTCACATGTTGATGTTGCTGCAGTACAAATATGTGAAGTTACTTATTGTTTTATCTATCACTGCTCTCTGTATCTTTCAATCTCTCTTCCCTTTTTATGTGTTAATATTCTCTCTGCTGACAAGCAGATTCCTGCTATCATTCTCTAAAGCTTACCTTTTCATGCTCGTCCTGTGGTGGAATATAAATTAGAAATTAATTATAAATTTACTGCATTCTTTGACCAAATTCCAAAGTGCTATAAGGATTTAGAATACTCTTCTTGTGAGGTTGGAACTGTGTCTGATGTGTTTTTTTTTTATGAAAATGATTATAGTATTATAATACTGTTACATCAGTGTAACTGTCCTGCTCTTTCATCTATCATTCATCCTAACCCTCATGGTAGCAGCAGCAGCTGTGAGAGGCAGTGGCTGGAAGAGAGAGCGGAGCTAGGCAGCAGATGGAATTGGTTGCAGCTGCGTCTGGCTGAGCTGAACGGGAGGATACAACAACTGGTGGAACTTCACAACCACATCCGCTCTTCCAAGGTAAAATACTACTACATTATGGCAAGTGATGAACTGCTTTACCTCTGTCATATTCTTAGGATGTCTCATGTGTGGCTTTCTTTACATTGTTCCATAGCATCTCTATTGGGTTGTTTTCATGATGATATGCTGTGACCTTTTTACGCCGAATGTAGCTCTGTGTGTTGTTTCCAAATAGTTCAAGAGAGTTTCATCAGTCCACAACACGTTTTGCCAGTACTGCTATGGAGTGTCCATGTGCTCTTTCACAAACTTTAGACACACAGCAATGTTTTTTTAATAAGCAACGCCTTCCTTCATGGTGTCCTGCCATAAACACCCTGCTTGTTCAATGTTTTACCTACTGTAGATGCATAAACACAGATGTTAGCACCCTTAGAGATAGGGTGAAGAGCTCAGAGTAGAGTCGCTGCTCCTCCACATAGAGAGGAGTCAGCTGGGGTCTCTTGGGTGTCTGTCATGGATGCCCCGGGACACCTTCCTGGGGAGGTGTTCCAAACATGTTCCTTCGGGAGAAGCCCCATAGGAAAGACCCAAGACACGCTGGAGGTAAGAAGAAGAGCTGTAGTAGGTGTCTTGGGAGAGGGAGGTCTGGCCCAAGATAAGCAGAAGAAAAATGGATGGATGGATGATCCAAAAGTTTCAATTTATCTTAATTATATTACATTACCTCAAAATGGGGAGTCAGTTTTAAAGAGTCAACTTAGGTAAATTGTGTTTGTTTGTATCTAAGGGTGGTGTGGTGCTTGCAGAATCTCAGCCGTTGAAGGAACGAGCGATCCAGCAGAACCCACTGAGGGAAATGGGAGGGTTTTCCTGCACAGCCACAGATACTGACATTGAACCCTGCAGCCCCACGCGCCTTCTGCACAACATAGAGCGACAGGTAGGAGAGAGGAAGTAGTACACACCTAAAATGTAGGTGTAAAGTCTGGATTCAGGAGGAATACAAATGTATGTAATGCGTGTAATGTAATTTTATACACAGCAGGAGATTGCCCTTTTATACCATCTCATCATATGAAAAATGACAGGAGTGTATATATGCACAATGTTATGCTACAGTATATCCTAGTGCTAGAAGCTTAGACTAATTTATTAAGGTATGCATGTCTGACCTTTTTATTATGCTACCAAATTCGAGATTGCAGTTAAAATAGATCCTCTGTTACTTGTAATAAAATCATAGGGAAACATGCCTATTCTTTGAGCTACAGAGTTTGAAATAATTGCTGGGAAATGCAGTAAATACTGTTTACATAAATTCAAAGATTCCAGGAAAACATTTTGTCAGGTTAAAGAGCTGTATCTGAATATCTCCTTCATTTAAATGATTTGTCCAAAATAGTATAAACACCCTCACCATCATTGCCTTCATCTGCATGGATTATACTGTGTTAGCTTTTACTACTGTAGGGGTCCCTAAATATGTCCCTCAATTGTGTGTATTGCTGCTATGAAGCAACTGCATAAATTTAAAACAACCAAGAATAATTCTTTTGAGCGGCAAAGTGACACCTAGAAAACCTGAATAGATGTAACATTAGCATTTTGTTTGGGAATTCTGTGCTTTGTGCCACAATCTTTTCAAACGGCACACAGCATGTTTATCAGTTTGATGTATTAAACTATGTGAAGGAGCCAAGGCATTTTAAACACCGTCAGTGAGTCCATCTTTCGTCTGACGGAGTGCTTATTCAGTCTTTTCAGTTTTGTCTAGGAGATTCATTGGATTTCACACCTTAGTTCCACTTTGTCGGTTGTGAAATGTATTACTGGTTCATGTCTTCATTGCAGAGTGCCCAGCTTAGTCAGATCGTCAACAGTCTGATGCCCCCTCTCAGCTTTTCACCTCTCTCAAAACAAGCACAGACCTGGAAAGAAAAGAGTATCTTCAAAAGGTAGAGAAGACACACAGTCACAGTGTATAACGGCTCTCTGGGTTCTGAATCTTTCTGACATTATCTAATGATATTATCTGTCATTATCATGAACTCTCCAAAAGTCTTTACAAGTTGACATTCTTCCAAAGTTTAACTATTAAGTTCCCCACTATCTGGCCCAGTTTTAATCGTCCCCACATGTCTTTTTTTCCTGCTAACTTTCTGACTAGCCGTGAAGCCACACAACAAATACAATACATTCTGTTTGTTTGGGCATGTACAGTAACAAAGGTTTACAAGTAGGCATTATTTTTTTCTGGTTGTCATTCATGAATAAGATATAAGAAACACCTTGAAAATGTGTTATTTTAGTATGTGTAATATTATCATGAATTATATCTGACATTTGCGATGCATGACCTCATCTGATCTCATCCCTGCAGTGGTCAGACAGCAAACAATGTTTTTGTACCTTGGAGCACCAAGAGGAGGAAACTGGGGAGCAGGAGGCTCTTTAAAGCTGATCTATCATGCGTTTGTGCCCGAACCCGACCTTTGGTCACCTACCACAAGCCCAGATTGTTCACTTTCAACACTCATAAGCCAGGCAATCCACAGGTAGCCTACGTGCATTCTCAGCTGTTACTCTGAAGTTGATGTGGGTTTATTTCTGGATTTATTTGCATTAGTGTCACTTGCATCCATGTGCAGTGTAAGCGAGTGTCTACAGTGGGCAGATGCTAAAATACAGGCGTTTGCATCCACTCTCCCTCTAAACGTTTTATTAAACAATAGAATCTCTTGGATTTACTTCAAACAAAATAATGCATGGGATGATTTTATAGCTCTAGCCTTTATTTAGCTAGGGGACATAGGTTCTTACTGCTAGTAAATTCACAGTGTATGATAGTTTTATGTGCAAAGTAGCAAAGGCAGCTGCTTTGTTGTATTCATTAAATTACAGTGGGCAAATAATCAGTGTGGATTACATATAAAATACAGATGAGCACTATCACTTGGGAATCTTATATCTGTATAAGTATCAGATAAACCCAGAACCTCATTTCTATTTCACTGCAACTTGGGCAGGCAGAGAGGAATCAGTGGTACACAACTAAACACAAATCATCAGAACCTATGATGGAAACATGAGACATGAGCTGTGTTTCATAATGTTTATAGTGATTAAAAATAAATAAATAAATTATAAAAAATGTATGAACAAGATGTAGGTGTCACTCATGTACAAATTCAGCATTTTGAAATATCAGCATAGCACTGGATACCTACTACTAGAGTATTTAAGGACTTTCAACATGTCCTCTCTTCTATTCTGGATGGCACAGAAGCCAGGCCAATTGCAGCTTCTATAATAAGCATCAAGCTGCCAGTATTGTGATATTGCCAGATGACAAAGAAAGCCTTTAACGGTTTAATTACTTTAATCAAGAAGAGAGCAGCTTCTTTAAACCCTTATGACTCATACCCCAACAAAACACAAAGAGTGAGTCAAGTTAATACTGTAGTTATAGAAACTTTGTGTCCTGACAATGCTTTTTCAAACATTCAGTGAATAAGTGTTGTTCTTTCTGTCTTGTTCTTCAGGAGTCTGGGCAATCCACATCCAGTTCCTCCCATTCACTCTCATCATCTTCCTGTTCATGTTGCTCCTCTTTTGATCCTGTAGTCCTGTGTTCTGATCCTGAGTGCAGCTCCAGCTGGGCCCCATCCTCCAGAAATCCCAGACCTCACCCTGCCTCATCTCTTTCATTTGGTAGAAGAATAATTAACCTAGGAAGACATAGGATGATGGTGCCACTATCTGGGCTTACATATAAACTATGTGCATTTTCTAGAGTTTGTTTGTAAAAATGGCCCGTGATTGCATGCTTGAATTAATGCTAAAGCTGTTGTATCATTTGGACCAACTAAACATTGTGACCTCTCCACCCAGATACGCCTCTGTCCCACCACTTACAGAGATCCTTGGCCAGAGAAGAATGGTCCCAAAAGCCTTTAGTTATCAACATGGAGTCACCTGCTCCAGCAAACTACAACAGATGCAGCTCCACGCCACTGCACAAGAGTAAGATCATGTTCTTTACTAACATTGATTACATACCCATTTATTTCAATGTACCTTTCCCCCTTTGTCCAGTTGTGCCCTGGTCTGTTCCATCTTCTTTTTCATTGTCATGGTAGAGGACATTAGTATGACTGTAACCCCATGTATTGACATTATTGTCAACTTATGAGTAATATGACCGGGAGACAGAGGTGCAATTTAAAAGACGGCTCTTGTTTTTGCTTGTGTTGTTCATATGCACAGAACAGATAGCAGCCTTGCAGGCTTTTGATCAACTTGGCTTTGTTGTAGTTGAGCTGCAGTGAAGTCTCTCTCTGAAGTCAGAATTAATTGTAATGGTAATGCATAGTCAGCTTACTTGCATCATCTTCAACATCTCCTAGTGGTCCCTTTTTATTGAAATTAATGTACACTACAGTTGCAAAGTTTGCCGTCACTTTCTCTTTCTCTTGTCCATTAGAATAACCAGCTTGATCAGAAATGTTGTAAATCACTATCTCTGCTGTTTTGTAACGGGATATCTACTTAGACATACCTAAGCCCATTATCAGTCAATGTTAGTCCTGTGATCTAATGATGTGGTGTGTTTGCTATTGCAAGTTTAACATTTTAAAAGGCTAATGTCATCATTAGAAAAGCATTTTGTGTTTTGAATAACTGAAAATCTTTGTGCTGGTTAAAGAAACAAAAATGGAGCTTATTTAAACTAGTTGAGTATCAGACAAACATAAGTATGAGGTATTTGTATCACAAAAAAAAAACATACAAGCAGACTCGGGCTCAAGCATAGTGTAGGCATGGGGGTGGGGGGGCTGCTTTGGTGGTTAAGTGGGAGATTTGTTGTTGTAGTTCATTTATTATTATTTCAGTTGAGTTTAATATATATCTACTTAAATCACTAGTTAACAGTGTTTCTAAATAACAATACATGTAGTCATAAGAAACTGACAATATACCTTGTTTACACAATTGTACTTTTTGGTTGTGTTTTGCAAAAAGACACAAAACCACTGTGAATAAAATGGCTGCTTCAAATTTTACTGCTGTGTTTGCTTGTTATCTCCCCCGTGGACCATCATAATTACTTGCTAGCATGTCAGATGTCCCACTGGGTCCATATGAGGCTTTCTGCTGTGCAATAGATAGAAATAAAATATTTTGGCATTTCAACAAAAGCAGTATGTGTACTTTATATATTAGTCTGAAGCTAATGAATCTTAATTTACCTCTGCGATTGCTCACAGAGTAGACTGTTGATTCAAAATGATCATGATCATCAATTGGTCGATGTTAGAATTGTCCTTGTTTATCCAGGTTAGGTCGACTAAATACAATGTTTGAGATAGGCCTTTTAAAAACGTTTTAAATACAAACGTGAGTGAGTGGAAAAAGAGACATGAAATAAAATAGTACTGGTAGAGGAGGCAGAAATGAGCCGGATTGGAAATCGTTGAAGACATCACTCACCCATCACTTTGTTGATTTTCTGTCAGTTTGAATGATGTCATTCTCTTTTGCCAATGCATGGGAAGAAAAAAGTAAATGCCACTTAAAATAATAGCATCACAAATGGCAACAACCCTCTTATCATAACTGATTGTGGTTAAAATAGAATGAGATTATGTAAACAGTCAAAGCTAGCAGGAGATGGAAATATGGGCAAATGACACAGAGAGTAATGACCGAATTTAATTCATAGTTAACTATGGTAGCTGTTTGGATAATGTAAAAATAGAGGGCACAGACACAGCAACGCAGTTAATGTACTGTGTTATTGATATAGGGTGGAGCCCAGGCATTAATTCATTTGATTCATTATATTTTCCTCTCTCCTACTTTTCTCCTGAAATTAAATCTGTTGGAGTTCTGTGATATTTTGTATGTGTCTGTGTCTGTGTCTGTGTTTCTTTTGTAGCCCTGTCAATACTGCAAGTTAGTATTTGAAGTCTTTAGAAGTATTATAATTTCTTCTTTTGTTAATAAAAAAAGAACAGATTAAATAAATACATTTGGCTGGAAAGTTATCTGCACTATGATGAGTGTAAATTAAGCTGTTGGTGTGAAAACTGAGATCAGTCACCTGCCAACAGACTAATGGTTAAGGACTGACTTTTGTATACTTGAACAAAAGTGTCCAAAGGCCAGCCTTTTTGAAAATGAGTATCCTTTCATTCCAACCTACCAATAAAAGTAGTTTGGAATGAAAAGAAATTCCTGTGGTGTCCTCACTCAGTTTTACGTGTGTGTCATCATAGGTCACAAATACAAGCAGCATGCAAGGCATCATAAAAGCAAAGTAATGGGTCTGTCACCTATCAGAAGAGCAGGCTCTGCTCAGAGTCAACACACGAGAACAAAACAAAGGAAAAGGAAGAGAAGACACGTCCACAGGCTGCTAGAAGGTGTGTGTACAGAGAATGCTCACGCCGCATTGCAGGCGTACAGTAAATAGCTCAGTGTCTAGAAGACTAGAGAAGCTTGCATTTATCAAAAGTGCAACTGTTGTAAAAACTGTCTAAAACCTATACTAAAGATTACTAACAACTAAGTATGTTGGAATCATTTAGTAACATTTTCCACTGAAGTTATGTGCTAACATATCAATAACTGCAAACTGTTTTGAGTGACAGATGTGCAGCTATGATTCCCTGTGTTAGTTGATCAGGCAGCTGAAATGATGTGTTGTAGGCACTGTTAGTGTGCAATGTACTGTGGGTTTCAGAGTTAGATGGAACACTAAGTAGAATTTACCAGGTATGTAGATGATAGTTTTGTTACATGTGACTTGCTTCAATGTCTTGGTGGTAAGTAAATTATCAACAACATTTTATACCATCAGATTTTTAGTTGAGCATGAACATTGTACTGTGTTCCACAGGATAACTATACCCTAAATGATTTTAATAGTATACAAACTATTACAAAGAGTTACAAAGCGTGGCCATGCCTTAATTGCAGGGTCCAGGTTGTTATGTATTTCTTGACATTTATAGCAACAGCAGTCAGGGGAGTTAAAATGGCTGTAAGTTCTTTAAATCACCCTGTTAAATCAAAGAGAACTTAAGACATTAAGGTTTGTTAAATTAATTGGGAATTGCCATCTTTAGGACTTTCCTCAGATGTCCTATGGGTTTAAGTCTCAATACAATATACTGTAGACAATAATACTTAGTACTTTCTGAAGCCACTGTATGTGTGTGTACACATAGATGACGATAGCCTGTACCAGTGGTGTGAACCACAGGAAAGTTCAGATGAACTGTTGGAGGAGAGTTATACACAGGTTTCACGCAAGCAGGCCTCACAGGTAACAAACACACTTACATAACATGTTTTACTTCTATATAACGCTGTATTTTTTTAATACTCACCTGTTTCTGTTTTGGTGTTAACTGTCTAAGGAAATGTTCAATCTCAATATATTAGTGCATGCATGATGTGTTATGTTGTAATAAAGGCTAATTGCACATAATTATCAGGTTTTTGTGTCAAACTTTGTATGTTTGCTTATCAATGACAAATGGGCTGCCAGATCAAATTTGGAGTTGAATGCATATGACTATTACTAAACTTCTAATGTGATAATACTGATGTTTACCTATTAATCATGAAGATTATCAGAGCTCACAGGGTTTTAGGTTGTATGATATTTACTACAAACAAAACATGCCGTACAATAGGTCTCTTGTGTTAAATGTGGAAAAGCTGGCAACCTGATGATGTAGAATGACTTTGAATGTGTGAACGCTTGTGAATCATTGGTGTGAACTGTCACTCTGCTCTTCCTTCACCTTGACCATGTTTCCTTTTAGAGCTTTGTTCGCAAACGGCAAGGAGAGAGTGTATACAACATCAACAATGTTGTTATCCCCGTGTCTGTGGCTAAAGTAGAGAAGCTCCAGTACAAAGACATACTAACACCCAGGTATAAAACAAAACTGCCATGGCTGTGAACCCTGTGACTTGCTGTCATTTTTACAGTTTTACAATTTCTTTACAATTTCTTTATGTATTTACAACTCTACAGATCTTGCAGTTTTTTTTTTATCCTAATGCAGTCATTTCAAATAAACTTGATCTTCCAGATTTTTAATTCTGCTCTTTGTTTTGTTACTATAAGTAAAAAGTCTAAAAGATATGAAAAAATATATCATTAATTTAATATCATTTTGCCTAAAAAAATGAAAAGAAAAAAAGTTTTTCTCTCTTGCAGTTGGCGGATGGTTGACACCAGTTCTCTGATTGAGAACAAGGCACGAAAAGGAGGGGGCAGTGAGGATGGACAGGTCTCATTCCTTCTCATAAGAATCCTACAATTTAATTGGTAAAGAAAATATCTTCATACTTCTGTGAATGTTCTGTGCAGGAGGAGGATCTCACTGATGAGGGCTTTGTGCAGAGACATCTTGCTTTGGAGCAGAGAGAGAAGTTGCGCTGGCTATCCTGGGCAAAGAGAAAAGGCTTCAGGCGTCCGACAAGGTTGAAACACGCACTCAGGCTTACAAATAAAAAAACTGTTTGTTTTTTTATAATGTTATATAATATGGCACCAAAAAATAAACTAATAATCCTTTTTCAGAACAAATCTAACTAAAATCTGTGACTGGCCAGTTCTCTTGAACCTTTGTTTATCTGACAAAAGTGCAAAAAAGTTCTGCTGAGTTCTCTGTATGTGTAAAGGTGCCATCAACATGGGAGGATATAGTAAAATTAAAGACATTAAAGCCTTTAAGCCAATGTCTTTTGTTTTGTTGAATATTTCATTAGGCCTGTGAAAGCTTATTCTGCTTATGCTACCACAGTGCGGTTTTGTAGACACAGGGCATGTGTGCTGTACCTGCACACAATGGTGACCGTGAGCAGTTGGTGAGCTCTTGAATGCATTAAGGGGTCAGGAGAATAGTATGGTCAGTTCTCAAACCATTAAAACATGCAACATTGTGGTATATGGTGGTAACATAGTGATAAACATGTCTCTGTCTCCACTTTTTTGAGTGTGTTGCAGGCAAACTCTAAATTTGTACTTCTGTCAGATAAATGCATTTGATAGTTTAGGATTCAATTCTGAACTCACCAAGACTGCGCAGTGCAGCTGTTGCAGACTTGGTTTATTCATTACTGGGCATAAAACTATAACCAATGTGAAAGTGCAACATTGTGAAATGTCTTCAGTGAAGCTTCATGGGGTATGCTTATTTTTTCACTCCAGATCTGGCAGCAGGTTGTCAGGCAGTGGGAGCGCTTTGTGCACATCAGGAGAGGAGAGCTCTGTGGAGTGGAGTAGTGCTCAGCTGGATACTGACGAACAACCATGCTCAGAGGACTGGCTGGTAGGATCAAAAGCAACACAGCTGAGACCTCAAATGCCTCAAACAAACTTTTAGAGTATGTTGATCAAGGTGCCACAGGCTATGCAGTTTTCTGATGGCTGTCATGTTTTGATGAAGGTATTGATATGTAAAAAAATCAACAAATACTGTATAAAGGTATAAAAAATGTACTGTATGTTGAAGGTGTCAGTCGGTTTTTTAATGTAGAGTAGGACTAGGTAAAGGTGTCAGTATATGCACAGTACAGCTGGGTCATTTTTCAGTTCAACGCTTGAACGGTGCTTGACAGATTTCTGCAAAATTGCAGTCAGAGATGAAGCTGTGTTGTATGCGCATCAGTAAAGCATAAAGTGGCCAAACGAGTTCCTATTTGTAAGTCGAAAGCTTAGATGGATCCTTAAGAAACTACAAAGACACTTCTCTACACTTTGTTCACTTGATGATGCTCTGATTGTAGTGCTCTATGCCACTTCACTTTGATTAGAGAAGGAATGATTCACTACTAAACCAGACTGTTCTAATCAACATTCTCCACAGAGAATCCACAAACATTCCCTCCTTCACTGCTGTGCACTTGTTACACACTCCATCAACCATATGAACCCTGATTAAAGCACAACCTTTGGCTGACAGACATCTGAGCCATGCACAGCTATGATACCAACTTCAAAGTCTAAATTCAGCGAAGGGACTGATGTGTAAACAGCAGAAATCAGGGTTTAGATTGTAATAAGTTACCTATTCTGTATTTACTTTGTGATATATTGTTGTTGTTGTTTGTTGTTATGTATATCCATCCATGAGGTATAACTTTTTATCCTTATAGTGGTGCACCCTGGACAGTTCGCCAGTCTATCACAGGCAACCACTCAAGCTCACATTCACACATTCTTGCTGCGAGGCAACGTGCTAAACATTACACTGATGTTCACATAGTGTACTGGAACTGTTCTCCTTTATCTGTCTGTAGAAAGTCATACATACAGTACATACACCTGTTGTGAAAAACAACCCACCTTGCAAATACAACTGCCATTTGTTGTCTCTGTCCTCTGGCAGCCCCTAGCACCCTGGCAGCCACGGGTGTTTCCTTTAAATGAGGATTTGGAAGAAGTCCTGCCATCTTCTAATTTGGAAAAAATCCAACTGGGATTGTCAGAGTCAAGTGCTGCCTCTTCCACATCAAACAGCTCAAGCTCTCCGGTGGTGCACCGCCCTCTGGTGAGCAAAGCTGCTGCATTACACCCAGTGGCAGCGGAGGGATTAGTGGCTTCACTTCTTCATGTAAGGTGGGACGTAATTTGAATTTCCTTTGTCATAGTTGTTTAAATGTTAACACATTTTATTGTTTATTAATTTGCTAAGTTTTAGTATCTTTTAGTAAATAATGTATTGAACAGTAATGTGTTGTTCTTTTACTTATTTTTATATTACTTATTTTCCTAAATTTATACAAACAATGTATTAACTTATAAGGCAATTACCAGACATCTCATCATGTGTTCCTTTAGTTCACTAATTATTTTTGTATATAATTTAGTCATTCAGTCATCCATGTATTCAGTCATTTATCCGATATAGTTATTTCTGGAACAGAACAGAAATTATTTACTAATTTATTAATGGATTGTCACATTTCACACATTTGTCAGTTAAGTTAATAATCATATTGTTTCTTCTCCAGATCTCCTCATAGCTGGGACCATGAGGAGAAACTGTGCCCTGGGAACCTTAACTGGCCTAATTAATACATTACATGGTGTAGTGGTTTGATGTTATTAACCTACTTTAAAGCAAAAGTGTCTTATTTTGTCAGTATTTTAACATGTATTTTTATCAGACTACCATAGCTCCTGCTACACTTTCAGGTTTTTAATGTACAGGATATAGTGTATCTAAAGAAATGTATACCAGCACACCTCCACTGTAGTCTCAGGTTT
Organism: Anabas testudineus; assembly: GCF_900324465.2. Lineage (NCBI taxonomy): Eukaryota > Metazoa > Chordata > Actinopteri > Anabantiformes > Anabantidae > Anabas > Anabas testudineus. The sequence goes on along the minus strand of NC_046629.1, from coordinate 15,560,276 downwards.
GTGTCATTTGTAGTTGTCACATGCTATTTATTTTTAGTATTCACAGTTGTCTGTAGTCTCTTATAGTTTTCATGAGAGAACGATGTTGGAGTGTAAATATATAAATATGTATGTACACTTTTACCTGATGTATGTGTTTATTGTCATATATTTCCTTTTTTTATGAAAAAAGCAAAGTTATTAGTAAACATAAATGATAGGAAACATAGTGGGGTTTTTTTTGTATTTTGAATATATTCAGACTGAAAGGTTGCATGGGGTCAGAAGAGAACTTCTGAAAAACTGTAGGAAAAAAACTGTAGGTCTCATTGTGCTGGAGGAGAAATGTAAAAAGAAAAGAGGGCTTAGCAGAATTACAGCATGCATGCATCAACATGCAGATTTAAGAAAACATTATCCACAGGAAGCAAAGCATCTGGTCTTTGAGTGGCGCTATAGTATTTACAGTATTTTAGTGATGTGAAATGTGTGTGGTACATCAGTCAGGTGCAGTTGGTACAAAAACTCATACTGAAAGGACAAACTGATGTGAGGTCATTTCACTCATTTGGATGATGAGCAGTTATCGAGGACATAGCTTTCGAAGACCACAGTCCCAGTGACATCATTTCCCAAAGGCATAACCTCTTGTTATACTATCAATCATGGCTACCAGGAGGCCTAATGGGCAGATGGTGATCAAGGTTATCCTCGTCATCTACATGTATGCGTTGGTGCCTGTGTAGATGATTGGACTGGATGCTCAGAAACCCAATCCGACGAAATGTACTGATTGTAAACATCTGCGTTCTTGTTTCTTTATGTATCTGCGTAGTGAATTCATGATTAAACAATGAAGGAACATGTGACGCATGCTCTAGATACATAATCAGTACGCGATCGAAAGAACTGCCAACATGTTATGTGAACAGGTGGTTTCTTGTACACAAAGCTGTCAACCATCAAGGTCACTTCCACCATCAGTTGTGTCTTTCCTCCTAAGGGAGATCTAGCCCTCCCACCTTAACTTTGCCCAGCCACAGTGGTGTGATGCTCCAGATTTTCTCTCTCTCTGATCCTGATGGCTAAAAAAACCCTGCAGTGGCCTCATGGGGGCTGTATTGATCCTTTGAGAAGCCAGCTTCAGTATACAGCACACTGCCATGCAACCTTTTAATTAATAAAAACGTGAATCCATGCAACTGGTAATAGACAGTTGGTCAGATTTAACAGTCCTGTAACAAATGATATAATGTTTTTGATTCATGTGTACAATCAGAGCTGTAGCGTTTCTAGTTCTTGTCCATTCCCACTTAGATCTGAATGAAATACTTATACAATGCAGTACTTCGTACATTTGGTGAGTAAGAAAAACAATCTGTGGTTTGTGTTGTATAATAGTTCTTGCTCACAACATGAAAAGTTAAGCTCTTCATTGTCAGTAGTTAATTGTAGTTAGGCGAATTAGCTACAGGTGGTTCCCTCACGTTTGCATCTCCTGTAAACCATTTAAAGGTCAGAGTTAGCAGCAAACCCTTTAAAAATTGTTGTTGTTAATACATTATAATCGTGGTTACTTAGTTTAAATAGTCGCTAACATCATCATGGTATCATGTTTAGTTTCATGGTTAAATATTAAACTCGGCGTGTTAATGGACAACACGGTTTGTTTAGTTTAATTGACAGACGCCGTATAAATAGTCAACACATGTTTAATCATTTAGTTTCACGTTAATTGAACTGAGGAAAGTTGACTTTGATGACGGAGAATGTGAGCAACAGATAAAAAAAAAACAAAACACTGCATTTAACTCTCCCAGTTAGGGGTAATACATATATATATATATATATATTTTTAAAAATAATTATGTCTCTGTGGTATTTTCTAGCAAGTGGGTGTACCACAATACCGTAATTACCGGGCTACAATGCAGCGGGGTGACTACTACCGTCATTACGGTAGGAGCAGGCTACGGAGCCGCTCTGTGTCCAACAGACCCGGAGTTGCGCTGGAAGACGCTGCGCCGGACAGGTAAAAAAAACAACAACAACAACTCCCTTTCTACCTCTGTAACAGCGTTATGTGTACATAGCGGTGAGTCAAACGCAGCAGATGTTGGCGGTGGGAGTGGGTCTTTTGCATCCGACGGTGGATGGACGTTTGAGCGAGCTACTGAGGCTGAAACGATGAGGTGCCCCTCTCCGTGCGCACGGAGAAAAGGACGCATTGTTCGTCTGCGGGAGGAGCGGGTCTGGGTCTGGTCTGTGTTGTCAGCCAGGTGTGCCGTGGCGCAAGTCTGATAGGAAATCGCAGCCGAGCAACAGATAGGCTCTAGCGTACAAAAATCAGATCTCTGCAAATGGGTAAGACCCGGTGATTGATCTAATTGCCTAAGTGCGCTGCTGGTCCGGTTTTTGCTTTTGAAAATGCTTTGCACGGCTTCAAGGGATCGTGTCTGCATCGTGCCACAATTGGAGGCTTTCAACCTATTGCGGTCACTGCGGGAACTTGCCTTGCTGCGGTGGCTGTGCACGGCCATCAGGCTGTAGTGAGCTTGTAACACCTTCTAGAAAGCTTCAATAATAATGATATTGTGGGGCAAAAAAAAATAAAAAAAAAAAATCATATAAACGAAGCCCCTCTAGAAAGATAACGGTGATTACTAATGTGCTCAATGAGGGAGAAAGAGGAGGGGTGCACAAATAGGTGCTGAGTCATATTGACTAGCTGTTGTCTGATTGATCACAAGAAAATACCTTAATTTGTGAATTTGTGCAGATTTGTTATTGTAATGCTACCAACAGGGCATATATGTAAAATCAGATTCTGACTGTTGGGTTGTTCAGTCCATTTTAAAATGTGTCTGATCTCTCTATTGTACCCCTGGCCCATCAAATGCAGCCAAAGAAAGTCGGGTCTGCTACACCTCAGAGATCCTTTACCTCCTCCTGAGTGGGTATTAAACGGTGAGCTCATACATGTTAGTTGTCTTAAACCGTACTGTAAGCTGTGGGCCTCAGTCGAATCTCATTTCCATACAGGGGCGTGCTATCGATTCCCCTCCTGTCCAGTCCACTTGCTGCGCTGGTGTGTGCAGAAACATTTCAATGTCTTGTGCATTCAGGGTTGCATTGAGTCATGAATGGTCAGGCAGGGCCGCTGGGAGCTCCTCCCTGCTAAAGGAGTGGGTGCATGTTTTTTGGAGGACTAAGCTTGTTGTCTATCAGTTTCTGTTATTCCACCTAAGGCTGATTTTTGTCCTGCTGTAAGTGTTTAGCACAGGAGCTGACTCAGCTGTATCCTGACGCTTCTGGCCCGAAGGACTGAGGTGAGGCTATGAGCAAACACTTGAGAGATTTACAACAGTTTGGACTTACAGTTGTGTGTCTTGGTTGCAACATGGACATTTATTTTCTGCTTGGCGTTGAGGTAAAATTTCTCTGTAATCAACACATTGTCAAAGTCTTTGTTTCACACAGAGCTTTTCATTTAGAAATAACAAGTTGGTTTCACCGTGTTTGCACAATGCTTCGGTCATGTGTACAGAAACTAGACGTAATTTCATTTGAAGTATTTATTAAGAAGAGAAAGGAGAAGAGACTGATTCATGGGTGGTCTACACAGTACCTGAGATAATGAACCACTGCCTGTATTGTGTGTAGTCGATAGAGAAGATGGTCAGATTGAAAACCTGTCAGTCGGTCAGATATCAGATGAACCTGATCTGATAAAGGAGGTTCTTCTTTCGAAGTCCCAAATTAACATACAGGAATGGGGTGAATTACTACAGATGGACAGATGCTGAACACACACAGCTGAGTGTCTAGCAGAGTCTGAATTTGAGATTAAATTAGTTGAAATACCTTTTACCTCCACTCCCTTAAGTGGAAGCAAAGTGAAATGAAGTGAGGGCCAAACAGAAAATGGAAGGCAGTCCCAAAACACTCAGTACCTCAGACACCTTATAACCAATTGTTTATTTGACTGGCAAAGCAAAGGGAGGCTGCTACTGAGGAATTAATGGACAATATGTTAGACCACCAGCAGGGCTGCCTTCCACAGAACCTAGGTACAGAAACCCCACACACAAAGGAGATCAAAGCTTTGGGTGTGACAGTTTCTAGATTGATGCAAGTCCTCAGAGAAAGTATTATCATATTAAGGGTTAGGTAGACCGAAGACACATCTGCTACCCAAAACAAGTTAAATATAGTTGTTTTTAAAGCTCTTCTAGAAAATTCTGTGTTTATTCTACCATACATTTATGTTTCCAGCATCTAATATAATTAGGTTGAACTGGGGATTGGATTAGTTGTCTGAACACATTCGTTGCTTGTCTTACTGGACTGTGCTGCATTAGTGCTGTGTCACTGCATTTGTATCCCAGTCAAAGATGCTAAAATTTGGTAGGACTGAATGGACAAAACTCAAAAAAGAGTCAAGACTTTGTTAATCTCAGATGAAAACTGTGTGAAAAAAGGTGTAATTTTAAGGCCAAAGGTCAAAATGGACATTAACATTGACTCAGTAGATTTCAGTAGATTATTGTCATTGTGTCCACGACTGTTGGCTGTCAGAGCTCTGCAGGCTGAGGTGCCAGCTCTGTTACTGTAGGTAGCACTGCAGAAAGGCCAGATCACGCTCATGTGTGGTGGCTTGTACTGTAGGTCAGCTTTACATAAGCCCTGTGTGTCAGTGAGACGACCTAATCCTGATTCCTACAAAGATACTTAGTCAGCTGGCCATCCACACACACACACACACACACACACACACACAGTGTGCAGTCATCACTCGTCACATTCAAAGGTTGATGTAATGCTGTGTGTGTGTGTGTGTGTGAGAGAGCGAGAGAGACAGAGAGAGGGAGAGGTAAAGGCTCTTTGTTTGAAAGAAGAGAGACACTTGGCTGTGGCAGCAGCATCAACACACTCAGCCACCATGTCTGCCAGCGAGCTGCCAGTCTTTCTCCCTCTGTCTGCCCCTCTGGTTAAGTGATGCACTCCAGGCTTATAAAGTACCGAGAAGATGGTCTAAGATGGTCCTAAGCCTCTTTCTACACTTAGGTAACAACTAGGGCTGCTATGAATGAATTGATTACGTCTACAAGAAATGAAACTGCCAATTCTAATTTCGTGAAGCCGACTATGACGTCTAGAAATGTTAAAGTAAAAGTACCCCACTAAGAAAACAATGTATTTTTAAAAAATGTTGAATTTGATGGTGGTGATAACATCAATGTAGAAGTTTAATCCAGATTTGTTTGATACATTCTGAAAGGTGAAAATGTCGACTAAAATGTGTTGTTACGCACAGACTGAGGAACAAAAACAGCAGTCAGCAAAGGTGCGGCTGATTTTTACTACCTAACTTTTACTACATCAGCCTCTTATTAATATAGAATAATTTTTATAAGAAACTAATCCTGCAAAAAGTATCTTATAATGTTCAAATTATTAGTGCAGTATAAGTAACAGAATTACTCAAAATGTACTTACATACAGTACTTGAGTAAGTGTATTTAGTTACCTATTACCTCTGACAATAAGTACTAACTGTGTAGGCTCTGAGCCACAATAAACCTCTTTCCATACCTTAACACAAGATACAATGGTATTCATACATCACATATTCACTTAAGATATTTTACATCAGCATTTTTAGAAAGGCTGTGCTCTAAGCCACAAACTAAAGTCAGGCAACCTTTAAAGGAAAATACCCAATTTCCATACAGAGTTTATTTTGGGACTGCACGACAGAGAAAAGAGCAGACGATCTGTGCAGAAATAACTCACTAAAGGTCTCAAAATGTAACTTTTTATGTGCTTTTTAAAGATAAATGTAAGTAACACAGAACCGTTTGCCATGATATGTTGCCAACTGCCTAGACTCAGGTACTAAGATGCAGGATTGCCTCTATTATCTCTGAACTTGAGGCTGACCTCTCTTCCTTTCAAGGGCGGGGGAGAAAATAAAACCAAGCTGAAATACAAGTTCCATAAACAACTGGCGTGTCATTGATAAATGGCCTGGCACAGTGCATTGGCTGAATTCTTATATTCAGTTTTACAGTGGGAAGCACAGATACAAGGATACCTACAGTACATGGCAGCAATTTATTGTCTCCACCAGAGATCAGGTCAAGGCAGGCAGGTCAGTGTATAATAGATTTCTTTTTATTTGTTGTGTAGTGTGTCTAAAATGCATGTGTGGTAATAAAGTGCTATTGACACCTGTAGGCAAACTACTTTCCTGGTCTTGTCAGTAACAGAACTACACTCTGCTGGTAGAGTCAGTGTGGTGCCCTGGAATTCAGATTTCGCCACTAGTCATCAAATCTGGGATGCTGATGGGCTGCAGTATGCTGACTTCAGTTGTTGTTCTGCTCACAGCTCAAGTCTAAGCTTAGTTTCCATTTTTGGCTGTGGTTCAGAGGTGGTGTGACTGCCCTCACCTGATTTGCAGCAAATGGATATTCACCTTGTCACTACTCATCCTTTAGTTTGTGGAAGGCTGAGATCCATCCAAGAGTCTGTCCCAGCACCTAGACGCTATCTTTCTGACAGACCTCGCAGTAGAATACTGATATTTGTAGCAAACTGAACTTCAGTAATTGCATCTTCAATTATGAGCTGTGATACCGTTTTTGATTAAAAATGCTGTAAGAAAGAAACACTCTGGAAGAATGCTACTTCGTAGTTAGTTCTGATCTACACTGCATAAATAAATAAATAAATAAACTGCGACAAGAGTTTTGAATGGGGAATTTACTTTTTAGGACGTAACTATTTCCAGAGAGTGATAATCTCTCAACAGTACATGACAGAGGAGATGGGGAGCTGATAGAAATACATGTGTGGGCAGAGCCAGGAAAAACATAAGTCTGACTCACAGCACATCTAGCTCTTTAGTGCTGTCTCTCCTCTCTCCTCTCCTCTCCTCTCCTCTCCTCTCCTCTCCTCTCCTCTCCTCTCCTCTCCTCTCCTAGTATATCTGCACAGTATGTACCGTATCTTGCAAAATACAATGTGTGTGCTACAGTGGTCGTCATTCAGTCAGTGCGTGGGAGTGTATGCTTGTGAGTGGGTATCATTAGCAGTTTTATGTGCCCATGTCGAGGGGAAAAAAACTCAACACAAGATGTTGAGTGCATGCCAGGCTTTAGTTTGTGACATAATGTTAATGTAATATCGTTTCTCTCAGTCTCGTTCATCCAATTCAGATACACTAAGTATTTTCCTACATTTTGCAAAATGCCTTCTAACAAGCTCTATTCAAGAGTGTGTTGACTTAGAAATTCAGCTAAGGTCAGAAGGTTGGAGAAGCACTGTCAGTGTTTCTGAGTAATGTAATATTAACATATAGCATGTAAGCAAGTCAGTTTACTTAGCCAGAAAATGACATTCATCTTACAAATATTATACTGTATATGCTGATGTAAATGTTAGAAACAATAAAGAATAAGGCCCCCTTATTAGCAGCTGGACAACATAAGTACAGAACCAAAATGCTTGAGATGATGCAAAGATAACAGCTTGCCACCATCTCACCAAAATCCTACCACTCACCATTACATTTCAGTCATTTATAGAGAATATCCTCAAGCCTTCTTTACATTTTACATTTTCATGTAGTGCTTAAGAATTTTCCTAGTACTTTACAGTTAGATGCTAGAGAACACCAGCCATCTGAGAGATCCTGTCAGTCAAGGTGCCATAATTTATGACAGAGCTAAACAGATCGCCATTTCCCAAAGGCTCTTTAGGGGGTTTGACATGGCCACCAACAGAATTAAATGGAAATGTATGAATCACCTGGGTTTCATAGGTTGGATTTTATTATCTGACATTTTTTTTGCTATGAGTGGTGTGTAAAAATATTGTTTTATAGTGTAATTGTCCCAGAAATGATAGTGTTATAATATATAATGTTAGGAAGGGGTTTTATAAAGACTAACAATGCTAACATTCTGAAGGCAAACGTGAGCTTACATAAATCACCTCTCTGTGGATAATTGCATCTCAAATCACTTTATTGAGATGCTTTAATATTACTGCTGTGTTCCATCTTGCCCCTCTTAATGGCTTTTCTTGATGATGCACAGAGGTTGACCCCCCAAATGTCTGCGACACACACAAGACAGAAACAGGAGTGTGCTAAATGACAGCACTGCCGAGGAATAAAACCTTTTTACTTTCTCAGCTAAAGGAGAAAACAGGTAGAGAGCACTCAAGTGAACAGAGCATTATGACCTTCCTTCCACATGCATTAATACACATCATGAGTAATGGCATTATGTTCAGAAAAACCCAAGAGCAACTGCCCGTCCCAAAAAAACTGTCACCACTTGCATTTAACTAGGCAAATGGATAAGAGCCTCCCATTGGATAATTACTGCATGGATGATTATTTTTCAGCTGGCAACAAGTTGGGTTAGAGCACTGTCCAATGGAAGAAGGTCATGTGGTCTGATGAGTCCAGATTTCCCCTGTTCCAGAGTGATCGGTGCATCAGGGTAAGAACAGAGGAGGGTGAAGTGATGCACACATCATGCCTATTGTCTACCGTACAAGCCTGTGGGGGCAGTGCTACGATCTGGGGTTGCTGCAGTTGGTCAGGTCTAGGTTCAGTAACGTTATGTGCAGGAGCTTATCGAAATGATGCCATGCTGAATGCGTGCCATGATCAAAGCTAACGGTAGTCCAATGAAATGTTAGTGTGACATATTTTTGGACAGGCGGTGTATGTTAAAAGTCTGTTTATTCACATTACAGATAGTGAGAGATGCATTTAGTCCACTTAATAACATCAGGACATTAATGATGTGCCTTGTACCTATGATAAAAACAGAACAAAAATTCTCACGTCCAATATGAAAGTTACAATATATGTTACCTGAGTGTGAAGTGTGTAGTAGTCTGCATTTTGACAAAGTAATGTGTTGATAGTATCAAGTTACATTCACTTTTTGTCGGTAGACAATCTGTATAAAATGTATAAAGACTAATTGCTGATTCATCATTTGGAGACAGCTGATGTCTGATTATTGCTTTTCGTCGCCTGGTGTGCTGGCATTCTCTGCTTCCCACCATATTACCAGAAGTGTCACCAGACGCTTCGTAGAGTGTGTGATCTGCGGTTTTGAACTTGTTGGAGATCTGTGGGAATTCAGAGCGCTTACAAGTTAGACATGAGAAAAGAACATGAATTATTCCCTTATTGTTTTGAAGTGTGGAGTTGTCTTTTGGGAAGTCTTTCCTCTTCCACTTATGTAATAAATACTCATGCCTACATACAAGCAGACCCACACAGAGGAAAAAGGAGACTGACACATTAACACATTCATACAGTACATACAACACAAATATAACACAAATGTTTCTTGGTAGTATATTAAAATAGAATATAAGACGATATGTGTTTAATCTGGAAGTTCCCACATTGTGGCAGACCTTCCTCTCCTTGACAGGCCACTCCTATCAGGTAACTCAAGTGAGGCTGTCAATAAATCCTTAGAGCAGCATTCACATAACATCAAACACTCCAGAGCCTTATTAGACATTCTGTGCATCCCTCTGGCTCTTCAGGGGGTGGGGAAGCAGCTCCCTTCTTCTAGGTTTTAACCTTGCACCATCTGGTCTGGCCAAAACCAATTTTGATCACGCCTTAACTCATACAACAAACTGCACCTGACCTTACCTGTAGTGCCTATAGAAAATACCCATGGACCTGTTTTTTTTTTTTTTTTTACATTGAATTACATGTGATTACATTTTTATTTGAAACTGATATTTTTTCATGTCAAAGTGCTTATAAATCTCTACAAAATAATTAAAAGTATTAAACAGAAAATAAGTGATAAGTGCACAAATAGTCATCCCCTTTGCTCACCTAAACTATTTCCGATGCAGTCGACTGGTTTTAGAGGCTAGTTAAGTAGTGATCACCTGTACATAGTCAATGTGTTTCAAAGGATTGAAACACATTGACTATGTATTGACTGAAACTGAGTGAAGAGAGTAACGTACAGGAAGGGAAGCTACCAACACATGACCTTTCTGGAGGATTTACAAGCTACTGTAGCTAAGATGGTAGAGACAGTGCACACAGCTATTGCTCCTGTTCTTTACCAGTTGAAGTTTTGCATGATAAAAAAAAAAAAAAGCTCATATTAAATCTCGGTGTGTTTGCATAAATCATGTGTACGTCTACATTCTGTACTTGTAATGTTAATCCCGATCCTTACCATAACCTAAACCTAAATAAAACTATTGCCCTGAAGTCCAAGATCCTAAGACTCAGACGGCCATTGGAAATTGTGAGGACCAGCCAAAATGTGATCACATTGTAGAAACGCCCTCACAAAGTTGTTATCGACAATTTGTCCACACAATGACAGATAGACATGCGTGCTCACAGTAAAGCTTTCTGCTCTTTTACTGCCTCCAATTTATGTACTCTAAGTCAGCAGGCATGTGTTCTCTTTGATTTGTTCATTGCAGTGCTCTGCCGTGTTGCAGCACACAGCTTTATGTGCCTTTCTCTTGTCAGCAGCAGGGGCTGCAAGGATGAGGTGACAGAGAAAGGAATCCTGGAGAAGGGAGTGTTTGCACCCTGCCAGCTCTTTCTTTATTGCATATCACTGCTTTCAGGGGGAAGAGTCTTGAAAATGCACAACTGGATCAGCATGATCACTGTCCCCAGTCCACTCTCCCTACCCTCCCTTTGTTTTCTTTTCTGTGGATGTTTCAAATATGCCAGGTTTGCTCAGCCATTGCATCAACCACCCCCTCAGCTTCCATGGTAACCTCCCCCTAGGAATTCAATGGTGGTGTGAAAATGCATGTATCATCAATGATTATGGCTCTATGACTCTAGTGAAACAACAAGCTGCATGGTGCCAAATTAGCAAAAAATAGTAAATAACTGAGTGCAGGAGGGAAGTCAGATGTGACTGGAAAGCAAAGATATATATACATATACATGTTGCTCCTCTGCCTTCAAAGATGTGGAAGTTACCCAGGTCATGTGAACAAATATACCCCCAAACCATCAGGGTGCCTAGCTTTTAAAATTGTGTGCTGACATGTCATCCATTATTTCCAAATTTTGCATTTTGTTCTGTCAGACTTTTCAGAATGCCCATTAACATTATTGTCTTTGTTCTTTGAATGTCTAATCAGTTGCTACTGCCTCTTACCTTCCCCTCCTTTGTCTTTTTCTCCTTTAACTTCACCCCAAACTCAACCCAGTCTATCTTCCTTATATTTTTCGCAATGAAAAATGTGGTGAGAGTAAATGAAAATTAAATCCAAGGTCAAGTTTTTGTATTCATTTGACGTAGGTTGTGTTTGTGCTAATTGGGTTATATTTCATGCTGCAGGGTAAAAATGCTGCAGCCTTATTGAAGTTATGCTTCAGTGTTGTTGAGCAGTGCTTATTGATTCCTTTAAGGTTTATAGAATTTGGTCTATGGACCTCAAAGGCTTTCCATCTTATTTTTCATTATTACCTTTTCCAGTGTCCCTTTGAAAAAAATGTTCACTCTCAATGTGAACTGAAGTTGCAGAGATTTTATAGTATAACTCTCACCCACAAACTAACCCACTACTTACATTGCTAGCTATGCCTAATATCCATATAACACATATGTATTGTATTAGTTGTATTTGTACAGTAGAAACGCAGGCATGCCAAATGTGTGCAAATGACATGAAGAGAAAATGTTCTTTGCTTCTAGGCACATGTTGCCATTTCAATCTAAAACACTATACAATTTTAGTGCTCCAGATTAAATGGGCAGTCTGTAAACCCCTGAAGATTACAGTTTAAAAACCACTTTACCCCATTCCCTAATACACTTTACCTCTTGAGTCGCGGTTACACTGTTCCACACAAATTTGGTCTAGTGGCTTTAGAGGAGTTGCATTTGTTGCTCATGTATCCCAGGAGTCCCCACTCCCCACATCCCTGTTTCAATTTACCATCAGCAGCCATTTTTTGGTTAAAAAAAAAAAAATCCATTTCCCTTTTTTCCTCCGTCTGATATGAACCTTCACTTAGGCTGAATCAGCTAAAACTGTTATCAGTTGCCATGGAGACTGAGTTAGGATGTTGCTGTGGAAACTAAGCGGCTGCTCATTACCACCCACAGCAACCTTCTTCACTCCTTACAGCAACCACCACCACACAAACACTCATAGAAACTCACGCTTACACTCATAAACACACAGATTGTAAATATGTTTTGTGAGGTATCATTTGTCAATATGATAGGTATATGCGTGTGCTTGTGTCTTTATTTAAACCTCACAGACAGGGAGGGAATGTGTATACCTATACAAGTATGGAACAATCTGAGATATTGTTCATATGAACTGAAACCGATGGAGAAGCATAATGTATTGTTCCTTTCATCCAAAATGCCACAATACACAGCAGTATAATCCTGTAACCATGGATACTGGCCAGTTTTTGAATCCTATGTAATCCATTGTCACTTGTGTCAAATTTTGGGTTCATTATTTAAAAGGCGACTGAATCGCTGTTGGCACAATCAAGTCAATTAAAGATTAAATTACCATTTCTCTATCTCATTCAGAAGGCAGTCACTCATCAGCATGATCTTTATCAGTCCAATTAGCATGTAACCTCTAGGTGTGGCCATGCTAAGATTCGCTTCCCACAGGGAAATAGTGGGATAGTGAGCCGTTATTAATGCAACAATGCCCTGAAACCCTGAAACTGAAGCAGCTAAATGGAATTCAACCTTTATTCATTTTATTTGGACAAAATGTCTGCAGTGAAAATCCAATGCTGACAGTTTCATGGGATTAATCTTATCTGCAGTTGAAGGCCATCAGTTATTATAGACATGATGACATGATGTTGATTTCTTAGGTTAACGTTGAGATGCTGTAGGAAATCCTGGCCTATGCTCTTGACCATGGTTTTCTGCCTTCACTCATTTATTAATTCAGCAGTCACCTGCTGTGGCTCACTGTTCCACCACTCCCCTGGCGGTGGGCTCTGCGATACTGATACATACAAAATGCACACACACACACACACACACACACACACACACACACACACACACACACTGCCAGAGATCTCCATAGACCAGGCTGTGCAGTGGGTCCCATATGTTGTTTAATGTAGGATACAATAAATATTGGACTGTATTCAAGTGTAGCACAGATCTTAATGTTTGAGTGCTAAAATTATCTATGTTGTGATATTAAGGTTGTGATCAAACAGGAATGTATTTAGTTGTATTGAAGCAAGTTAGTGTTTTGCTCATGCAACACTGACAGTGTTTCAGAGACATTTGCTTTTAAAGGTCTTTGAGTGAGGCTCTCCCTTCTAACCAATCAGAGAGGTTCAACCATTCCTGATGGATTAGTAAGTTTTGCAGCTTCCTAATTACTGTTATTTGATAATGACTACAGTCATCATCCATGTGACGGAGCGTAGCAGACAGTAGAAGAGCATAGCAAAGCAGGGAGATGAGGCCTGGGTGCATTGATTGTGTTACAGAAATGTAAACTTATTCTAACATCCACCCAAAACAGCAATAATATTCACACAATTGGTAAACTCCACACTTATGATCTGACAATTCTGCTGCACTTGCTGCACTTAAGCACAGCTGGAGGGTTTTCAGTGAACATATTATTCAGAATAAACAGTTTTGTCTCTGAACACTTAACACACCATTAACATTGGTGCACCTCTCTAGCCCACCTTAAAAAAAAATAATATGAAGATTGATCTCAAGATGTTTTTTTTTTCACCACAATTTGAGTCGGCAGTGGCAGTGAAGGCTGTACCCACCTACACTCGAACAACAGCGAGGGATCGCAACCGTAAGTTGTCCATATGCTGCGAGTGAGTGCATGCATACAGTATGTGTGCGCATGCACTGTATGATATGCGCGCGCTGGCGTGTTGGTGCGAGATCACAGACTAGGGAGCATTCATTAGCTTGCTGGTAATATAATTGAGTGGTGCTGTTTATATTGCAGCCCACGCAAACCAATAAAGAAGCTGTGAAAACGTTTGCTCTGTTGTAAAGAGCACAGCCATCTGAAGCTGTACAAGGCCCAACGCCGGTAGGGCAGGCATTTTATTTGACAGTACATATGGCGGGTTATTTTTCAGTGTGGCTCTTGAGTAACATTGCTGAAACAGAGAGAGGAATACAAAGAGGCAAAATGAGGTAGAGAAACACAGATGACAGAGGAAAACGGGGAAAAAAAATCTAATTTTATCCAGGTCATTTATCCTCTATGTATTTATGTGAAACCTTTGTTTTTACTTTTATTCTCCTTTCCTGAACACAGCAAATAAATGAAATACATTGAACGGGAAATGAACAGGGACGAAGACACCTCCATAATTTGCAGTTAAAAGTTTTTTTTTTTTCCCCAGAGGTTCACTTTCTTTCTCTCCTTTTTCACTCCCCAGTCGATTTCTTTTTCTGTTTTCATTTGCGCAGGGAAATTAGGGGTTATTTTAGTCGACTGTTGAGTAGACTCTTCTTGTCTGAAGGAGCCGCAGCTTCAGCAGAAAGCTACTACCCTCTAACACCTCACATTCACACATTCATGCGCTGTGCGTACAGTAAATGGTGTAATAATATAATTTATGTTGTGTTTCACTACAAACTACAGCAATTAAAAAGGATTTAAAGACACTTTTCTCCTTTTATTCTCCCCTCTTAAACCTAATTTGAACTGCCGATGGCCCTTGTCTCTATTTCTTTTGCTGTTATTTACATCACACTTGCGGCTCTATGACATACCACTAGATTCCCCTAGATTATTTCTTCATACTGCTTGGATCATATGGTGTGATTCAATGTAAAACGCTACAGACTCATTCATCCCCAAACTATTCACAAATGACAGTTATTAATTAAAAATGGAGTCCAAATAGATGAGAAAACGTTGAACTAGGGCAGCAGATGCTAAATTAAGGGTTGTACTCTAACAGGGGAGTGAACTAGAGACAATACTCGCTCATTGGGATTGGATTTAAAACAACTGACTGGATAATGAGACCAACACAACAGAACCTTTTAACACTGCCACAAATACACATTTTCATCTTGGCAAAGTGATCGTTTCACTTCAGTTCCTCCTAAGGCTCAAATGAATCTTTATGTGTGTTGTGTTGGATGAGTGATTAGATATTTTTCTTCTTCGACATGCTGCTGTTTATATTATATAGTAACAGTAAATAGTAAATAATGAGTGAATCAGTGAATAAGCAATGAATACCAATTAGCTTGACTTGTGAAACACTGAAAGGCAGTATGGAGTGTGGTGATATTATTAATTAATCATGTGACTGAAAAACAACAAACTCATTTTTTACAGTTATAGAAATGAAAATAATCAAGTAATTCAGTGTAATCGGTTTTCATACCTGTACATGCACCACACTGACAGTCTTGGATTTAGTTGTCCTTCATGCCTTAGCATTTTCCAACATATTAAATTAGAAATAACAGCAACTGCACACTAATTAAGACGCTAACTGAAACAAATTAACAAATGCTCTTCTTGCTTAAACGACACAGGGATGGCTAGCAGTCATGTTAAATGTGGGCCGTATGTGTGCTCCAGCTGAAGAATGCAGTCGCCATCTTAACCCCACCCAGCAGAAGAGCGTTTGATGTGTGTTCAGAACACACCACATAGGCCAGGGAGGACCCAACCAACTTCCTCCCTGTGTCTCACTTTTTCCGTCATCGCAGTAGTCCCATAGAAAGACACATGCACACACTGCAGATCAGAATCCAAAGTACACAGAGGAAGCCATAAATATGGCTGCAGTTCTGGGAAGATTCATGCATGAAGACATGCAGGAATCAACTCATCATGGCTCTCTAAGGCAAAGAAACAGCACCACAAAGCAGAGATGGAGAAAATTTCTAACCCAAGTTTAATTTTAAAACATTCAATTCACTCTTCGCGTGTTTATGGGAAGGTGTGTAGGAGTAGCAATTGAACAAATTCCCACCACAGACATGAGGTTAAGCTAAGATTTTTAGATTTAGAATTAGATTTTACCCCCTGCTGACTTGCTAATGACTCTCCATGTTACCAATCGCCTGTAATTTGAAAACTGACATACTCTGCTGACTAGGTTTAAGTGTGATAATGCACCGCACGTGTATTGTATGGATATGCTCTGTCTTTGGAGAGTTGCAACTTTATTTATGTGCTTGAATTACCTGTAGGACACAGGAAAAAAGAAAAACAGCTTGCGCTGACACCTCGTTTTCTAATCTTCTACAATAAGCAAAAATACACACCATTTCACACTGATGGCATTTGTTTTTGAAATTTGTTGATTGTATAGCTTATTGTGACATTACAATGTCTATCTGTCCAATCTTTACGTTTCTGCTTTGCTTTTTTTGATGCTCAGATTCCAAAATGATTTAATAGACACCAGCTGGACAGAGAAGCTTTGTTTTTTACAAGATACTAGATACTTCTCCCTCCACATCATGACATCTTTAAGTGTCTCATCACTCATTTATTAAGAAGAAGGAAAGTTATATTGATACTACAGGTCAGTGTTATCCACTGCTCATAACCTGGACGATACTACTACTCCTCAACACCCATCTGAGATAGTATCTTCCAGCTTCTGAGAGACTGAACCTATACTTTAGGTAACTTTAGAAAGAAAGAAGTTGATTAATTTGACCCGCTTCTCACCCCATTTACTCGCCTGCTGTCTTTGTCCTGCTGCCTCCTGGTGTGTATATCCTGTTGGCATAAGGAGCTTTTGCTGCTTTTCTAGGAAGACAAAGTCCTGTTTACCAAAACACAGGTAGAGTGGTACTAAAAACCCGACTGGAATGATTAAGGAAAAGGTGGCTAAAGTTGGTCATAATAATAGTACTTCTATAAGGTAGAGACTGTCATTTATCATAAATTGGCTGTACTTAAGGGGAAAAGCAGGTTAAGCAACTTAAACAAGGTATAGTGCTGTAGAAAAAGGCAAGTGCTATAGAAAAAGGCATATACTAGTATATATATTTATACAATATCCGCAGTAAACAGAGCTGTCCTCATTTATTTGCCCTTGAAAATAAATCCATTTATTATTACTCTGGATCTTGATGTGCTCGGGTGATAGTGGATAATTAGATTTCTATATCTCATTTGAGGGATTTTGCAGATACAAGCATAAACTGGAACCAAAATTTACTTAATTGTGACCTGGTGTCATCACAGCATGACTGCACATTGTCACTTCTACTCAACAAAATCGAGCAGGAGTAATTGTTCTGACACAGCGAGCAGGTTCAGGGTTAATTATGAGATATGTCACGTATGGGATCCAGCTTCTTAGTCGAACACTGCTAAATCAGATTATAGAATAGTTCTTGTTACTAACAACATGGCAGGAAGCTGAACGAGACAACCTGCTGAGGTCTCTGATGAGGTGTAAGTTCACATCCAACAGGAGGGAACTGAAAGTACTAACTGTTGATAGATGTTTGCTGTGAGCTGGTCTGTTTAATGAAGAGCGTGGTATGTTGGACTTGTCCATGTCACCAGTGCTGTGGACTTAGAACAGCGGGACACCAAAATCAGTTCACAAGCTTTTATACTAATGATTTGTCAGATAAAGCTACATTTGGAAATAAGTGTTGTCTTGGAGAAACTTCCCATTGAGGGAAATTGGAGTGACAAGTTAAGCAACGTGAGTCTCCCTACTAGCGACTGATTTTAAATGATGATGGAAATGCTGGCAGACGTATTTCCATAATGGTGCAAAGCCTACGGAACTGTTTTGTTCCTGAATAGCCTGTTGAGCCTTTATTTTAATGCGGAGTGGCATTTCTCTGATGAAGCTGTGAAACAAGTGCAGACTCTGACTAAATATCTGGCTGACTGGCAGACTTAACTTCAACCAGAAGAGACGTCAACATGTTTTAATAATTAGGTTCTGGCACAGATTCGGACTCTGATGACGGGGTAAATAAAGCTGAGACAGATCCTGGCAAAGTGTCCTGCTGTCAGGTGTCTGAGCCTACCCCACTAAGAAGTGTTGAGCCCTCTGGTGGCAGGCAGAGTAACAGTGGTAAAAGGAAAGAGACGTGCAGTCATTGGAGGAATGGGATGAAGCTGGCGATAGAAGAACCAGAGGCCACATCCGAGAGATAGGAATGAATCCAGTTCAGTCTCACTGTGAACCTACGTCAAACTGCCCAAATGAGTAAGATGCCAGACGTTGTCTCTCTCGTGCTGATGACAGTTGAAGAAATTGGTACTGTTCATATCTTTCTTGGGAACATATCATTCCAGTAAAGTCGTTCATACATAAACCGAGCATAGGGAGAACTTATTAGCTACATTTTTCAGTTGCCTGTCAGAAATAATTCAGCTAAAATCGGTCCTGTTTTTTGTGTTAAAGCAGTTTACATCAGCTGGAATGGCTTTGTACTGTAGGACCAAATTGTTTTTTTTTGCTCCTATATAGCATTCTATCCAATCCCATTGTCCTGTATAATCGGGAGTACCCAGAACAAGTTGCTTTGTGACATGATGCTACAGGTGCCAGTGAGAAGACAAAACACAGCTGATTTGACAGCTGTGGAAAATTATTATTGTTAAAATGATTATTAAGTTTCCCTGCAAGTTTTCCCTGCAGCCCTTAGTGACCACCACCCCACAGCACTAATGAAGTGGTTTGATTGAACCATAGTTGTTCAGACTGGAAAAATCATCTTCAAAAAATCTGAACACACTCTCAGTAATTGAAAAAGCATAATATCAGAGCATGAACTTTTAATTAGATAAGGGACTAAGTTCTTTAGTTAGTTGCAGCTGGAATATAAGATAAATCTGTATATCTTTATGTGTGTGTGTGTATGTCTCTCTGGACTCGTGAGCCAAAGGTAGTGAATTCCGCCTATTTACACGAATTACACTTTCAACTTGGGCAAGCTTATGCCAGAAAGTATTGTAGACTGTTGAAACTTTAAGAGGAGAATTATGGATTCTTCATACTGTCCAGGGTCCAAGGTTTTACACTTAAAGCAGTTCAGCCGTTCAGTCCATCAGTGCCAATAATATTAACACTGTTCATGTACTGTGGGCAGCATATTCAGGGGCTTTGGTCTGCAGTTCAGGTATAGAGGTGGCATCTCATGCAGGTTATGACATCCATCTATATTTATTGTGTATTGAATTGACGTCTGGATGAACCAAGTGTGGGATTACGCTCATCATTTGTGACAACCTTTTGCTAGCATCCACACTGAAGTCATAATAAAGTTTTTTAATTATGGTGAGGTAAAGGAATTCATCTAGCTCCTGAGTGCACATTCACTTTCAGATTGTGTGTAATGGCCGCACTAAGTGGTTAGTAGTTAGTGTGGACATTTGTTGTATCTGTTGTCACAAACTGTCTGCAATGACTTGAATTGCTGGCAACAGTGTGATGAGTTCATTGTACTTATAACTTGTATTTTCCCAGTTTATGACAAATATTCAACTTTTTGGGGATGAGGTTGTGGTTTGAAATAGATTGTAATTATAAACTAAGATGGTTCAAAGAAAATTAGCATTTTGGTGTATTCGGTCATTTTGTGATTAGGTAAGTCATTAGTTTAAGTGGTTTTGACATCTAGCAAGGATACAGTGCCTTTTGATGTACTGCTGTATAAAACTACCAGCTTAACCAACACTTTGTTTTCCAGATTGCTCATACGAAAGCATCAGCTGTTGTAAATGTGTGCTGCTGTGTCATTGATGATTTTTTGCTCTTGGTATAATGCAGTTGCAGTGGCATTCACATGCACACAAACTCATCGCCCTCTTGCTGAGATACCCGGAGTATCTGCATGTATCAGTATGTTCTCACTGTGGCTGTTGGACTAAAGCCAATTAGTGTGTGTCAGCTCATGTGTGCAACTGTGCAGCTGATAAATGGAGCCGCAGGCTTGTGTTTACCCTTTTACGAGGCTTTTCATTTTGCGTGTGTGTCTGTGTGTGTGTGTGTGTGTACGTTGGGGGGGTGTGGGGGGTCTTGCGGCTGCTGTCGAAGGACTGCTGCACATGTGGCATTAACAAGCACACTCTGTCACTTTATCTGTTTCTCTCTTGCTCTTCTTTGTACTCTTTGTGCTATTCCCAGCTGGGTGATAGCTCCAGGATTTCCCCGGTCCACGATTGATTAGAAACCACCAATCAGTTGCACTCTCCCATCTCAGCCATGTCTTACTGCTTTCTCACCTCTGTCTCTACTTTCCATCTGTCCACAAGATATACAGAAGGCATGTGTGTTTGTGTGTGTGTGTTAACCGAGGTGCCCCCTGCCACTGCACTCCCAAAGTACTGGCAGCCAAATCTAATCTCGCGTTCTCTCCCCCCCCCTCTACTGTTCTTTCCCCTTATCCTCTCTCACTCTTTCAGGTCTCGGATGTTATGCTTTCTTCTGAACCTCAGACAACATCCCATCAAGCCAGGTGAGTCTCTCAGTCTCTTCCTCTCTGTTTCGTCATCCTCTCCCTTTGTCTGCCCCCCCTCTCTCTTCACTGCATATACCAATGGTTGCTGCTGCAAAGATGCTGTGTCACTGTGCCGATTTTATATAGAGTCAGTTGTAATTTCACAGTAGGAGAACAGAACAGATGCATTTCTCCATTTCCCCCACCTGTTTCTCTCTCTGCCTCTGTAACCTTGACATGCAGAGGAATGCTTTTATTTGTGTGTATTTGGATTCACTGATGTATTTTGAATATTTTAATGAAGAATCCAAAGCTCCGAGCATTTGCAATTGTGTGCATTTCGTGTCAGTAATTTGGTTGAGCACAAATGTGTGACAGGAGCAGCTTGTCTTTGTGGTTTGTTTATGTGTTTGTGTGTGTGTGTGTGTTGTGGGGGGGGGGGGCATGTCTAGACACTCCCAGACAGTTGTTTGTTGGGCAGATTTGTTTTCACATGGTTCAGGAACAATAGATCAATCTCACTAATTGAGACATTGTAGATTCAGTTTTTGTCCAAAATCATTTCTGTTGTCAACTCTGGTCACTTTTCTGTTTATAGCAAGTGACAAATCAAAAGAGTGAGTTAGAAATTGTATAGAATCCTGTCCAGAGAAAGATGGACGAACCAACCCCGAGATTTTGTCGTCCCTTTATGTTAAACAGAACTAGGATAGTAGTTGTTTTGGTGTCAAATTGTCAGTAGTTAAACTGCAAATATGATGATATATGTCAATTGTAGTTAAAATGATTCAATTAAAATACGTCTATTAGGCAGTATTTCTATTATTTCTCCCAATAAAGCTTTCAGTCTTCTAGGGTTAGAGTTATGTTGTTAAGAAGGTTCCATATAAAACCACGGCCCACTGCAACCGGGTCAAAAGCTCACACGAGCCAATTCTATCTGTCCAGTATGAATTGATGGATGAGAAATGCCAATTCATGGCTGCTGAAGCCAAAGACATATAAATATATCTATTTATGAGTTGGCTACATTAGGGTTGAAATGTTCACTGGTCTGTGTGTGTAGGTCAAGGCAATACAAGTGGGCCAGTATAGTAATATTATGGATGTCTGACTGTGATTGTGTTCTTGTGGTTTATAGTGGAACAATATAAAAAACCTGATTTATTGAGATCTTTATATACTCACACTATGTTGATAAAAGTATAATATTGTATAATAACTATATTAGTATATATTGATAAGTTTGGTTTATGAATCTGTTTCAAATTTCTGTTACATGTAAGCAATTAGTGCTATAGTAGATTATGTGCATTATGTTATATGGGAACAACTGATCAACTTTGGTTGCTAATGCTAACAGTTCCAAATATATAATTAACATTTTATTTTGTGAATTCTCATTATGTTGTCTTGTCTGCTTAGCCTTTAGTAATCACTGATTTCAGTAGAACGACTTTGTAAGTGCAATCAGCAACCTTTTTTTTTTTTTCTGAAAGACTAACGTGGTTCAGTCCGTAATTCACTGTCCATGTATTTTAAAGAGGAGTGGTCAAGTGCTGCAGTGTGTCCTGAAGTTGAAGTGATGCTGTATCCTGTTTGACGTACCTCAGATTTTAAAGGCAAAGGAGAAACAGAAATAAAGACTGCATAGTGGAAAAAACAGGATGTGCCCTAAGCCAATGAGTTTAATAAAAAGAGTAACAATTACATAACTACACTATTACACAGAATTGTTGCAGTAATAACTTTGAACTTGGCACAGACTATATGCAGCATCTTTCTTCATCACCCCTGTCATACCAATGGCACTGACCGTAAATTACAATAGGTCATCAGTACACAAGTCTGCTCATGTGTCATCACCCACTGTGGCCGTATTTGATAATATTTTTGCAACTCCATTTCATAACTAACAGGAATAAAAATCAAGCCAAAGCCACCAGAACCCAGTACTTATGTTGTAACCAGTCCCCCTAATCATCAATAGCAGTTTTTCACATGGTTGTCTCCAAAATAATCATAACTTTGCAGTCAATATCGATCATTCATCTCCCGTGTATACTTTAGTTCTCCTCCTGCCCACTGACTCTTTTGTGAGAACTTCCTCGCTGAAACACACACACACATATTTAGAATTGCCTAGCAAGGCGGTGTTTAGCAGTTTTCAACAGCTACACGTACATTCAAACACAATGAAAGTATCTGATGTGAAAACATGTAAGACTTCGCTCGGTCTCTCTATCTCCCCTGCTGTCTTTGTAAAGGAAAGCGTTAGTGACATTTCACAGCAGGTCTGTTTGACCTTCTCATGGTTATTTAGCCTTTC
Source organism: Anabas testudineus (assembly GCF_900324465.2). Lineage (NCBI taxonomy): Eukaryota > Metazoa > Chordata > Actinopteri > Anabantiformes > Anabantidae > Anabas > Anabas testudineus. The sequence goes on along the minus strand of NC_046629.1, from coordinate 15,537,485 downwards.
TTTCCCCCTTTCCTCCTCACTCCACTGAACCAGAAAGGTATCGGTGATTGCGACGTGGACACAGTTCACTTTTTTTACATCTTGACCATTTATTCAGGTCTCATGTCCACAGTTTACGTCACACATCCTTCCAATTAATATTAGTTCACTTTTTTCATGAAGGTGATCTGTCTCAGTCAGGACCACAATCACCTCTAACCTTAAAGCCTCAAAGCCTCCATGTCATTTCAATCCACTGTATGGTTTGAATGCTAAAAAAAAATATATAAATATTGATTATAAATAATATGTCTGATGAACAGCATCAATAATAAAGTAAATGAGTGTGAGAAATCTGAACAATAAGTCACTGGAACGGCACTTGCTGTAGACCAGGAAACAGAGACATGGAGTGAGAGTGTTAGTAATGTTCATATTGTCAGGCACTGCAGCAGTGATGTAATGGCCCAGACTCTCCCCACTCCTCAGGCTAGTCCCTTTCATTTTGTTTTTTCCTTCTCTGTCTTTCTCTCTCTTCTTGACCACATCTCGGTTTTTTTTTTTTTGTTTTTGTTTTTTTTCATTTTCGTCCCACTCAGATATTTGCTTTTGTTTTCATGACACTCAGGTAAGTCAGGTTAGCAAGAATTGTTTTTACTTAAAATGATTTTTCTTCCAGTAGAACATTTACAGATATAGTATGTATTTTTATCTAAATCAGGAGAGTGATAATCAATACATTCAAAATAACATAGAGGGCAACATTTTTTCAAACAGCATTTCAACCTAGCTGCTGATGGTAATGTAATCACTGCAGCTTTTTAGCAACAGTATCTTACATGCACGTCTCCACAGATATTTAATTAGGTTGACTGATAGAAATATCCGACAGCAGATATTTGTTTGCACTTATCATCAGCTCAGCCCTCATCAGCTGTTCATACTTGATGTCACTGTTGTATTCTTCAGACTTTTTTCTCACAGCATTGTTCTCTGAGAAATAGCTCCACTTTTCTCAGCAACTAGTAGCCTAGAAGATCTTCCTATACTGCAGGATCTGCTACAGGGTCAGTTGAGGTTTCATATGAGTGCGTTTTACACTGAATGCATTTAGCTGGCATTTTCTTAGAGTCCTATTGTCATGGACATGTAAGCACCTCAATGTTGAATTAAGACCAGCTTGAGCAGTAACAACAAGTTTTTTACTGGAAGTGAAGTTGACAGGTCTATTTGTTGGACTACACTATCCAAGTTTGATGGAGTAAATTAATAAAGCTAAATCCCTGACTGAAATTTTACTTTACCATAAAGAAACCTTTTAGTTCATAACTACAATCAGCTAAGTCCCATTTCATTAAGCACACAGGATTTGTATCAGAATCTGTAAACTCTAACAGTGGAGAAGTGTGTTGTGTCATCCCTCACCACACTTCAGCCAAAACTGTGAATTGGTGTGAATGAGGTGCCAAATGGTCTGGGATTATAAAACGTCAGTGTGACCAATGCCATGCAAACATTACCATAAAACCATCAGGATGGAGCTATTCTGCCCAAACTGTTTTGTATTTGCATCTAAAACTCAACGTTCTCATAAAAACTGTGTCTTGATGCACGGCAAAACCCAGTTGCAGTGTTTGGATGCTTGTTTAGAAGGTGTCATCTTTCCTTACATCATGTTCAGATGTTATATACACTATTTCCTTTTGTTAAGTTAGATGTCCACATACACACAGTTTGAGGTGAACTTTATGTTAACATGCTGGCAGGTAGTGAAACTCCAAGTCTGGCCAGTTTGTCTCGTGTTTTTGCTAAATACTAAACCATTTGACGAGAATTGTTGTGGAGATCGATAAGTGGCCATTTGTTTTGAGTCTTCTTAGTCTTGAGGACACATAGAGAATAAAACATTAACCCCAGATCAAGCATAATATGGCCACTTTAATAATTAAAGCTGAAAGACACACACGTAGTCTCCTAGGACTGCAAATCCATCAGCCACCTATAGGGGCAATCTGGTTGTGTGTGTGTGTTTAAAGTGACCAAGCATTTACATGTTTTGGAAAATGTGAAGTCCTCATGTCTTGACTATATGTATACAGCTCTGCATTATTCAGTAATATTGTAATATTGTATATAAAGCTATGATTTTTAATAAGTGTGTGAGCTGTATGAGTAAGAGATCCAAAAACCTAATGCTAAACAAATTTTCTTACCAGTGAAACACAGGAACCTTCCAGGTGCTCTTGTAGATGAAAAAATATAGATTTAAATAGTGACATAAAAAGCATAAATCTTGGGTCACCTCAAAGCATAAAGATGTAATATTTTCAGTAATTCCTATACAACATTTAATACATGGTAATGTCTATGTGACAGTCTAACAAAAGCTAAATTATAATATGTAGAGCTGATACCTAAAACAAAAAATGTGGACTATTCAATGAATATTTTGAGTTTAAGCGGTACAAAGTGATCATTCTTCTGAACTAGCTTTATCTACCTATCATTGTTCTCATTAACTCCTGTTTGCGTGTGTGTCTTTTAATGACTGTGTGCGAACAAATTTTAATTAGAAGCCATTTATATGAGGACAAATTAGCACTGGTAGGTCATTGTCATCGTGGTTCTAGCATTAGGATTAGAATTACAGTGGGGTTATAGTTGGTGTTAGTGTATTTTGCCATTATTTGTGAGTGATACACAGATCTAGGATAACACTGATGAAAGACTCTTTCTTATGCGTTGCTTTGGAATAATAAATTGAATTTATGACTGTTTTTTACAATAATCAAGAGAGAATAGAAGTGACAGCCAAAGTGAGTCATTTAGATGAATATAATGTCATTGTGAAAAAAATCACCCGCTGTAGAAAAGCACAATAAACAGGAGTTTACTGAGGGTCACAGCGAATAAATGTTACTGATTTTACAGTTAAATAAGGAGGACGTTATTCTGAGAATTTTCCTGTTGCAACATTTCGGTCAAAGTTTTCACTAGCAGGTATTTTTTATTCCTGAAATAAAATTAAGCAATAAAGTGCTGTCTATAATGTACCAGTAATTTTTGTAAGGTTGTAATCATTGCTGTACAGTATATAGTAGTCTTTATCTTTAATACACTGTAATATTTTGTTGCTGTTGTTTATGTATTATGTATTTACTTTTCATACATTAGGTTGTTGGGAGCTACTTATCTCTACAAAATAATGTAAATGTGAAAAGACGGCCCTGGTGGTGTAGACACACTCTTTAGATTTACAATCCATCGTTAAAAACTGGACAAATTGATGAGCGTGGCTGCAGAAGACTGGCGATGGCTGCTCCTGGTTTCAGCCTGCCCCATACAGATTATTTACTACAATATAGTACCTTAAAAAACAACAGTGTTGACAGAACGATTGAGTGCCATCAAGTATAATAGGGTGCAGAGATGTGCCTTCTGCCCTCAGTATGTTTTCTCTTGGGGTAATGAACCAACCTGCTTATTTGCAGTAAAAACATGCAGTTCCTTCCAAGGCCCTTGTCTGATGTATGACTCACATGTGACCCTCAACTGTTGTTGAAGCAACAGCAAACATAAAAATGCATCTTGCGATTTTCTAAACATCACTGGTTTCAAAGCTCCAAGGCTCTGAGTGTCTTTAGGCTGCCATTACTGTAAGTTTGCACAGTGCTACATTTATTCCATTAAAAGTAGAGCTATCTGTTCTGTTATGATTTAGTTCATATAACAGGTTTCTTAAAGTAATCCTGCCACCATGTCAGACCTGCTGTCAGTGACATTATTATATATACCTTGTGCTAAATTAAATGTATTCACAAGCAACTACCAAAACATGACAAAATAGGCAAATACACAGAAGGACACAACACTAGATGCTCACTAGCCAGAGGTATGTGTTATTTGATAAGTTAAATTATATACATCTTGCTGTACTAATTCAGTCCCAGCCATTTGAATACCTCATATTTTGAGTTTGCACAGCAATTCAGCTAGATTTAGAGATTGAATGCATCTCAGTATCTGTAAATGAAAGGAAATTGCAGTTCTGTCTGATTATCAGCATGCTGCTACATCTTTAAATAGTAATATTAGCCTTCCAGGTATGCAAGCATCTTTTTCATGCTTCTCTCCTCCTTTTCTGGCAGAATTTGAAGAACTCCTACTTCTACTTTTATTCAGGATATAAGAACATAAGCTACTTATTGTTGTATGGTAAAGAAAAACCATGGAGTTGCTGACTCACTCAGCTTTGATCCTTTGGGAAAAGCAGCAGCTCCTGTCACTTAAACTCTCTGTGAAAAAGATTTATTATGTATCATTAAATATAATATTATTGTGGGGCCGCAACTTGTAAGTGGGACTTGGCCACTGCACAGGTTAGGGCACTTGTGGACATAGTTGTAAAAGAGACACAGGACAGACTTACAGACTAACAACAGTGTTTTTAGATCAAATAACTGCTTTGTCTCCACAGGAGAAACACAAAATTACACCTTTTGGCAGAATTAGAAAAATAAAGACTGTGTCTCAGTGTTTCTCTACCAGCTTTGTACGTAAATTGAAATAATAAGAAGTAATTATATTAAAAGCACTTGTCTGATGTAGGGCTCTCATTTTTACATACATTTTAACAAGTGAGCGGCACTTTCATATCTTATGAAGTCAATTATTTCAAAAACTAATGTTCTGATCTACTTGCAGCCACCAGTGGCTCTTGAGAAAATATATATTTCTGACTGCTTAACAGTCTTGTGCTACACTCTGGCCCCACAGCAAGTTCCAACATTAAGTAGTTGTAAGAGTAAAACAGCAACAAGTGCTGTTAGCCTGCAGACATTGCTCACTGTGTACTTGCAGGTGCTCCTAATTATAACCTTCATCTGAGCCCGTTGTCATAAAATGCTGATCCAGTTCGTGCCTTTTTATTTGAAATAATAAAATATAAATCCTTTAACCAAAAGTACATTATTAGCAGCTTTAGTATGCATCTAAGCAGACAAAATACAGATTAAGCTTGACAATAATCCCCTAATTAATTCAGCACCACCTTTTGAAGTCGATGTGATTCTAAAATATGCATACGCTAAGGTATATTATCAACTCTTTTGTGATTTCTCTAAGCTGTACATTGTAGTGCATTTTTTTCCACAGCGTATGGTCATTTGTGTACATCTTTTTGGTAGATTATTAACAGGTATTGATTCCACTGCATTGCAATGCATCCATCTGGGTCCAGCACACAAACAACAAATGACAAACTGTAGGAGTTAATATGTAAATGATCTCTACAACAGATGGGAGATTCTGGCCTTTTACACTCAGTTGCCAGTTTAAGATGTACATCTTACTGGAACAAATGTCGACTAGTACAACAGATATTCAATAAAAGCGTACAACGTTTATCTCTGAATTATTGTCTGATACAGTACTGTTGTGTTGCACGAGTGTTTAGAACCTCTTTAATAGTTGACTTAATGTTCTACTTTCATCTTTTTCTGTTCCCTTCATCTTTTCTGAAATCATTGTCAAATAATTCTATAAACTGTTGACTGTGACCTGCTGTCTGTCACACATCTTATGTAATTGACCTTCTTTTTTTTATAATGAACAGGTGCAACTACGAGGTCATTCCCCTTGGTTTTTAATATTCTTCTGACAACCCTGACGTCAACCCTGTGAGATTTGGAGAGAGGACAGTGTTTTTGCATCCAGCTTGGCTCATTATCCAAAGTCTCAGAACAACTGACCAGGTAAGGGTTTCTGCTGTATGTGTGGCCAAGTGTGGTGGCTGTCTTCAAGATAAATCACACCTTGAAATTGTGCTGCACTGAAAATTGCCCATTACACCTATTACAAAGGTGATTTGAATGAATGGCCTGCTCATCTTCTCACTTTCCAGTGACTTTCACCACTTTGGACTTGTTCAGTTTTAGTATATATTGCCTGAAAAATGTTTTATATATGTATTTATTGCATGTATTTCACATAATTTTCATCTCAAAAAGAAGTTGCAGCATATACACAAAATGTTTCTTAATAATGAATAATTAAATATAATAATGTTAAATATTAGCGTAAAATTCTTTATAATTGAATCCTCCCTGAATTGATTCATGTTGTTTAAGACAACAAACATTAGAGACTCGTTAGAGTTTTACAGTTTTGTGAATTTTGCCTCCATGTTTCAGATTCACACAGATTACAGTGCCAACAAATTACAAATATTTAACATTTTTTAACTGGTTTTCCTGCCATTTCAAGTTGTGATTTCCCTTTCTTTCCTTTCTCCAAACCTATAACCGATGTATGCTTGCTCAACGGGGCACAAGGTTACAAATATACCACAAAACTAGCCAATCAGATTCGAGAACGTTTATTCTGATTGACTATGCTGTCTCAAGAAACTAAGTGGGATTTTCAATACTGTCCAATAAAATAATCAGTATGTTATTCATCTTTATCTTCAGACAAACTGTAAGCCACAGGTTTTATATGTAAATGTTGATGATAAAAAAAATTACGAGCAGTAAATTAAAAAAGGCTTTGCCAAGATAAGCTAGTGGGTACTGACCTGTCTCAAAGTGTGTTTTATTTTCAAATAGTGTCTATAATAGTGTGCTTGCTTTAGCCCAACCTTTGGTTGTTTGGGTTAGGGTTAGGACAAGGTTAGGTTCCTAAAAAGGAAACACGTATCCAGCAGGCCTTCTCGGGAGGGAGGCTGCAAGCTGCTAAAAGACCAGCTGGTGTCAGTCACCTGGCACACATGTCCTGCTTTGGTTCTGAAGACAAAACGGCCAATCAGAATGAACCTTTTCAATTTTTTAAAGCTGTGTCAAGTTGAGCAAGCATATACACTTTCTTGTACAGTGAGATTGGATGTCGATTCTTCCTGACATCACTGTAAAGAATGAAATCAAGTGATTGTCACAAGATGTGAAAGATTGCATATTTACATCTGACTGATTTATGGCTATGCTGTGTGATGTTTGTAGTACTAATGAACGGGTCTTGTGGATGAATATTACTGCAAAAATGTTTTTTTTTTTGTTCAGATGTCATTATCTTTGCAAATCTAAAGAATGTATTCATGCACACACCTACTAAACATTTGAGATGTGGTGAATACCTGTCAGACGGAGAAAAAGAAACATTCAAACAAGAGCCAGAGAGAGACGGATAGAATGCCTGTTACAGTACCTCCACAGATGAAATGGCTATGTGGGTGGAGGTACATGTGAGTGCAGGCTGCTAGGAGCTGTGAGTGGGAAGTGGGTATTGAGTGGGAAGAGAAGAGCTGCTTTAGTGAGACAATCAGCACCAAGGCCCGCTGAAAGGCAGTCACGCTTTCATGGCTTCTCTTTGTTTTCTGCACTCGCACAAAGCCAGAGTTCCAGGTAGTGAGGTAGGTGATGGATAGTAGATGAGTGCGTTTTTATGTGACCCTGTCGTTAGCAGTTCACTCATTAGTATTTGCAAAATCATAATGTATTTAGTCAGACTGGATAGAAATAATGTACTGAATCAATAGATACCAGCATATGGTGGTCAAAGTGTATGAAAAACAAAGTATCTTCATGTTTAACATGTTATCACAACTAAATGATTTAAAATATAATATAGCAATTCATATTATATTATACAGTGTTATATTAGCAAATTGTAGATGGAAAGAAGTGTCATTACATACAGCATTAAGAAGTGCATTCTCAAACTGACCTAGTTGCATTTGTAGATTTGTGTTAGTACACATCCAGAAATATCTATGTATATATGTCTTTCCTAATGCATCACTGTAATATAGCGTTTAAAACAATTATGTATTCATTTTTCATTTTGTCATTTTTTAGATTTTTGATTATTATAGTTAAAAATATTATTAATTAGGACCTATACACGCATTATGCACACAGAGTTGAATAATGTTTCAGAAAAGTAAAAGGAGAAAAAGGGATCATACAGGAAGGTGTACAATTTTTGAGGTACCAGTCCAGTTTATATAACAGCTAGAGCTCTTAGAAATTGTTACATTATGGGCAAGATTTAGTTAAGTAAAAAGAAATCTAACAGTGCCTGCTATGAAGCGTGGTCTGGTGTTAAAGTTTGCACAGCCAGACATTCACCTTTACATCTTTCTTGAGAGGTTTTACAGTGTTATAACCCTTTACAGTACAGTACAATACAGTTACTATTCACACAGCCAAAATAGGTCGCTTGGAGATTTACCACTGACCAGTGGTGTTGTTTTTCTACTGTCTTGTGAAAACAGGAAGCAAATTGTCTCTCTGTGGCATACCCATGTCATTTTTTTAGCTGTGCTCATGAGTTTTGAAGGTACTAATAGCATAACTCTTGGATTGATTTTGCTAAGGAGACATTATTTTATGCTGTTCAACATTTTTACTTTCATGCCAAAAAGTCTAAAGCAGGTATATATGTTTGTAAGATGGAAAGCCTTTGAAGCAGCATTTTCACTACGCCTTCGCTACAACTCTCCACTGAAAGCTGCTCTCATAAGGTCTTCTTTTAGGAGCATCGTAGCAGACAAGAGGTGGGTTTCATTTAAGGTGTTCCAGTAATTAAATTCAAAGAAAGACTGACATGAAGATTTTAAAACATCACTCTAACATAATACTGATTCTAAGTATGCATAGTGTAGTAGTAAGATCACCAACCTCCTTACCTACCTACTTTTGCCTTGTACCTTACTTGTAAGTCGCTTTGGATAAAAGCGTCTGCCAAATGACTAAATGTAAATGTAAAAAGAATTAAAAAGAATGAATTCACATATGTCAATTTTATACAGAATGAAAAAGACCTTTACAGCCCTTTTAGGCCTTAAACTGTGTGGATAAATTTATCTGAGCTCTGCACTTTATGGCCTAGTTTGGCACATGCATGTATATTCAAGCAAAAAAAAACTTAAATTAAACCACCCTCAGGACGAACATTAAAAAATGGTTGAGAATGAGACATAACTGAACATGTTTTTAACTAACTAGCCTTGCAAAAAAACTGGAAACAGTTTTCACTGATAACAAGAATACTCCCAAGTACCTCTAAAGGTCACTAATTAGCAAGTCAATTGTTTAATTAATGCTGTAAAAGCTCTAGGTATTAAAATGGCATCTGCCTATTTTATATGAGGTCAGGTGTTACACTATGTCTTGACAAGAATAACTTTCCATGTGACCCGCTAAGACTATAGGATTCACTCGTTCTTGTGAAGAAATCTTCTAGTTCATAATCCCCTAGATGTAAATAACTCTTGTTTTTATGCTTTGGTTTGATACATTTCCAGTCTTGACTATAAATCAAGCTATTTTCTCACTCCAACTACTAACTACTGATACTGAAAATACATATGTCAGAGTAGTTACAGTTGTAAGTAACTAGCACATAACCTTATTTCTCAAGATGTCATAGTACACGTGTCTTATATCTGTATACCTGTGCACATGTGCAAATAGAGCGAGACCCACATACAGTATATACATCCATACACACTCAGAAGAATGAGATCTTGAATCCCTAAACTCCTCTCCCGCTCTCTGGTTCCTGCAGTGAGACAGCCCTGAGAGGAGAGCCCTGCAATGCAGCATCTGTGTGACTCACGCACACAAACACACACACACACACACACACAGTGTGAGATGGTGGCGTGTGAAAGAGCTCAGAACGTAGGAGGGAGATGATGAGAGAGTGAGCAGAGTGAGGGGAAAGATGAACCCTGATGAGAGGTGGAGTAGGAGGAGGAATGAGTAGGAGGAGGTGGAGGAAGGTGAAGAGGGAGGAAGAAATAGCAGGTGGGAGGAAGATTTATAGATGTTAAGAAATCAGACAAAAGAAGCAGAAGCAGATAACAGCCATGCAAATGAGAAATGGACTGCTTAATTAGCTAGGTGATTACTCTGTCAGGGCTTTCGTTTTTATGACTGGTGCTTTCACAGACACTTCATTGGTCTTGCTTCATGTCTTTAATCTGGAAACACATTGTGATACAGGCTTGAATTGGCACGGGAGAATTGTCTAGAAAAAAGGTGAAGTAAACTAGAATATTTCTACAGCTTGCCAGTTGGGCTTGAGACAACTTTTGATTGCTGCATGATGTAGTCGTTAGATTTTGCTTTGCTAATTGTTATTTTTATTGCGAGGAGATGTTCTGTAGGAACAGCCTGTAATTAGCCTTCAATCTGCTGATATCTGCAAGCTCTTGCTTAATAATTTGTTGAGCTAAGACAATTTGTGTTGATCTATAAAAACTTCCAAACAATACAAAACAGCATTCAACTGTAACGCTGCAGCACAATTAGGATGGAAGCACTGTGTCTGGTGAGTAAGCTGTAACATGCATGTAAACAAACTAGACTACTGGTGGACAAAGGAGTGTTTCTTAGCTAAAAAGAAATGCTGCCCCATTTTACCAAGCCCATCTCGCTATGCTATAAGTGACAGTGCATTTAAGTACAGAATCAAATTTTAATAATGATATGGTATCTCTCTTATTAGGCTATTTATGCTTTAGATAGGAAGGTAAATCTTCAGATAGATTAAACAAACAATAGTCAGTGGATTTTTCACTTTACATCGACTGTGTGTTGCGAAGGATGCCAGTATGAGGTACTGTAGGTGTAACAGCAGAAAACATTTAGATATTGAGCTTTAAGGTACACAAATTCATTTTGAACAAATTCAAAAATCACAACCATACTTAGGCACACATGGGGACAAGGTTATAAAACCTTTCTACAGCTTGCGAGGTGACTAGAAACCCAGCATCCACACTGACAGTTCTTCAGAGGTCCTCTGCAGAGAAAGATAAACATGTCAGTACCACTCCTTCTTTTTTATGTGAGTGGTTTGGAGCTTGCCAAACTCTGAGAGGACAAAGATTCTGTGGTCTGTCTGATAAACGCTAATCATCTGGCTAATACCATCCCTATGTGAAGCATGGTGGTGGCAGCGTCATGCTGTGGGTTTCTCACCAACAAGAACAAAGGAGGAGGATCAGAACTGCGAGGGCGATGATGTCAGCCAAATATAGAGAAGTCCTGGGTTGGTCAGTACAGCAGTCATTCAAAGCATACAGCTGAAACATTGATGGAGTGGCTTCAGCGCTGTCCTTGAGTGTCCAAACTTAAACCCCAATTAGACATCTGGGGAGAGACTGGATGGCAGTTCATCAAACTGGCAAAATAACACATATTTGGATTCAACTGGCATCCTTACATATTTAGAAAAGATAGTGTATGAATACGTTTGTTTTCTCAGCAGCAAAAATAAACTGTTGTTCCTTTCTATTTTTTATTTAGTGCTCTTGTGCTATTTGGAAAACACATTACTTAACATATCAGACACTATTTTATTAGGCTGTTTCTAACAATACATCATGGCAGAATCTGCAGCCTCATATAACATTGAACAAAGTAAGCAACAATAGCTCGGACACATTTTGTTTCTTCATAGTGGTGTTGAATTCAGTGTTAATACATCACAAATTGGTAGAGGCTTTTCTCACAGATTACTTGTAATTAGCATTTGGCATTATATAAGTGCTATTCTTTCAACTCACTTCACCAACTCTAAGCAATGGAGACTGGTTCAAGGGAACTGTTTAGGAAATTGTCACATTCCAACTTTGTAACTTGTATCACAGAATCACAGTGATTTGATGATGTGGATCAAAAACGTATCTGACTTGTTAGACCATGACAAAGAACTTTACAGCTGTTCTAGGTCTTATTCGTGTTTGATTAAGCTTCTATATAATGTTTGTCTTTACAAAAGTTTCAAATCAGGCAGAAAGAGGCTAAAAGTCATAGATGTTTAGTTGTTTACATTATGTACTGCACTCGTCCATCTTCCACTAGATCAAAGATGTTTTAAATTCCCATTTAATGATCAGGATCACATCAGAACGTGTTTTAAAAAAGTGGGTCAGATGCTTCGTAATTACCTTCATAGTTTTTCACAACGCTTAATCTGAATGCTTTAGAAAAAGCAGAATAGAATATTTCAATACACTGTAGCAAAGAAACACTTTTAATCACCAAATGTCAGTGCTTTTAATGGTTATGTCCTGGTTGTAATGGTACTTAAGAAACCGTAAAAGCATGGAGCTGTATTATTAGCATTGTTGTTTATTTTAAATTATATTTAGTATCAGTACTGTTCCACCTTCTTCCAAAATTACAAGTTACCATCCTAAATATCCAGTTGCAGCTGAATGCAGATCTGCTCGTCTGTTCTTTAGTTCCATTCTGTGCTGGCACACAAAGAAAAGGCATCAACCGTCCCTCTGGCATAGTGCCACAGGCTTTTTGCCAAGTGCAACAGACCTGCTGTCTGCAGAGATCCCTGACGTCTAACTCTATCATATCACCATCTCATACACTCCTCACAGGACACAATGCCTGGAGGACTGTGTACGATCCGGACAGTATATATTGTCTGGTATCATTTGATCTGCTCTTCTCAGTCATTTCTTCTCTAAACCCATCTTGGCAAGCCTCTTCTTTTTTACTTTCTCTGCTGTTCCCTCTTATCAACCCTCAGCACTTGTCCTCTTCCTGATTTTCAGACATCATACAGTATCATAACCTATTGTGATGTGGCAAATGGAGCATGGTATCTAAATATAAAGGGGTGAGGAACTTAATTCAACTGCATCCCTAGTTTGTCTTTTATACTTATGACATAGGTGTAATTTGACATGATAATACATCTCTATTAATGTTAGGACGCAGCATTCTGTATGTTTATCATGCTCTGTAACGGTACCGATGCTTTTCTTTCAGACTCTGACCCAGCAGGTGGTGCTGTTTCATTCACACGTGCAGCACACCCTTGATCACAAACATACAGACCATGCACAAAACACTGTATCCCAGCTCAGTGGGCCTCCAGGAAGCTAGACCACACTTCCTTCACTCCACATGCACGGCCATTGACACCTTGAGTCTGGCCATCCGTCTAGTTGATCTTGTTGGGTATGGATTTTAGCCAGAAAGCTCAAGGTGACATTCATTATAAGACAGACACCAATGAGAACTACCACAGTGACAGTAGTCTCATTTCTATATTTTATGACTCTTTTAATATTGAAAGTGCTCTTCGATTGACTTTTGGACAGAGAAGTGCAGACATGACTGAGTGTACTGGTTGTACTGACTTCATAGGCCGCTCCTGTCCGTGCCTGTCCATTTCTCCCTCTGCGCCAGAAGAATGGCAAAAGTCTGTAAGTGAAAAAATAAAATCTGTATCAGTGTGTATGAAAAGAAAAGAATTAAAATTATTTATTTATTCACAGAAATTCTGAAAATTAATCAAACTTACATTGAACTGAAATTGCATTAATATTGCCATTACAACATCAAATATTTTGGTAAAACATTGTCTTGATATTTTTTTAAATTATATTCTGAATCAATGTATTTACTTATTATTATTTATGTTAATGCTATGTTACGTTATCTTATTGTAGACATACAGCCAGGGGTTGGGTGCAGTCCGGTTTGGGGTCCACAGGATTTCGTCCCTGGCTTTTGCAGATTATGTTTACTTTATCAGGCCAAGAATTTTAGCATATACGCAACCTGACCTCAGAAAACCAGAAGAAGATGGATGGATGAAAATGTATTTCTTCAAAAAATAAAAATTCAGATTCAGTGTGACATGACATGACTTTACTGTACAGAGTTTACTGTCATACTCTGTACCTTTAAACCACTGCATGCAGTCAGCAACTGTGGCGTTCGATTCCTCACTGCAGACAGGTATCCCAGGTATTCCCACTGTTCAACACTGGCTTCTAGGATGGTAAATTGTTAGTGGACTGCACTGGACTAAGTGCTGTACAACTGGTCTCTCATTCAGCCATTCACACACAAACACACTCTCGCACCAGTGGCAGCAGAGTTCCCCTACAACAGCAGCTTGAGGTTCAGTGTCTTATCTATGGACACTTTGACTGATATCAGCGATGCTCCTCCAGGACTGAACTGCAACTCGGCCTGATTTTATCTGAGAGTTTTAAAGCTTTAATAAATAATACCTTACTTTAAACAAGTCCCCGTTGTAATTATAAAGATTGTATTCATGTGTAATAGTTGTTTAAGTGACTTAAATACAAGACGTCTAAAGCTTTGTGAGATTTCCTGAATAACTAAACATCACCAGCAGCACCTAGTGCTCACTGGGGCAGCGGATATTGACTCCTGTTTTCTCTGGCAGTTTTCCTTTACTCTATGGGTCTCTGTGGACTGCAGACAGATTACTCCTTCACACATCCCATTATGAACAACTACACAGGCTGCTTGGCAAATATTACCACCGGCCACAACCCTCCTGCAAAAAGTCATGAAATCTCTTTCAGAGAATTTTCTTTATTTAGTGTTTGCTTGCAGGCTCAGTTTTCTCACCCATCCCTTTGTTTATCCCTCTTTCTGTCTTTTCACACTACGGCCACATTAGTTTGAGTGTGTGAAGGCCAATATTGGTGATGGCATTGTAAATTTAACAAAACTGCCTCTAAAGAAAGTGGAACAGCATAAAGATTTTCAACTAACTCAGTTATCCACAGAAGGGGAGCAGATCCTGAATTAGTCTTGTAGTAACACACACAATACCTAAACCCATTCATCTTTTTCGGTGCCTCTCCGGCCCATTATTGTCTAATACACTGAATCTCCTTTCCTGTCCCTGCCTCAGGCGATTGTGTGGGCTGATTGATATTTTCCCTCTATTGCTTCTGCTTGTTTTATTCTCCGTGCTGTTCAATCATCTGTGCTCAACATGGATTTCATACTGCATGTGTGAACCCTTCAGTGGCTGTGTGGTGCTGGTCAACACTGGAAATGCCTGCTGTTTTTGCTGTTGGATTATCATATAAATATAGAAAGTATGCCTCGATGGATACCTGGTTCAAACCGTTTGTCTAACATTGGCCTGGGTCTTGTCCGATTGATCAGAGCCCGCCTTACTGCTCCACAGCCCTGAGTCACACAAATCCAAGGTCTTGATGTGTTCGTTTTCAACCACCCATGAGTCATTACACGCACATTCAATGCTTTTTCACCAAGTAGCGTTCACCCGCCTGACAACTTACAAGGACAGTATTTGATACAGCTGCCTATACACAAACTCAAACATGCACAGATGCACTTCAGGATTGTTGACATTGAAACTCAGTGGAGCTGCAGCAGGGATTATTATGATTTACAAAAAAGAGATCTGTGGATGTGACTGATGCAGCATGTCCTAGAGCCTCCTCGACTCTTCACAGTCTTCATTGTCCTTTGTGATCCATTGCTAAGAGTGCAGTTAATAACTCAGACATTCTGCCTTTTGACCATGCCTTGCCTTCTTTCTTTCATTCTCCCTCCACTTCTGCCTTTCAGCCAGGAGAGACCCTGTCCCTCCCCTGCTGCTAGCTAGCATCAGCATGGCAGACAGTCGACAGCCAGAAGACCGT
Source organism: Anabas testudineus (assembly GCF_900324465.2). Lineage (NCBI taxonomy): Eukaryota > Metazoa > Chordata > Actinopteri > Anabantiformes > Anabantidae > Anabas > Anabas testudineus. The sequence continues at coordinate 15,522,034 of NC_046629.1, read as the reverse complement.
AACCCGCAGTGGGACCCCTCAGGGGGGCAGGAGCCCACTGGAACCCATGGAGCCAATGGCTACTCTTCTTCAGCCTACAGGACTTGTCAGCCTGGTGGGGCCCACATGGCCACAGCCTCCTTCTCTGCCAGGGAGAACGGCTTCAATGGGGAGTTAACTGGAGCTCACGCTATAACTGCAGGTAATTCGTCTTCACAGCTTAATAATTTCATATATCTGATTTAGATGTATTACACAAATATCAGGATGCCATAGGATAGGATCAGTAGAGCCATTGCACTGTAATCAGTAAAGAATATGTGCGAAATTGTACAGATTTGTGTTGAGGAAGGTAAATGTGCTGTGTGGATCATACAAAGTTAAATGTGCAAATCCAAAAGACGACTGGCACAAACACATTTATGTTTTTTTCTGTCACTTTTACAGGACATAAAAATCGAAAAGAAATTAGTTTGATGGTTATATGTTATTTAGTTAGAAAAATGTATTATCAGGTTTGAATTGATGTGTGTTTGGTGGTATACCCTTCAGTGTGTGAGTGCTTTCTCTAGGACTTTTTAACACTTATGTTGTGCGCGTATCAATGTTTGTGTGCAGGATAGTAAGTTTGTCTATGTCCTGTCTGCTTTTGTGTGTGGGCTTGCAGCATTGACAAGAATAACATACTGTTATTATTATTGGGCTACAATTAACACATAAAATCTGTCTCTCTACCCCTCAACCCACCACCACCACACCCTCACTCACACCCTGGAGACAAGAATGATAATGTACTAGTGGTGTAGCCATGGCAACGACTCCCCTACAATTTACTTTTCCAGGGCTTTTGTTCTTTTGCCTGTAGCTCACCACAGACAAAGACGTTATAGCATGCAAAGACAAGAGCCTAATTAACCTCCCGTCTCCCCATTATTAGGGCTTAACTGATACTAGTTTTGAGAGCTGATAACAGTATTTTTGAGTGTAGCTCACGCCCCTTGCCATTTCACCGTTTGTATGCCCTCAATATCCATCTTTAGTTATTTAGTATCATTTGGTCTTGATCAAATTGTGGACTAATAACAATGGTGCAGACGATTGCATCTGTTTCAAGGTAACATTTCTCAGTTATCCTAGAACTGTTTGTATGTTGAGATAAATAGAACTCAGATCACTGTATTATAACCACATACATTGCGACGTTTACTTTACAATGTTCAAGTAAGTCTGACACATTTTTTGGAATAGTGCACTGTAAATAGTGACCAGCCATACAGCTTTCAATAAATTGTAAGTGCGCTTTAGTGACCTTACGCTGTATAATATTCTGATGATGTTCCATTATGCGCGTTTCCCTTTGCATGTAAACATGTGTTAGTTAGAATCTTTGAGAAAATCAACATAATTCATATATTTCATTGAAGAGAAACTGAAACTTTGATGAATCTGGCAGTAAACTGAAGTCATTGAGGTGATTAGATACTATACCCTCTGCACTGAGTTGTCTACATATACAGTATACACACATATCTATGTTTATATTACATTATATTTATATACAAAAAACACATACCAAGTAATGAAATCTGGTCTCTTCCTTCTTAAATATGACACCAACCTTTTAAGTCAATACCTCTTGTTACATTGCTCTCGCACTGCTTTTTAATAAATAAAAAAAACATACAGTATCACCAGTGGGTCAACATAATTAACAACTGCCAATTCCTCGTGTGTTCCACAAGCTCATTATTAACTCATATCAAAGGCAAGATAGTCGAACAGCCTCATTCCAACTTCAAAGTAACAGCTTAAAACTGACGTCTGCAAGGAAATCCTCCCATTTTTCTTAGACTAGAGAAATCTGTGAAGTTTTGTCCCTGTACTTTTGCCTTATCTTATGGTCTTTATCAGCAAATGCTCAGATATGCATCAGCGTCATTACATAGAGCATCAAGACAAACACCCTGCTCCTTCAGTTTTTACAAGCGATGATCACAGTAAACTGCACAAAGTGGCACATTCTCTCAGCAGCTGTACAACCAACGCTGTTTTTGTCTTCAGAGCATCTTGTCAGTGTACATTAGCACTGCTACATAGCAGGGCAGGGAGGAGGATAAGTGGGGCAGGATGGGTGACAGAAGGGCTGATCCTGGCACTCAGTAAACCTCCTCTCCCTGTGAAAAGCTCTTCAGACACAGCTAGGAACTATTGATGCACGAAATTGCCCTCTTGACTTTGCTTTGAAATAAAGTTGTAAAAGTCAGTCAGCCATGCAGGAAGTGGTCAAGAGAAAGAGGAAGAGAGGGGGACAAAGTTAATAGAAACAGAAAAGATGCAAAGGGTTGTGAAGCATCATTCATTCTGCGTGGCTTGTACAGATCAAGGAGGCCCTTGTGTTGTGTTAGGGATATAACATTGACTGATGTTTATGTCAAAGAACTGACGCACGTAACTGCACAGTGTTAAGAAGCCTTGACAAAATTTTTCTTTTTTCTTTTCTTCTACTTGGTTTCTGCAGAGAAAAGATTTGCTCAGTTGTGTGGAGTTTGATGAGTTATAATCTCTAACATACATTCAGTGAAACCGATACACAGGACTGGACGCTTTTTGCACTTAAACCCAAACCGAAAATGGCAGCATAGTCATAGATAAAATTTAGTACATGCTACTCCATGTACTGCACCGATTTAGCGTTGCACAGTGTCTATAACAATGATTCATGATGGACACTTTGAGGAAAGAGGGTCACAATCAGTGCAGCACATGGAGCCACACTCTGTGTCCTAGATACTTCTTCCTTTTCAAAATGTGTGGCCTACAATGCAATGTAGTTGCTGACAGTTCAGTTGTGTTATGCTAGTAATAGGTCATCTATTTACCCACACCCGCAGTTGCTTTTCACATTTATTGTATTCAGAACAAACTGACTCAAGTCTCATTTAACGCAATTTATCAGACTCTTTGTAAGCCAAGTCTTTGTCAATTTTTGTCATGGATGTAACAACTGTAATGTTGACATTTTCCATTATTTGAAATTTATAAGTAATAACTGAACTATTATAGGAGCCTTCATCCAAGATGAATGGATGTGCAATAGATGCTAAATATACAATAGAGAGAAACACAGTGACACTTTTAGATAACTAAAACTCACACACAAATCTTGAGTAAATGTTAAGGATAATGTATTTTGTAAAGGTCACATATCGAAGTGTCCCTGGACGTAGCGGGAATCAAGACACTAAACCCCTCAATTTTGTCTGAGCAGTCACTCACTCACCTTGTACTCGTACCATTACTCACTCCATTGTCCATTCAGGCGACTATAAGGCTTAAATGACTGATGATGGATTGGTTTCTCTTCCCGTATTCTTTGTTTTTTCAGACTGTTCCTCTTCTTAATGTCGGTGTAGGTGGAAGGGAACCGTATACTGTGTGACAACTATCATTAAAACCAGACGCAGCTTGATGTTGTTACAGCAATGTGGGCCAATGCTGGAGAGTTCATTTATTTGAGGGTTGCAAAAAAAGACATTAGATATGACGTCAGTGGGATTGTGCTGCATGACCAACTTGACTAAATTAAGTAACCATGCGCTGTAGAATGGACTTTGTGCTTTGTGACATTTAAGCTACGTTCATTCAACCACTGAATGTCAAGGTCATGCAACAGATGTTCATATTTAATTGACATTTTGTTGTGAGATAGAAAATACACAATAACTGGTTCATTGTATTTATATTTTCACTGTTCAAAATGAAATGTACATTAATGTAGCATTATGTTTGTAATGTGCAGACCTTGTTTACTATGCACTGGAAGCTGTAGACACAAAAGCACAGGGCCTGAAACAGTCACGTTATGTTGCTGGAATAAATTGCACATGGACACAAGTCAGTGGCCTGCCACTCTGTTGCCATGGTAACCGCTTCCTTTACTCATTTTGGGTACCGGCTGGTATCAGACTGAACGGCACTCTTGCTCTCTCTGTGCCCTCTCAGTTCTGCTGTGTGTGTGTGTGTGTGTGTGTGTGTGTGTGTGTGTGTGTAGCAGTCTGCCTGTGCGTTGTGTTGACTCGGGGCTTCCAGTCGTACTCTCTGCTCACAGAGGGAGCGTTCTCTGCTTCAGTCTGGTTCAGCTTCAGGTAATACATGCTTTTCTTTCACGGGGATAGAACGGCTATGTGTGTGTGTGTGTGTGACTTTTGATGTATATCCATAGTTATGACGCAACCTTTTTGTATATCAAAGCAGCTGTTTGTGCTTGTTGCTTCCACCGCTGTTAGAGCCACTGATAGGCATGTGGCTGTGTCATTTAACATCACTCTGTCAGAGAAATGCTTAGACAAACACACCAGGCTTGTTCTCATCACTGCCAGCCAGTTTTGTGGATGTGACAAGGTCATTTTTTACTGTGCTATTGCTTTGTGGATGTGCATGTCTGTGGATATGCTTGGAAGACTGAACAAACCACAATGTCCCACTGATGTCTCAGTGTTGCTTTTATATATCACTTAACATGTCTGGAAAAGACTTTTTTCAATCCTCCAAAGGCATATGCTTGAACTGCCTCTTTAGAGGGTTCTTAGATAGCATTTCTCTCTTTTTCTCTTTCTCCTTTTTTTCCCATTTATTTAATTACAACCTACAGTTTTAGTGGTTTGCTTCTTTTGCCTGTTTTCATTGAAAATATGTAATATATTCTTAAAGTGAACTAACCTGTTACTGTCACTGGTCCTTGCTTAACTACAGTGCAAATAATGTATTTATGTCCAGTATTGAAGCTTTTATGAATCGCTTGGATTGATGACTGTCACTGGGAATAATTACCTACCATAAATTATGAGTAAGTGAGAGACAAGTGAGGCACCTAGTGGGAGAGACCGAACCCTCCAGTTAGTGACTATAATGGTGACTGCAGGCAGCACTGACCTTAATATTCACTTTGCTCATCAGCTCTGCATGCACTGTGCATGGCTAGGAGGAGAGAAACCAACGGGGGGAATGTTTATTCAGATGAAGTAAAAGAATTGTTGTTGTTGCACAGATAATAGATATCTTGGAATGAAAGTTTTTGTTGACAAGTCATACCTTTAGGGTTTGAGACTCTTTGTTTCCAAACCACAAACGAACTTGAAAGTAACTTGAAACCCAAAATCTGGAAAGTCATCTTTGGACTTTGTAGTTTCCGCAGATCAGCGGTGAGCCGGTAACTAAGTGGGCAATGTAATATACATGTAAAGCAGGCGAATGTCCTGTATGTGCACCGGGTCTCGTTTTGGAGGCGTTTCATCAAGAGCATGAATCCATGCACATGAATCTTCTGGGTTATTTTTCTTCAGTTCTTCAGGTAGCTTCAGGGTCTGTTCTTAGTTATTTGATTTTACAGTCATTGATGCCACCTTTTAGCTCTATTTTCCCATACTGGAAGATGAGCTTTGCCTGGAAGCAGTGAATAAATGGTACATGTTTGTCACACTTTGCTATTGAAAATGGGGAAATGGCTTCTTTGAGTTGGTGAGTGGGCTGTGTTAAGTGTTCCCGGAAGAAGCGTGTGTACGTGTGTAATTGCGTGTATGTATGTATGCCAGTTTGTTTGTGTTAACGTGTGGGTGATGCTGGATAGAAAAGGTCCTGAAACAGCAGCAGTAGCTGGCACCACACTGCCACCCAATCCCACATAACCACTGTTACTATGCAAATGAAGGCAGGTTTGATTAGAACTGTGCAGCATCCTCTGTGTCCCACACGACATTTAAATGGGTTTTTACATACAGAAAGGGAAACAGGTGTAGGCCTGCATAAAGACATCATTATATTAAATTTCCCAAATTGCAGCAAAATTACATCAAACATGCACATACATATCGTAATTGTCAGTGATGTGTTTATATTTTCTCTAAATGAAACACTAGTATTGTCATAAACTGTGTAAAGCTAATATTACTTCAGGTTTCTTGCAAAAGTCCAAATGCAGCAATGAATTTTATGAATTGCAGATGAACTATATGTAAGGTATAATTGCATTTTGGTGTCCAATACCTTATCTAATATGGCGTTGATTTGATTGTATGGTATTTTTTAAAAGATGTGTTCTCTTTTTCTTATTGTATTGCATTATTATTTTGCCCACCCCATTTAGTAAATATGTCCAGACTAAATGAAAAAACCTCTCTGTTTAATGCTGTACAGTTCTACAGTACCACAGATATATTTTTATTATTTTTATTTCAAGTGCTTGAAACAAGATGTCTACAATCAGAGGTAAAGTGTTACTGCTTCCCCGGCAGACCACATTGTTGAATTACTGGTTATTATTTTATACCCCTCTGTTTTTTTGCATTTTTAGAAATAATATACTAGAACCTATCACTTCTACTATGATAAGAATAGTGCAAAACTGAACCTATTTTTAAAAATTAGATGCTTTTTTGCAAGGATGCTGGGTTTCCATGGTGACACACATGGTCTACACCAGCAGCTCTAGCATCCCTGCAGTTATGGAAACAGTTTCTGCTCCCTCACACTGGTTTTCTTTTCAGGTTTTGAATGACATGATTCAAAAATACAGCAAAGTAAAAAGGATAAAAGATGACCATTTGTTTTTGAAAAATTTAGTTTATGTTTAATATCTATTTACTCTTAGTTAAAGCTGACTGAGCATCGTGCTGTCTACCATCAACACCTTTTCTTGTTTCACAGATGTAGGCGTGCACACTGTATAACCTCAGTGTGCTGATGTACTGCTGCAACTGGGGGCTTTTTTTACCAGACAGTGTTGCATTTGAAAGAGTCCATCTTAGGCCACCCGTTTAAATGTTTTTTTTGAATAACATTAAAGTTATTCAATCCTTTGTTTGTGTGTGTGTGTGCCTGCATAATTGTCTCGTTCAGAGCAAGTGTCAGCTCGGATCGTGCAAGAAGTGACAGCAGAAGCAGTTGCAGTACTGAAGGGAGAACAGGAGACCCAAAGGCTGCCATCAGGTAAGCCACAAACACCACTGCCTATGCATCAGAAAGATTCATTTTTCCATCTAGTAGTCACAGGAGACTGGAGCTTATCCCAGGTTCAGCCCTCTGTGCAGGATGGTCAGGAAGCACAGTTCATTCTGCTACTTAAACACTGCACTGCTAAGAAGCTAGACACAACACAATACTGGATAAAACACGTCAGATTTTACACATCAAAGTATGAAGTATTTCTGACTAACTCAGATAAACTTTCTCTTTTAAGAGCCCACTCCTCATTGCTGGTCAAACTTGCTGCTTAAATCTACAGCATTCTCGTTTCCTTCTCACAATCTTCCTTTTGCAGTTGAAGACACCACCAATTTGCCTCCCTCTCCTCCCCCTTCACCTGCCGCAGAGCACTTTGGCCCTCTGGAACAAGGTAGGGTCAAAAATATTAAGTGTTTTTATGGTAGTATGTCTGTCATGGTGGAGAGTTTCCTTCTTTCCCATGACTGTAGCTTCTGGAGGTTTGTGATTGCCAACACATTGGCGTACTGGTATGGGTCGACTCTGGGTGTACAGTCCAACCCCTCTAGTGAAATGCCCAATGCCGAGGGGACAAACCACACGTTGATATCCCTACAAGAAACCTGTACATACCAAATATGCCAAAAGCAGGAACATGTTCTCCATTTTTCAGACATCCATTTTTTCTTGACACCTCCTCTTCATACACCGAAAAGAGATACACTTTGTATCTTTATCATCATCATCATCATTTATCTTTAAAAGAAAGAAGGGCTCATACGCATGACCACCCTGATATATCAAGTGCACTCTTGTTACCATTCTCTTCTTCCATTTTCCTTTCTAACCTCCACATCTTGCTATCTTTCACACACTAATATGGCAGCCAAGTTAGGTAACCCTTCAACTTCCTGTTGTTTGTCTTTTTGATTGAATTGTTTCTTACATTTTGCATGTCGTGTGTTTTCTTGTCATTGTCCACTGTCAGTCTTTTTTGTATGTGTTTGGCTGTGGCAGCAAGTTTTTATTTTATTTTATTATTATTATAATTTGCCAGGTAAATCCAACTAAGGTTGGCCAGTATGTCAGCATTAGAGATGATTCAGATTCAGAGAGGATGATACAACATGAAACAAACAAATAAACAACATTATAAACAGTGTTTGGAGGTTCAAATAGGATGAGAACAGTTTTTAGCTCTTTAAATATTACAACACTATGGTTAAGACTGAATTCTTCTTTCTAAAGTAAGGTCCAAAAAGGGTAAATAGTTGGAAGTAGAAGAAGAACAGCAGAACTAAAACTTAAATCTGCTTTACGCTTGGCCTTTGTCTTTATGTCTGCTGGAATGTAATGAGGAGAGACTGTAGGTGGGCCAGCCATGCACAGATGGACAGTTTTGGTAACAGTAAATCAAGTAAAGACTGATCGCAGATGATAGGTGAAGTCCCGTATACACAGCTGTGGTTTGGGTTCTTGACAATATAGCTTATAAGAGGTTTATGTTGTTACATACTCATGGACGTGATTTAAAAAATACAGTAGGCCCTGAATTATTGGTCATTTTGGTCCTTAGGTCTGACAGGAGAGCTGTTTTTGTATAGCAGCCATGACAAAACACATAACTGATTCTCTTACTACCATTACTGCATATGTACTATACTATAACCTCTCTCACAAGTAAGAAAAAATGTTGGATTGTATAACTTTTATTACATTTAAATCATTCTTATGTGAAGCCCTTTGTATTGGTATCTTTGTGTATGTATGGCTGGCCCCAAAGCTTGTTCATCTTTGAGTTGCCACTCAAAGTTGAGATTTGTCACTGTTGTCTTGTGAATGCCTTGTGTGTATTATGGTTTAATCAAATTTAGTTATCTTCTTGCATTCCCCTTTCTTGTGAATCTCGTTTTTTTTTTTTTAAATGTCCTTTTTATTTTCATTTCAAAGTTTCTTCTACCTCTCCACTGCAAAAAATGTCCATCTTAAAATGTGACTGAAGAGTTTAACAAGGAACAAAATTGTATACCTTTTTTAATTTCCTGAAAAAATTCAAGGACGACATCCAGCTCCAGCAAAACTTTTGATTTAGTATTCAAAGTACATTCAGGCATTTTCTCAATACTAATACAAAATAATGTAACATATTGGGAAGAAAAAAATTGGAAACTCTGATATGATTGAAGTAAACCATAACTCAGAAAACATATTCCTCGTTCATCTGTAACAATGTAATCAACAGATAAACTATCTGTACAAGAACACAAATAATTACGAGTGTGCCTCACGTCTCCTGAATTGGCTGCATCATTGAATAAACAAGCGAAACCTGCATGCGCAGAGGGCACGCTTAGGAGACACTGATCTCATGGGCACAGTGGCCAAAAAAGCCGTAAAAGATTGACAAATTGGAAGAAGGTGCACACACGATGGCCTTAAGATGACTGGAACCAAGTCTTGTGGATAAAAGAGTGGGTTTGGGTCCAAGCGAGTGAAGAGGCAAAGCTCATTAAAAGCTGATAAATGCCTGCCTAACATCATCAGTGAAAGCATGGAGGCTGAAACTTAATTTTGCTGTAAGACGATGACCCCATGCAATGTTCCTGGTGGCATTTGATTGAGTAAAAGCAACAGAAGATAATAATAATATAAATATATAGCTGTTTCCAAACGTTTTCTTGCCAGCGTAATAAAAAATAGTCTAGATACAGATGATATATGATTATTCCCCAGTGAAATATACCTAGAACACTATTAGATGCAACATTTTACAAAAAGCAAGAAAAGGGTAACGCATAAAACAAGTTTATAGGGTGCTGAATTTTTTTTATAAACTGTTACTACTTAGTGTTGTTTGTTGTTGTTGTAAACTGTTTCAACTGAAGTCAATGAAAAATCAGTTACTGTCCAAATTAGCATAATTGTTATTTAATTGGCATTCAGTTAATGTTTTCAAAGACTCAGTATTATGTCAGTTCTTCTTTAAGATGGACATTCTTTGGTGTGTTTTCCTCTTCCTTTTTCACCTCTATCTTCCTCTTCCACTCTTCCTCACTCTCACTCTTTCAGTCTGTGTGTCCTGATTTCCCTGCAGTTCTTCTCCTTGTGTCTGTCTTGTTTGTAGATGTAGGGGATGAGGATGAAGCGGGCCCTCTCTGCCGCTTCCAAAATTCTCGGGAGAGGTGCAAGTTCCTCGCCCCCTCCATCTCAGTTTCCGTGCCCGAGGACGACCCCTACCACTCCGACGAGGAGTACTATGAGCACCCATTGTTCAGCCCAGAGTGGACGCACTCAGGCTCTCGCCCCACAGGGCAGGCTGTGGCCTTTAGACAGATTGAAGGTGAACCACGCATGGTTCCTCTTTGCTATTTCCCCCTCCATCTCCGCTCTCTTTCTTTCTCTCCTTTCTCTTTTTAACACCAATTTCCTCTTCTTCTGTGATTTGACCTCCTCCTCCCTCCTTCCGTCTCTTCGTCCGTCAGTTCGTCTCTTCGCCCGTCTTTGTGTGTGTTTGCGTGTCCTTGTGATGTTTGTCCACTCAAAATCTGAGCAATTTCATATCTGACAGTCACATTTCTTTCTTTTATTCCACCCAAAGCCATTGCTACCTGTGGTTGCCATGCTGTTAAGTACAACACATGGCAGTGATGCCTTCAAAGTAGGACAGTCGGTTTTTTACTGTAATTCACTCAGTGGAGATGCTGCATTCGTACATCAGTAAGACCACATGGCCCACAAGGTTGACTTTGGGGACATAACTTAAGGGCCAGGTAGCTTTCATACCATGCATGACAAATTTCTCTACTACTCATCTCCCAGAGTTGTGTTTTGGTTCATTCTTTAACAACTTTTAATTAACTTAACTTTTGATTAAGCTGTACATGTCAAACCCCGTACACTCATTTTTAACTACTCCTAAACTTATCCTGGCAACAAAGAAGACTCCACAGACTGACCTACACTTTCCCTAGCATACAGTCTTTCAATATAAATGTTTTCATAGTCTTTAGAATTACATTGTTTGCACAAATATTTCAATGTAACCTACAATCTCAGCATATTTACACTACATTCAGTCAAACAAAGACATGTAAAGACTATATCAATCACTGTGAAACTGTATAGTAAGCATTCAGTACATTGTGTTTATGCAAACTGATTTTGGATTGTGACTAACGCTCCCAGCCTCCTCCAACTGTCATTGTCACTGCTTATTTAATATCTAGTGGAAACACTGCTTTTACCAACGACTATAACACATACAGCGACATTCAACTGCAAAACAACAGAATTTCTTAAACCTACGCAAGAACCCGAGGCATCGTACAGCCAATTCTGCTGAATTCTGCTGCACCAGACTGCAGCTCTTCACAGTTACTTTTGAACTTCATAGTTCAAGAGTCAGATTTCAGAAGCACACACAGCAAACATAAATACCTCCATAATACTAGAATGATATGAAGTGTTGCTACTTCATTTATGTTTCCCTTTATGTTAAATAGCCTCAGTCATCAATGATCATAGGTCAGTATTGGTTAGAGGTACATTGTGTGGGAGATGGCTGTGCGGCTTGCCTTGTACCTCAGTTGTAAGTCGCTTTGAATTAAAGCGTCTGCCGAAAAACTAAATGTAAATGTAAGATTTTTTTTTTATTATACAGTAAATACTAATCTTGTAAATGTTTAATCCTGTCTTAAACTATTATATCTTTAGAGATTCCTTAAATAACATACAGGAAATAAAAAAAGTGTACAAAGAAAAGCATTTTTACTCACATACAGCACTCTGTACTTTATGTGTAATGCTTCTATATGTGTTAACAGGCAGAAACTTGAGGTCATCATTTCCCAGAGCTGAACGTGTCCCATCATAACTTGTGTTCTTACATAACCCAAGTCTGTGTTGCCTGTAGTCTTAATGTGTCCCCCTTTCACCCTGTTTTTGAGAAGAAGAGACCATGGAGGCTCTTACAGCTGAATACGAGGAGGAGGTGGAAGAGGTGGAAGAGGTGGAAGAGGAGGAGGAGGAGGAGAGTGCCGAGGCAGCAGAGTCCGAGGCAGCTCTTGATGAGCAGCAGTGGAGTGGGGAAGAGCCCGAGCTGGACAGCCCCCAAGCTGAGCCGTTAGAGCAGGCAGAGGCCATAGACGAGGCCCAGGCCCTAGACCTGGAGCCAGCCGAAGCAGCTAGTGCTACAGCAGAAAGCTCTATGGACAGAGAGGAGGAGGAGGAAGCAGAGGGCGAGGAGAGCCCTGAGACAGGTGTGTCCTGCCCTCTGCTCTCCCTACCTGCATGTTACTGCATTGTCCACTGTAAAAGAATGCTAGATGTGTCAAAGGGTACCCATAAGCATATTACAAGCATTATAATTCAGGTGGAATGGCACGTAATTCTTCCTGCGCTCTGCTGCGGCTGCAAGGCAACACAGGCTTGTTGGTGAAAAGAGTCACATTCTTTTAACGTAACCTGGTTTTAATGTGTGTTACCTTTGCGCTTATATTTTTCTTGCCGTGGTCTTCATGGCCACATGTTGGCATGATGAAGTGTTGCTGAATGTAATAGTGCTTTACTTTTTTTTGAATAGCTATAAGCTTACAGGTTTTCCATTACGTTGACACATGGCTTGGTGATGGTATGCCATTGTATACTTTCTTTGCAACCATGAGCCACACCTCCAAAATATGGATCACTCATATTGCTATCATAGTTCTGTGCACAGAATTTAGCAGGGAATTTAATGTTGGCTGTCTAAATGTTCATTGTGATTTGTATGGTCAGTGTGTAGAATCATAGTTCATCAAATGCATTACTTTCAAAAAAATCATTCATGTTTTTGTTTTATTCTTGTCAGTATTAGCTGGTGACACCTTGTGGCATTTTTCTGTCATCCACCAGCAAGCTATTGTTTTTCTTTTTGTACTTAAGTCATGATTGGAGCCCTAAATTTTAAGTAAACATATCTGAAAATAGATTTGAACTTTAAAAATTCTCCAAACATTTAATTGTGTTGACAGAAATGCTAGTTATGTTTTTCTTTCTGATGTGTTAAAGAGTTGCATGAATATCCATCGCATCTCTTATTTCTTGTTTCCCATAAATCAGCATCACCAATTCCTCATTCTGGTTCTGTCACTTACCATGTCATATTGTCATCCATCTGTGACTTGGTGGACCCATAATCTCGCCGTACTTCTTCAGCGATGTCCATATGATTGTGCTGTAAGTTTCTGAGGACAGCTTTGCCTGTTTTTGTGAAAACAGCTTTGCCAGTCCCTGCCTTAATACGTATATATCTCACTTACAGCATGCCAAAGCAAAGCTTTTCTATGTTGATCAAAACAGCCAACTTACAGATGTTCTTTCAGCTTTGAAGATGGACTCAGACAAGCAAGGCAGCGGGTCCATGAGTCCAGACAGCATTGGATCGGAGAAACGCCCAGAGGAATTTTTTGAGCCCCAGATCCAAGGGTTCTTTGCTGGTGAACGAGTTGTACCAGAGAGTCCAACCATGGATATGCCATCCTTTGTATCTCCAAATGTTCAAGCCAAAGAATCTGCCAGATCACTTACACTTCAGCCTACATATGGTGAGCCAATCACAGTCTCAGAAAAGCAGCCATCAGTGGAGGTGGTAGAGTTTAGCAGCATCGGTGCTCCTTCTGATTTCTCTTCCTTGGGAGTCAAAGTTCAAGGAGGGGATTCAACAGGAGATGCAAGAGACAGATCTGGCATGTCAGCATATTTTGAAACATCAGCTGTGGAGGTTGATGAGGCACCCCAGTGTAAAGGTGAGGGTTATTATGAACTCAGCAGAGCTGGTGAAGAGAAGAGTACGATTGATTCCAGGTCTTTAGCTGACAACCAGAATAAACCTGAAACTGTAAAAGGCACAGCAGAAGACAATAGAGTTTTCACTGTTCCTGAGAGGAGTAATGAGTGCAGGCTTTCACCAGGTAAACTGGCCTTAGAGCAAAGAAGTTACTCACTCAACATTACCATTGGAGCAATGGACCAGAGTGGCCAAAATAGGCCCAGGAACTTCTCCCCATTGGCTACAGATATCATGTCATACACTAGTGGAAGTCTAGACGAGTCAGCCGACTACCTCCCAGTCACTACACCTTCTGTGGATAAGCCTCCGTCCTTCCCTCCCTTGATCCTGGAAACTGCAGCTTCTGTCACTTCAGATTCTTCATCACCTCCACTGACCAGGACAGCTGAACCAGTTTCAAAACCCAGCACTGAACCAGAATCTCCAGAATCATGCCAGCCCCCTAAGAACAACTATAAAAATGGCACAGTGATGACTCAAGACTTGCCTGAAATGTTGGACCTTGCTGGTACTCGTTCTAGGCTGGCATCAGAAAACACTGAACCAGAAATTATCCGAAGAAAATCAATTCAGGCTGATGTTCCTGCCTTCGCTGATGACCCACTGGCTAGCCTAGTTTCTGGGGAACAGAGTCCAGGGGCCAGAGGAAGCGAGAGCCAGCTGGAAGAGATGGGCTATTGTGTATTCAGTGAATATTCAGGGCCCATGCCATCCCCTGCAGATGTGTTCAGCCCTACAAACACTTCTGCACAGGTCTTCACCCCCTCTGTCTTGGAGGAGAAAGTGGCTGAGCAGGCAAGGAAATTAGCAGTCAGAGACACTTCTGAGGAAGACAAGATGCAGCCTTCAGGAAATTTCGAAGTCACAGAAGAGAAAGACCAGAAACAGGTAGAGAGAAAAGATTCTGCTGAAGAAAAAGGCAACAAGATGGCAGATGACACGCTGGTTAAATCTGCAAGTGAGCAGGAGAAACCATCTGCTCTGCCAAGTGAGTCGTTTGTGACTCCAACAGTCACTGTGACACTAGAAGAAGGTGGCAGGACAGTGAGTGAGACTGAAAGACAAGGCAGTGGTGAAGGCTTTGCATCAGAAACAGAGATTGCAGACTACGAAAGGCAGATCCGCAAATTGGAGATGGAGGACAGGCCTCTAAGTTTGGAGGAGGAACGAGAGCTGCAGGAGCTTCGGGAGAAGGTGAAGCTGGTCCACCAAGAAGCATATGAGGAAGTCGATGCTGAAGATGTGTACCAGCTGACTGGTGTGGCCAAGGACCGAATTGCAAGGCCTGTCAAAACATCCCCTGCTTCATCTGTGGAGAGCAACATCGATGATGACAAGTTGCTTTCCCCAGTGCTGTCACCTTCCAAGATCAAACAAAGAGAGATTTATGGCTCCCCAAAAAGAGCAGCCTCCCCAGTGTTAGGAATATACAAAGAGGAGAAAGAAAAAGCAGAGTCAGAGAAAAAAATGAGAGAAGAGCAAGAGAGGGAAGCAGCTGAGATGAAAATTAAGCAAGAGAAAGAAGAGGCAGAGAAGAAAGAAAAGGAAATCAAAGAGAGGGAAGAAAAAGAAAAGAAGGAAAAAGAACAGCAAGAGCAGGAGAGGAATGAACGAGCAGAGAAAGAGAAGAAAGAGAAGCAGGAGAGGGAGATGAAAGAGAGAGAAGAAAGAGAGAAGGAACGAGTAGAGAGGGAGAAGAAAGAAAGGGAAGAAAGAGAGGAAAAAGAAAGAATAGAGAAAGAAGAGAGAGAAAAGATGGAAAGGGAACTAAAAGAGAAGGAAGAAAAAGAAAACATGGAAAGGGAACTAAAAGAGAAAGAAGAAAAAGAAAAGATGGAAAGGGAACTAAAAGAGAAGGAGGAGAGAGAAAAGATGGAAAGGGAACTGAAAGAGAAGGAAGAGAAAGAAAAGTTAGAAAGGGAACTAAAAGAGAAGGAGGAGAGAGAAAAGATGGAAAGGGAACTAAAAGAGAAGGAGGAGAGAGAAAAGATGGAAAGGGAACTGAAAGAGAAGGAAGAGAAAGAAAAGTTAGAAAGGGAACTAAAAGAGAAGGAAGAGAGAGAAAAGATGGAAAGGGAACTAAAAGAGAAGGAAGAGAAAGAAAAGTTAGAAAGGGAACTAAAAGAGAAGGAAGAGAGAGAAAAGATGGAAAGGGAACTGAAAGAGAAGGAGGAGAAAGCAAAGTTAGAAAGGGAACTAAAAGAGAAGGAAGAAAGAGAAAAGATGGAAAGGGAACTCAAAGAGAAGGAAGAGAAAGAAAAGTTAGAAAGGGAACTAAAAGAGAAGGAGGGGAAAGAAACGATGGAAAGGGAACTAAAAGAGAAGGAAGAGAGAGAAAAGATGGAAAGGGAACTAAAAGAGAAGGAGGAGAGAGAGAAAGTTGCAGACAAGTCTGAAGAATTAGCAAAACGTCACGAAGCTGAAACACCTGTGAAGGTTGAGAAGGAGGAAGAAGAAGGACAGGAAGACCTGTTAGAGAAAGCAGGGGCAGGAGCTGGAGCAGCTTTACTAAAGGAGATCCCCGAGACTCGTGCTGCCATCGAATCAGTGGTGACAGTCGAAGACGATTTCATCACTGTGGTCCAGACCATTGATGAAGCAGAGGAGCCGGGACACAGCGTTCGCTTCTCAGCTCCACAGGAGCCTGAAGACCTTTGTGTTGTTGCCCGGAAAGAGGAAGAGGATGAGGAGGAGGAGTCTGTGGAGTTAGCTCAAGAAGCAGAAATGGAGGCTGCTAGTCTAGAGGAGGTGGGTGATGTTCCTGAGACCCCTGCCTCCCCCGAGAAGGAGGCTCAAACCATAGAAACGGAAGCCCCAGCAGAAAGCTACGACAGAGATGAAACCACAATGGACGACTCCATCCTGGACAGCTCCTGGATTGACACACAAGGTGAGGCATCTTTCTCTTTGTTCTGTTATCTTGATCCATTTTTCCCCTTCTGCTTTAAAGAAACACATTGTTTTATGCGTTTCATGTTTTCTTGCTGCCAAACTGCAGATGACGATAGGAGCATGTTCACAGAGCAGATTGAGGCGTTGCCGGCGATTCCCAGCCCAGTCAAAAAGCCTGGCACGGTTCAGAACAAGCAGCCACAGCAAAAGAAGCCAGAGAAACAGGAGAAGCCGGTCAAACCGAAAGCCAAGGGAGTGCGGACCAAGGGTCGAATCTCGACACCTGAACGCAAACCTGTCCGCAAAGAGCCTGTTTGCACACCCAGAGAGGAAGTCAAGAAGAAAAAAGGTTCTTTTTATTGCGTTTGCCTTTTGATTTCTGGTGGTTTATTTCTCGCCCATACATTTGTTTTTAGTATAAAAACAACAAAGCAAGGAGAGCATTTTATATTTACATTTATATTTTAACATGGCTCAGCATGACTCTGTGCTTATTATTGCATCTCTCGACTTCGTCCAATGCCCTGTTTCTTCTAAAAATGTAGCTGTGATAAGGAAGACTGACCTTACCAAAAAAATGGAGACTCAGACTCAATCCCCATCCAAAAGGAGCGTGATGAAACCAGCAGCCCGTCAGGCCCGGCCCACCCAGCACCACTCCTGCCCCAGACGGAGGACTACAGGTGACACAGCTGGTGCTTTCTACAGGAGAGTCACCACAGAACCAGTTCCCATTACACGTTACCTCCTCATGTCATGTTTGATTTGATGTCGCCATCCAGTTTTTTTTTATTTTTATTGGTTTCAGTTGTTTCATTTGTCATGTTTGTTTATTTGTATTTGAACACAATAAAGATTGACTCCTATGTTTGTTTTTGTTTGGCTTCATTGATCTTTTGCTTTTCTTCTTGTGTTATTTTTTGCACATTTATAGTTTCTCTCACTGTTTCACTGATTTTCAGACCATGTCCATTTGTACCAGCACCAAATAGAGGTTCGAAGGCTCACTTACACTTCTTTGACCTCTCTGGTCAAAAAGGTTATTTTAACTTATGGTTGCCAGGCAGCTAATAATCCATGGTTTTGATCTTTGAACCTCGTACTATAAAGACTGTAATGCTGCTTTGTCCCACAGGCATTTGCACTTTATTTCACCCTGACAAGTTGAGTTCTGTCACTGATGATGAAAGCTCAGTATATTGCAGTGTTGCCCTAATTAGATTATTTTCCAAAGTCTTACATAATACAAAATCCTCCATTCTGTGTGATATCTTGCCAAATCTTTGCCGAACAGAGCTCTCAAGGGGGCAACAGCCCGTTCCCACAGAACATTCGATTTGTCATATAGCTTACAAAGCCCAATTTTGGAATGTGAAATTGAGCACTATATCTGTATTTTTATATTTCTGTACTCAGGAGAACCAAGTAGCCTTAAAAGGGAAAAAAACATTCATAATCCTCTTTGTATACCCTCACTTATTCTCCTTCAGTATGAAGGTTAACATATGTATTCTGTCTGAGTATTTTGTTTTTTCAGAAATTCTGTTTGCATCTTTGTCCCTCAGAGGCCCTACCAGACAGTCGCCAGCCTCTCAGTGTTGCAAGGCAGTCTCGAGACAGAGCATCGGTAAGCACACTTCACCAGCACAATAATGGCTTGACCTCTGGCACCAAATTCACTCAGAGAACCATACCATTTTGAAGCTTCACTGGCCGAAAGCCAGAATCACTGATTGGGTTTCTACATATAGAAATAAATAAACATGAATCAGGAGAAATGAACACAGATGAATTTAAACTCAACTCCATCTCCAGAATTCCTTGCCAAACTCTCTCCTTGTTTTTGGTGCAACAGCTTTGAAGCCACTATTCCTCGCCACCAATGTGGAGCTGCTGCTGAGCATTTTTAGTGCTGTCACTAAAACGTACACAGCATCTTAGAATCAATACATATTCTTCTCTTGTGACTAAACACTCCCCATACAGTGTAAGCAAGTGCTCTCTCATTTCTAAGTTTTAACCCCTGCATGAAAATCTGTATTAACACCACTGTAAATCATCCTCCAAAATTTATTAAACAGAATATGGCGTTGTTGTTTTTTGGTGAAATATTTCCTACTGTTGCTCTTTAATGAGTTTCGAACAAGTAGACAAGACACATCCATTTAAAGTGTTTTTTTCACTGAGTGGGTGTTGAATCACCCTGTGACATTTCTCCAGCGGCTGTGGTCGTGACTCCATTTTACTCCTCCACCATGGTAATGACAGTTATTGTGTCTAAAAGAACAGAGTTTCTGCATTTCCTAAATGTCATGTCATTACAACACACTTTAAGTGTATTATGTTGCTTTGAGCCCACATTATATTTCATTTTTGATTTATACATATTTTTCAGATTTCTTTCCAACATGTTCACACTGGATGGGCATGAATGGCTGTTTTGTTGGGCTATGATTAAATGCTAAATGCTCAAGATCTGATGTAAATATCTCATCCTACAAGAGATACTGGATATCAGATCTTCAGCACTGATAATGCATGCTATTTTCCTCACTCTTTTGTCACCCTGTGCCCTGTATTTCGGTGCCATGCTACTCACCTGCTGGACCACATTGTTGTACCCTCTCAGTGCCATGCTCATCGTTTACCACTAACAAAGATTCCCACCTACGTATCCAGAGTGACTGCCTCATTAGATAAACCTCATCCATCCTCAGCAGAGCCTCAAGGCTCCCCAGTATTACAGAGACTCATAGTCAAGGTAGGTGGATGGTAGAACAGCAGTTCAGTAGTTACAGGAGTTCTGTAAAGTGTGTTTAAAGTCAATTTTATTTCTGTGATACCACGCATCTAAACCTGTTGTTTCACCTTTAGGTAGAAATAAATCACATCTTCACTGGTCTAAGGATCTTCTTTTTGCACTGAAACAGGATGGCGGTTCATGGAGCCCGGACAAGAGGTCCTCTCTGCCACGTCACGCCGTTCTGAGTCGCCGTGGATACCACGACCACGAGGAGAGTTCAACCTCCATCACCAGCTCTGGCTCCACAGCTCCTCGCAGACCCACATGTAGGCTGCAGCTTCTCTTATTACTGCCCTTTACAAATTACCAGTGTTTGGGTGGCCAAGAGAAAACTCAAGAGGATTTAAAAAATATAGCTCTTAAAAATCAAATGCTGTGATTATGGGTAATTTAAATTCTAGCTTTAGTGCATCGGTGACAGATTTACATTACAGTATTTATTGAGAATTGCTCAAATCTTTTTGCTGTATTTAGTTATACTTAGGATTTTTTCTATTTATCCCATTTACCTTAACAACCTCTTTCACCATCTCTGTCTAGCAGTAACTCTTACGGCTTTTAAATGTTTTTTTTTTTCTGATTATATAGCATTTCGCTCTGAGATGAGGGCCGAACATAGGACAGGACGAGCTCCGAGTATGACAGGTACACAGGGGATGTCTCTGTCACTGTAATAACAAAAAACACTGATATTGTTCTTGTTGCAAAACATGTTAACATAATTTTATTTTATTATACTGTATTATTTGACAATATATTCTATTATAATTAGTAGCAATTGCAGTGACTTTATAAAACACCACCTCTTTACCATCCATTCAGATATTAACCTTTATTCTCCTTCTAACCAGTCACAGAATCAATGCGGTCCCGGTCGGCTCGCAGTGGTCACTCCACCCCCCGCACCCCTGGCTCCACAGCCATCACCCCGGGGAGCCCTCCCAGCTACTCATCATCTTCAAGGACCCCTGGAACCCCTCGATCTCTAAGTTTGATTTCCCAGGAGAGGAAAGTGGCTATAGTGCGCACCCCACCCAAGTCGCCTGCAACCACACCCAAGCAGCTTCGCATCATTAATCAGCCACTGCCTGACTTTAAGAACATCAAGTCCAAGATTGGCTCCACAGAGAATATCAAGTACCAGCCCAAAGGAGGACAGGTGAAGCTCTTCTCTCTTTTTCACTTTCCCCAAAACCTGTAGCTTCTGACTTGTATATGTTTTTCACATATTTTGCATTCTTATTTTTGCTGCTTTTACTTTCCGTTTGTCTTATGTGTCTCTGTTTCACTGCTGATCTCTGAGGTTGATACTGTCATTGAAAAGGTAACATGATTAAATGAAACTGTCTGTCTCCCTTTTAGGTCCATATACAGTACAAATAGTAGTAGTAGTATCCAGAATAAAATAACTATAAAGCAGCTGTAAAGGGCTCAGCAGCAATAAAAACAAGAGACAAACAAGAGAAAAAAAAAACATCTTGCCATGTATTTATGAATAATGCAGTCAGTGGAATCAGAGCATCATTAAGGTCAGTTGTAACTGCCCTGGCATGTATTGTACAGGGAGTTTTTGTATAACTTCAGACTTTTCCATCTGCCTTCATATGCATATTTTTTGTAACCTGCTCCTTGGGTTTGTCTTAATTTATTCTTGTTTAAAGATGAGTTGTGTATTGGTGGACATAGACAAACCCGTGCTGCTATTAACGTTGCTATCTGGACTTTTTAAATACTTATACATGCATACACGGTTACTTTCCCAGATGATGAACGGAGGCATCAGAATGCGCTACGCCATTGTCATTGTTAGCTGTACATATTGATGGAAGTTCTTTGGCTATGACATTGTTGTTAGCCTACCAGAACTAGTGAACAATAACTTTTTTCAGGCAGATTGGCCACCATGGCTTTACAGCTAAGAATAGATTGCCAGCTTTACATGCGTGTGAAATAGTGGAGAGCTAGAATAAATGTGTCAGTGAAGAGAGTTGAGCATTGAGTGAATTAAACCAGTGCGATAATCAACTTAATGTGTCAGAGTAGTCCAAAAGGACATCCTTTTTTTAATGATTTCACAATAGTTTTTACAACGACTAGGTGACAAGTAAATGCATACTTCTATAATATTACATTTGTACTTTTATTTCCACCTAAATTCTAATGCCCCAGATTCCAGTAAAGAGCTGATGTTGACATCTTTGAGTGTCAAAACTGGAACTGTATTCGTCCCTTCAGCATTTCCCCATGGCTCTGTGAGCTGAGGACAGCACTTCATCCGACAGAAATCTGCATTTCAAATCGTGTTTTCTGTTGCCGCACAGAATCTGCATTAGCAGGGTGTTCGGGAGTGTATATCCTACAGTTTGACAAATATCTAGTTCCGGCATGAGTGTGAAGAACAAAGTCAGTGCTGCAACAAGAAGCATAGTAATGAAAACAGCAGTCTGTCTGTAGCCATCAGCTCTTACAAGCCTCCACTGATGACCTGATTAGGAGTCTAAGCATTTGGCTGACATCTTTATGACTTGCCAGGTCTCTGTGTTGCTCTGTGCAGCCAGCCACAAAATAGGGAGGGATCATGCTCCAAATGCCGGCATGTCATCTATAGGAAAAACAGCCTGAGTAGAGTTTCTGTGCACGTTTGCTTGTGTGTTTGTGCACGCAAGCTTGTATGTTGTGTTCTAATCAGTGGCTATGCTACAGCTGGCAACGTTGTTCCTTTTATGCAAATCGCTATAAGCGCGTTGAGACAAACAAATTGTAGCTTATTATGTATCAGGAATCTTACAACATTTTTATGCCAAACTCATATTTTGGATGTGCTCTTGTGGAGGATCATGCAGCTATAAGTCGCCTAATGCAGTATATGTGAGAGGTTGCTCTAGGTAACCCAGCATTTCCCACCAAATGCTACAATGGAAGGGATTGCAGCTTTATTGTTGTTGCTGTGGAAGTGGTTGGCCCATGTTTAAGGGGGAATTTGGACTGGTGTATGTGTGTTTACGTTGGCTGTGAACATTACGCACTTCTGTGCGTCCTGTTATCTGTAAAACAGGCGTCTGGTAACAGAGTTACACTATTTACTCATCATGCCTCATTTATTAAACTGATGCATTTCTTAGTACACTTTTGCTAGAGTTAATTGCAAAACAGATTTATTCATTAATAAGGACATAGCATTATTTTCATTAACGCCAGCATTAACAAAAACACAAATATATTGTCTTTAATAAATGTTGGCGTTGGTTACTGATGTGTCTGTGTCTAAACAGCTTTCACCGTCTTTACCCATAGTGCTGCAGTCTGTGTTTTCACCTGCATGTGTGTCACCCTTGGGTGGGTGTGTCCTAACAGAGTCAAATGCATGTTGGCAGCTTTCATCTAAACACAGGGGTGACTGTCTGGTCACAGCGACTGGCCTGATTCCCCAGCTTCTATTTGGCCACAAGCTGCCTGACACAAAGTTAGAATTTAATTAGTGTCTTAAGGCAATGAATACTGAGATGAACTGTAATGGAACTGTGACAGGTTTTGGATTTTGATTACAATATACAGTTATAAATACACATTTTTGTTTAATTCTAAATGTATCTATTGTAATATTAAACAGAATAGTTAAAATTGTCACTTACTGCCCCCAATGGAGCTCTAACAAATAATGTAGTGACAAAGAATGATGCTCAGAAAATCATAAACGTTTATACTTTAAACAATATTTGGTCTTCCACCCACCAGAATGCTCGCTCATCCTCTTCCCTGACAGCTTCACATTTTTAAAGTGCTCTGTAAGATGAATATTATAGTAACTTGAATTCCTATTTATGCAGTTAGATTTATTTTTATATAAAAAGTTGGTTCTGTCATGGCCAAACCACAACAGAAGTCCTTTAAGGCACTTTACAGTTTTTAAGGTTCAAGACCTTACAACATATAAGTGTATACAGAATTATATAGAAAACCCTACAGTCCTACTTGAGCAGCACTTGGCGACAGTGGAGAGGAAAAAAGGGGAGAGAGAAAAGAACAACAAGCAGCAAAAACATTAGGAGAGGCGCTCAGTGTATCAGTAGAGGTCCCCCAGCAGACTAATCTATAGCAGTATAACTAAGATCCATGATGGATCCAGAGTCACCTGATCCATCTCTAACTGTAAGCTTTATAAAAAATTAAGTTTAAGCCCATACCTAATCGTAGAGAGGGTGTCTCCACAAACTGAACTGGAAGCTGATTCCGCAGGAGAGGAGCTTAATAGCTAAAGGCTCTGTCTCCCATTCTACCTTTGGATTAAGACAACTATCCTTCTGTTTCGCTATTGTCATCCAGTTATGCAGTAAGCTTCTATTTCCACAGAGTTAGAACCAAGATATGCTTTGAACAGCTTTTATCAGATTAGGCAAGGGAAGAGTTTTTCTAGAGCACACCTGTGCTTTCCATGTAAAAATCATAGAAACCAACACACAAAAATAAAATATAAAAGCCATTGCTTGATGTCTAAGCCACACATTGGCTACAAAATACACATAATGTCACTTTTTGTAGAACTAAGCCTAGCTTTAAACAAAGGTGCAGTTAAATCCCAATTAATCTGGCAAAACATTCCAGAGGCGTGGTCCACAGTAGCTAAATGCACGTTTACCAGTTCCAAATCTTCTTCTGGGAATCAGATAGGCTGTAGTTGGTAAGCAGGTCAGAATATACTGGGGCGCAGAACTATGTTGTTTCTTTAGACACCATCAGGAGGATTTTAGAGTCAATTCTGTATTAAACAGGAAGTTGCTGAAGGGATTTAAGTAAATGGGTAATGTGATCTTCTGAGTTCTTCTGAATAAGCTGCAGTCTTCCTATAGTAAATATTTTGATAATCTAATAAAAAGTGATATTACAGTAGTCTAGTGTGTTAGAAATTAATGTGTGAACTATTTTGTTTTCTTGTTTTTGGATACAAAGCTTTTTACTTTCACTATATCCTATCAATAGAATGATGTTTTACTAACACTTGTACTGTCATTTTAAAATGTAGCTTTAATTTAGATTATACATGGCGCTGTAGACTCTTCTCTACCACAGTTAACATGCAAGATTTTAGTCGGACATCATGTACAAGAAATATTTTTAACATGACAGTAATAGCTGTACTCCTCCTCTGACCTTTAGTGGAACAGTCCACTCCGTGGTCTGTGTGGTAGTCTGTCCAGTTTTGAAGCAGCTCCTCTAGTGGCCTCCCACAGCTAGGCCTCCTCCCTGTCACTGACATGTCCATTAACTGTCCTCATAGAAGCACAAGGACCAAAATATGCCAGCAAAGGCCAATCGCAAGGCCTCCTGGATCTGGAAGTCAGTGCTGCGCCTCATCTCCGTTACTCTGTGTCTGTCAGCGGTTCACAATGTGACCTGGACCCAAGACCAGCTGGTATACTTCAGGACTGTTAATTATGGTGCCACATGTTTTTATAGAGGGGCTGGATAAAGAGTGTGCCACTGAAATGATACTAAAAACCTCGACTGTGTTTTATTTTGATCAATTCATACAGTGAATAATTTAAAAAAGACTATTAATGATTAATACCATTTCCATTTGAAAGAGGCTATTATAAAGTCATAGTAAAATAATTAGTAATAGTTAATAAGTATTTTTCTGTCTTGTTTGAATGATGTTTGGTCAAACCAGACATTATGCTTTTGTGATTTGCCTTGATTTTTAGGCTTGCACATCTTCAAGTGAAGAGGTTTGTCTGAAGTGCATGAGTAGCCTAATTGTTATTGCTCACGCCACGCAGCGGTACCGTCTGGCTGGTTTGGTTGCATGTCACAACCTCTCTCTCCCCATGTCTGTCTCTCTCTCAAACTATAAATTAAAAACTAAAAAGCACTCTTTAAAGAGTTTGCTCTTTCAATGAAGCAATCATCAGAATCTCTAAATGTGAGAGTGCCAAACACATGAAATATCAAATGGAACATGATAGGCTAAATTAAATACATTGGTTATTATATATGTACTTATTTCAGTGGCACACTCCGGAATATGTAGTTTTCAAGATGGAACATGTAGTACTTTTCAGTAAATAAATACTTGTACTGTAGTTGTAGCAAGTAGCTGTTAAACTGTAAATGTAATGACATTTCTAAATCTGAGTAACTTATAGGAGTATCATTAAAAAGTGCCATTACTATTAAGATAGAGATCATTTTCTGTATACATTCTTTTGATCTAACTTTAGTTATTTAATATCAACAGAGAACTGGAGCAAATAATTAACTGGGTCAGACAGACGATCGATGGGACAACTTTCCAAAAACATGGCGTATTTGTTTCACACATTACATGACAATGTCACATTAACTGTACCAAAAATAAATACTGCAATGTTGAAGACTTCCCACACGCTGCAGACTTCCTTCATACTCAACAACTACTGCTCAACTAAAGACACTGCAATATATGTGAAATACCCCACATTTTTAATAAACTGCGCTTAGTATTAGTAAGAGTTCATCCCCATCCACCATTTAAAAGCTCCATACTATGTGTGCATTTCTCCATAGATTCAGATTTTAAACAAGAAGGTGGACTTCAGTCACGTGCTGCCAAAGTGCAGCTCCAAGGATAATCTGAAGCACTCTCCCCGTGAAGGCAATGTATGTACCTCTTCATCTTTCCCCCCCTTAGCTGAGGAGGTGGGTGTTGGCCGTGCTTAAGTGTAATTTGTCCAAAGAATTCCTGCTGTATAGTTCAAACCTCACTTTTCTTGTACTATTGTTACCTTTACAATATTATTTTTCTCACATACCCAGGAGTAGCCAGTAACAACATAGCAACTGGTTTGTCAGCTTCCTATTTTAGCTGCCTTCTTGCTGTGAGTGCCATAAATCCCTGAATAACTCAAGTGTCTGGCACCATGTGGCCTCATGTTTAGTGAGAGCCAGATGACCAAAGCCATATGTTAGCAAATGTGTGCTGGGCTATTTAAATAGGACGTCCTCCCTACAGAAAGTCTTCTCATCATTCATTTTTGATTAGTTTTTCATTTAATCCTGCTCTTAACACTGCACTGGTATCTGTGTCTGGTAGCTTTTTTGTGTTGTCTTGTTGCAGCTTTTGTAGATTACCCCAGAGACTAGTCGCAGGTTTGCCGTTGTGTTAAACGTGTTATGTTGTACTCCAGAAATGGCTTCTCATTTTCATATACACTGCCCGCACAAAAAAAAAAGTCCCACTCTCTTATATTTCCTGGACCACCTTTAGCTTTTATTATGGCACACATTCACCATGGCATCATTTCAATGAACTTGCAGTGTCACAACATTTATTCAGAGTCCAGAATAATTTTCACCAAGATCTTGTATTGATGATGGGAGAGTCGTTGTCATCTTGGAATACTGATCGAAGAACCTGGTCATTCAGTATATTCAGGTAGTCAGCTGACCTCATAACATATTACCACATTAGGCCTGACCAACTGCAGCAACCCCAGATCATAGCACTGCCCCCACAGGCTTGTACAGTAGATATTAGGCATGATGGTTGCCTCACTTTACCCACCTCTCTTCTTACCTTGATGCACCCATCGCTCTGGAACAGGGTAAATCTGGACTTATCAGACCACATGACATCTATACAATATGTATACATTTAGAGAATGAAACAGTTTAGTTTCATTTTCCGTCCTCCTTCATTTTTCTTTCCCCTCCAGCAAGAGAAGTACACTACTGTTTTTAGAAAAATGAATGGACACATCTAGTTTTTGTTTGTAATTTCTGTTGGGGAGAATTTGAAGGTAATGTGTGCTTTTATTCAGTTGCTTTCATGTCTTTGTTCTTTTACTTGGGACCCAAAAGACTCAGTTATTGTACCACAGATATTTAGACCTTAGGGAAAGCAACAGGAAGAAAACATTGTGCTAACTGGGAACTGATCACGCAGCTGTATCAGTGTAGTTCCCCTTGGTTTTAATGTGCTGCTGGGTGAAATGTATTTATTATTAGTATTTATGTACCAGCTACACTATGTCTCTATCTGACACCTGCTTTCTCTTCCTGTAGCTGCACACGGCTATTCAACATATCTGCACAGCAATATATTTTTTATCGTCCTTGCATCCTAAGCTAATGGTCTCATGTTTAAGCTGATTTTGATTTGCATTTGTACATTAAGTCTGAATTCAGACATTAGGAAATCATAAAGCTCTCAAAGAGTTACTGTCACTTGTCTCGCAAAATGGTGGAAAGCGGTGTTTTATGAAATCCATAAAAACAAATCAATTCAAACAGCGTCTTGAAATGTCATGTTAGTCTGCACCAAAGCTTTTTACTGCCTACACGGATTAGTTTTTTTTTTTTTACAGTTTCATAGGATGTTAAGCGACTTCCAAGAGAATGTCAATTATTTGTGCCTGTGCCATAGTCAAACAATTGATGGAAACAGTTTAGGAGATGTTTAAAATTAAGAATCATGCCAGAAAGCCCAAGCCTTTTCCCACATCATTCCTAACCTCCGCCCTTTTTAGGTTCTCATCCCCAGTGTTAAGCTGGACTATAGCCATGTTCAGTCTAGGTGTGGGTCCTTGGACAGGCGGGGCTACTCAGCAGGAGGTGGAAACGTGAGTCTTGTCCACATTTGTCTTAGTGTTATTTGTGTTTTGTGTGTTGTGCTTTTTTCCGTGTTGCCTTTACCTCTTCCCAGTTTATTGTCACTCACTCATTAAGGCAGCTGTGTTGGTGCTCTTTACCTGACTGCCTCCCGTCAACACACTGTTCTTCATTGGTGGTTTGTGTCTTGCAAGGAATTTTGAAAGAAAAGTCCAATTTTTAAATACTCGTGCCAGCATCTCTTTTCCTCATCTGCTGCCAAACTTGCATTTACAGACATTTGAAGGCCACAGTTACAACGTGAGCTCCATCTGTAGTGTCTGCTTTCAGCAATGTGCATTATGACAGTAATGGAGATATCATTGATTTACAATCACCAAACATAGACACACATATTAAAATAAAAATGTGTTCAAACGTAAACACTATACTAACTTATTACATGTTGAGAAAACAGAAAAAACTCAGTGAAATCATATTTAATGTGATTATCTTTTATCTTTAACAAGCAAAGCACATTAGCAGGTAGGTTGTTTCTAAGCCTGCTGAAGAACATGAAGGACAGGTTGTCTCAGCATCCCCTGTCTCTTTATGTAATCCCAGACTGACTCTTAGAGATTGAAATCAGGGCTGCTTGTTCTCCTTGTGGCTGAAGGTGTTGCTCCTAATGACTATTGTATGTTTAAGGTTGTTGTCATGCTACAGAATTATTGCATGGTGAATAAAAAGTTAATGTCTAAACTATCTAAGACTTTTTTAAAGTGCTGTTTCAAGAGAAGTTGCTTCTTCTCTCTGCTATGTTTTCAAATTGAACTGTACGTACAGTACACCAAGTTGGGAGATTTTACTGACGTCTCTAACTCTATACTGTATATATACTGTAAACTGTATATACTGGTTGGGGTAAGTGGAAAGAGGAGAGATAAAACAAACATTGTAGCATGGCAAGGCCTGAAACTAGACACAGGAAACGCACAGCTCTAAGGGGTGTGTGCACAGAGGTACAGAGAGAGGAAAACAGAGAGGAAGAAGCACAATCAGAGGAGAGAGAGAAGACTTCTCATTTATCTCATGTCTGTGTTAGTTCTGTCCTAGAACTGATTACCTGACTACTAACGTGGACCTATCAGATACACCTAGTACATTTTATACTGTGATACAACCTGCAGCCTGTTGACATTCACCTGCACTGACACAAACCATATTTGTCTTTAAAATCATGCTGTGTAACATGTAATGCATGTTATAGGTGCCTCCTGGTAGATGAACAGCCCAAGATGTTGTGGTTTGTCAAGTGGCTCGTGTTCACGATCACACTTTTTCTGTTGTGTTTTTCCTTTCAGGCTATTTAAGAGAGGAGAAAATTTAAAAACAAGAGTGGTTACACAAAAAGACACGTGCAGTATCAACTAAATGCGAGACAAAGTGACTGTTGACCACAGGGGCGTTCTAGGGATTCATCTTAGGCTGTGGTGTGCCTCCTCTTGTCCATTGTGCTGTGTCTAAAGCTTTGTCAGCTCTGCTCTGTTTGCTGTCTCATTGGTTCACTCCTTACATGTCTCTCTGTGTTTTTTTTTTTCTTCAAATCTCCAGGTTGTGTCACATAACTGCACATCCCTGTCTCCTTTCCTCTCTGCCTGTGGCCACTTTCATCTTTGAATTCTTTTTTTTTTATTGCTTCCTCACACTGAATCTTTACTGTTGTATGGTAACAGATTTTCTGAATATGCACAGTCACAGCTCTCACATAGCTTGTATTAAATCTTGGTTCACATTTGATGTGATTATCTTTTGTCTTTAACAAAGACAAAAGATTTTTTTTTTTTTTAACAGACCAACAGTTTTCTGCATAGCGGGACACAATAACTGTTATTTAATAGTCACTTGTATGGTGCTCATGTCTGTTCTTCCTCGTGTTTTTTTAATAATTACATACAATTAGATCACTGTGCTGGAATGTAGGCAACTGCTGCCTTTCATTCTCAGTTGATACCTAATCATTTTCTTTAAAGAGAGGCTAAAGCTCAGTGCAGGTCACTGTACATTCTGTAAGTTCATATAATTGACAAAAGGAGGATAACAGTGATTGCCTCTCATTTTGTAACCTCATTGTTACTCACAGGCTCTGATCTTGTCTTTTACTAACTTTGCTTCTTTCAGGTGCAGATACAGAACAAGAAGATTGACTTGAGCCACGTGACCTCCAAGTGTGGCTCTCTAGACAACATTCATCATCGGCCAGGTAACTTTCAGCCCGCGCTCGTGTAGGTGGGAGATTGGAGACGCGTGATTGTAACCATGAGGTTGTCATTGTCACCATTAACTTTGCTACATGTATTATACACTGAGGACATCTAGCTCTATTTAGTGCTTCTAAGATGAACTTGAGCAAGGCATCATCTGGATCTGCTCTGTTCACACTGTGGTTATAGTGTGAGATTGTATTTAATGGGAGCCAATCAGAAAATGCAACAAGCTTTGTTTAATTTCTAGCTCCCAGTCATTTACTGTGAGAATGATGATTATCAACCAGTCACACTTGACAACCATCTAACATAACATTAGATCCTACATGTAGCATTAACACGTGATTCACATCTGCATATAATGTCTGCATAAGGAACAAGGAAGAATAAATCCATGTTTATGCATGGTAAATGCACCATTAAGGATCTCATAATGCAGTATGAATGTATGCATGAATGCACTTCATACAGTTTGACCACTCCTATGCTTAAACTTAAACTGTCACCATGTCAGAAGTTGAATTGTATGCAAATTGAGATCTAATCACAGATTAGAGGGGGATTTACATAGAATCTCACAGGTTAGCTGAATTCTCTCTATATGTCAGATACCAAATGTTAAAGCAAGTTATGAATTTTAATGCGCCGTGTTTAAATAGTAAATATAGTTGCTATTTCCCTTGTGAAATAACACTGAAAAGAAACTCCACTGATCTGGCTCACGATGAGCTGAAAAAGTAACAACAGCAGAGGAAGTGGATTGACAGCTCGATGATTCTGTCCACAGGTGGCCGAATGTGGGAGGTGTTGTGTTTCCTCCTGGCCTTGTTGCTTTCTGTATTTCTACCCTGAGTGTGTGAATGTGGAGCAAGTTGTTGATTGACTTGTCGGTTGACTCGGTCAAAACTGAAGAGCGTGTTGTTTCCATTTCCAATCACGGACTGCGAAAGAATCCCATTGTAGATGGCTTGCTTCACTTCTCACACATTCTTCAGGCTAAGAAGGTCGGTGAACAGTGTTGTTTCAGTTTGAATATATGACCCAGTGCATTGAAGACTTTCTTTTTAATGGGGTTAGTAGCTATATCTTTTGATCATCAATAACTTGATGCAGGATGCAGGATGCCAAACATTAGCGATGCTCCCCTCACAGACCGCAGAGAGTGAGTTCGTTCTGGATGGCATCAGAAGTTAAATTCACAGTATTTATGCACAGTGTTTACAATAAACTACTGTTGAATAGAAAACTGCAGACCTATACCTATTGCATTACTGAAAAGATAGAAGAACATAATGAGCAGGGAGGCTGAATGAGTGCTGTGGTGACTGCTTCAGGTCCCGGAGCTCCACCTGCTGGCTGCTTTCTGTCATTGTCTTTATTTTATAACCTTTCATTGAGAGTTTGCTGGGCACACACACTCTCTTTAAACGCATTACACACACACCCTGTCTCTACAAAATGTCTCTCAGCATTTTTTTCTCTTCTTTCACCCTTCGTCAGTTGTTGCCACTGTGTGAATACGTGTAGTAATCTCACATCTCTGCTGTGTGTGTATCGTTTTTTACACTTTTACACTTTCTCTGCTTCTTTCCAGGGGGCGGTAACATCCGTATAGAAAGTGTGAAGTTGGATTTCAAAGACAAAGCCCAAGCCAAGGTGGGTTCCATGGATAATGCCCACCACATTCCTGGTGGAGGCCATATCACGGTGAGTGTCAGCTTCATGCTCCCAATCCATGATTAAAGGAAAACATCAAGTTTTTGAGAGATTGTCTTAGTAACAAACACAAGTATAGTTTATAAAAGCACACACTTTGTAGGTGCCCATGCAGAATTTGCTCATGCACAGTTTACCTCTTGCCTTAATGTGTCAGGTTAGCTGTGAAGAATGTAAACAGAAAAATGTCTATGTCCATGAATATGGTGGTTATCTTGGAAAATATGAGTTGCATCAATCTCACTTAGCATTAAATGGGTAAAGTTTAGCTTCAAAAATATTTACATATATGTAACATACCTTAAATAATTACATATATGTACATATTGCCAACAGGCCAATCTTTCAAAAACTTGTTGCATTCCTTTATCCTGTGACGGTAGCAGTAAAGGTATAGTAAATACTCCATTATCAATATTTAGTGTTGATCAGATATTCAGTTCTGCTCACATGTCTAGAAAGACGAGTTAAACACAATTTTCAGTTGTTCAAAAGCTGACTCACGAAAATACGCAGTGTCTTCATTTTCTTCGCGTGATGTGGAAATGTGTGTCTTCTCTTTAATTCACTTCCCCTTTCGCACCACCTCTGTTGAGTAGATCGAGAGCCACAGGCTGACGTTCCGCGACCACGCCAGGGCCAGAGTGGACCACGGGGCGGAAATCGTCATCCAGTCACCGGGCCTGTCTGGACTGGAGTCCCCCCAACGCCACCGGGACAGCCAGCTATCCTCCTCTGGCAGTCTCAACATGACGGAGTCGCCGCAGTTAGCAACCCTGGCCGAGGACGTCACCGCGGCGCTGGCTAAGCAGGGCTTGTGAACACTGGACCTGCTGATTCGTCTACTGCAACCCAGACATCCTCACCCAAGTTCCCTCAAACTTTTCCGCCCACTCCTGCCACCCCGACACCAACCACAGCCAAACCACAGTCTCTGAACATCTCCACCACAAGAACCATCTCTTAACTCTAAGTAGAGACTCGATTTAGGAGCTACTGTACTTTGGTCCTCTTTATTTCCTGTCTATTTTAAACCCTAATATGTGTTATTTCTGATTCCTTTTGTTGGCCTCTCTCTTTGAATGATGTTGCATAGAATAGTTCAGTCTAAGCACTGGCCCTAGGTAAGATTAAGTATGTAACAGCCAGGTGTTGACCTGACTGGCCCAGGATCAGTGTTTTAAAAAAGCTACAGCCTTCTTTTTCTACTTTAAGTAAAGTGGCCAGCACACCATGCAGCACTTATTGTTCTTGCTCAGTAAACGTGCATGGATGCCAAACCCCTTAACAAACTAAGCATCCTTACTCTAAGTCATTCTTGTCATCCAATATATAAAATATTTAACAAATATATATGTGGAAACATGTATAAAAATACAAGTTCTTTGCCATCTACATGTCCTCAAAACATTTTAAAAGGAAGTGACAATATGGCTACAAAATATATCTGTACAATTGCATTATTGCAAGAACTAGGTCATGTTATGACAAGCATGTATTGATTGAAATATCAAAAGAGGCTATTTTGTAATTTAAAAAAAAAAACATTTTAGTAAGTTATTTCCTCGATTATTGGATAAAGATTAAACAAGTTCATGTTTTGTAGTTATTAGTTGTTTACAGTGTAATGCTTGGTGACAATGTCAAGACAGCTGGTTTGGTGTCCGTAAGGAATGTATCTCAGTCCTGTTGAAGAGCATCATATACACTCCTCGTACAAACTAGAAGGCTGTTTATATATTTAAAAACAATACTAAACACTGGAGTTCATCCCACTAACCCGCATTTAAAAGAAAAGACAGTTAAAGTATCGTCTGCTGCTGAAAGCGAGCTTACGTGAGCGAGCAGTGCATCTGTTTCCGCACTAGCACGGGCTGATGTTGCACAGGGCTGTCTGCTGTCCAGACCACGGAGGGAGACGCTACTATTTGCGGACCAGAGATTTAGCAGAAGCAACCACTCTGAAACATGTCTGTCTGTGTGTGTGTGTGTGTGTGTGTGTGTGTGTGTGTGTGAGTGTGTGTGAGTGTGTGTGTGCCTGCAGGTGTGTGTGCGTGTGCGTTTGGTGCAGATGCCATGCCATTTTAACACAGATGCTACCGGATCTGGATGTTTTCTTGCAATATGTAGGGGAAACAATTTAAGAAAGAAGATTTTGGAAAAACCATCAAAAAGAGACTCGATGAAGAAAAATAAAACGTCCGAGATAACTCGTTCGACTCCTGTTAAAACCTGCTAAAAGTGTTTTGGTTATCTCGTTTCTTTTTCAGACACCATATGTGGTATATTCTGCCTCCTGCCTAATTACTGCCCTCACCTGCGACTGTTTGTTTGCTTCAGTGTTTTTTCTGCATTCCCCATCTCCGTGTGCCCCCTTTCCCCGACCTCCTGCTCCACCCTACAGCAACTGTAAATGTATTTAAAAGGTCAAGTAGATGTACGCAGTTTTTCTCTTGTTGATATGACTCCAATTACACTAATTAATGACAATAAAAAGGACAAAAACTGATACAGACGTATTGTCTTTTTTTTTTTAAAGACGACAGCAGTTTGACATTGACATTTTGGGAACTCTGGTACTGTATCTGTAAAGTAAATATGTAGCTTGGCATAACTTAGCATGACATAGCTCTGTCTAAATGCTGCAAAAGCCACCGAGCAGCTGCAGCATCTCTATAGCCGATGAATAGACGGTGAATACGATTATTTTCCAGACTATCTGGTCCTTTCATGTTCTTCTGGCTGAATTCATTATGCAAATGGTTTGCATCAAATAAGCAGAGTCAAAAATTCAGGATTAAAATGGGAGTTTGTGAAAATTTTATTGTTAAATGGCAGAGGATACAATAAGTTAAGACTTGGGGATGGGTCGGGTGAGGAGTGAATTCATTTTGATGGCCAGTCCGGGGCCAAACCAGTCAACTTCACTGGCGGATAGACAGCCAGTAAAACAGTAGAGTGACAGGAGGGGATGGTCCTCATTATCCCACCTTCCCTTCCACCACTGTTCCATTGTGAAAACCACTGACGATTTAAAAAAAAAAAAACAAACACTGAGACTTGGGAAAAGAAGAATCTTGTGGGAGATAGGGATGTCTTCCTGAACAGCAAAGCAGAGGAGGAGAGAGAGAGAAAAAAAAAGCACCAGTTGGACATGAAGAGTTAAAAAGTTTTGAACAAAACAAACAAAGGTCTCAGGAAAATGACATCTCATAGTCCTTTGTTCCCCCCCCCCCTGCTTCGTCACGCGTGGAACATGAAGCAGCGAGTGGATGTCGTGACACCATGGGGTCTGCACATACACAATGCTCACCGCCGCAGTGGCAGGGTCCTTAGACAGACATGATGTGCTTGACAAAGGCTGCAGGTGAAGACGCGGGGCGGGAAGGAAGAGACGGAAACGAGTGTGAGACAGAAAGTTCGACAGCCTTGTAAGAATGGAAGAAAACTAGATAACTCTAGATTTTTCACTCACCCTCATAGTTGACACAGCCGTTCTCGTCCTCCTGTCCCGCCATGAGAGAGTCGATCTCAGCCTCCGTCATCTTCTCTCCTGTAGCAGAAGGCAGACGACGGCCAGCGTTAATAACACACAGTGTGACACACAGCTGCGCAGAGCAACATGTCAGGGACGTGGCCCCCCCCCCCGACTCACCCAGCGTTGACAGAACGATGCGCAGCTCGGCACCCATCACTGTGCCGTTGCCCTCCTTGTCAAAGACGCGCAGACCCTCAACGTAATCCTCATATCCTGCCTTGTTTGGGCTGTTGATGATGGTCTGGAGCATGGGCAGGAAACCCTCAAACTCTACTCTCTTGTTGGCCATGTCTGCACGAACGGAGAACAGTTCACATTTCAGCATTCAGTGTGCTGCAGCATTTCAACCTTTGAATTTCTTATCTACCAAACTCTAACACCTCCCTACTAATTGCGACCTAGTTCAGTGACATGCCACACATGCAGCTCTCTTACCGTCAGCGGAGGGGTTTCCCAGAATTTTGGTCACCTCCTTGTTGGTGGGGTTCTGTCCCAGAGCGCGCATGATGTCGGCGATCTGGTTGTATGCCACCTTGTTGTCACCCACCCTGTCGAACAGACCGAAGGCCTCCCTGTAGTCTGCAGAATGGAAGGGAGAGATGACGCCATCATCCGAGTGAATCCAATAAATCAGATGAGTGTGTGTGTCAGAGGTGTCCACCACTGAGTTTATAATGAGTAGACTGTACTCTGAGGAGCTTTAAATGCTCAGACGGCACAGTATCTCATGCTCTATAGTAATTCAAATAGAAGCTGATACTTGCCATTAACTTACTCACTTGTCTAATGTTTCATTTGTGCAGGATTGTGTGATTTTAGAGTTAGTTTTTTCTTGATAGCATCACAGCACTGTATCAGAGGTATCCTAGAGCTAAGCTATGCAAATATGACAGTGGAACCAACAGTGTGTATGTTAGTGGAGCAGTGACAGTGATACATTTTGATTTGGGTGTTTTATTTCTCCAAGGGAACAGAATTTGTGGCTGTTGCTTGGCTGCCAGCAGGTGGAGGCAGCTCACCTCCAAGCTGACGGCAGAAACAAGGGCCACACATGCAAAGGCTGAACAGACTCCTGTCAAGCGCCGTCACCCCTCATACTATTTCAATCGCAGCTGTCTCCTTCTCTCTCTCTCTCTCTCTCTCTTTCTCTCTCACCCGAGCTACGGGTTCTTTTAAAAGACCACCTTGGAATTGATAAACATAGCTGAGAATATGAGCCCCCTCCTTTAAAAGGCAAGGCCCTCTGTGGGTGAGCTGAGCAAAAGTAGGGAATGCTGACTGCAGCATAGCACACGCGCCTGCCGGACAACAGGTCTGGTGTGACGGTGTCTAATCCTGGGGGGGTCACGAGGGACCAATAGCATGCAGGTGTTTCTATCCATCACACACCATCAATTTTTCTGGCTGTTTTCTTTGTGCATCGCTTGTTAAAGGAGCTAATTAAAATCCTGTATGATGTTTAGCACTGAATTCACGACACATCCCTTTTTTTTTTTTGACAGCAGCCGCTTAAACACTTGTTTAAAGTCTGTCCAACCAATCAATCTGAACCAGTCTAAGGTAAATTGAGTGTTGTGGGCTGTAGGTCATGTGGTTGCAGGGGTCAAATGAGGTTTACGTACCTTCAATCTGGTCTGCACTGAATTCCACCTACAAGCCGGTTAAAAAAAAAAGAAAAGAAAAGTCAGCCAAGTCAGCATGAAACACTATAAATGCAACAAGCATCCAACCACCTTTTATTAAAAACAACAGCACACCCATATTCCCACTTAATCTAGAGGAATAAATCCAGTCTAAACCAGGATTAATCTCTGATAAAATTAGCATCGCACGGTGCCACCTGATCGAGATCCATCTTTAGCTACGTTAACATGTCCACATTTGGTGTCATGCTGCATTACCTAACACATTAGTCACCACCTAGTTAGTCCAATCCAGAGGGCCGGGGGGGGGGGGGGGGGGGGGGGGGGGGGGGCGTAGGCTAAACAGCGTGAGCTATCCATGGTTCTATTCATTCTCCTCAGTCCTCTGCAAACCTGTGAGTGTGTGGGCCCTCAAATTATGAACTGCTCTTCCAACACATAGGGTCTAGTCTGACCTTCTATACCTTCTATATTGTCCAGTTACGGATTAGAAAAGTGAAACTTGATGTTTCATTAAGCTTTTATGACCCCCCCCCTCCATCATCTATTTTTTATATGAAGGATGGAGAAATGATGGTTCAGATGAATTAAAGTTGTCTTATTCTCATATTGATCAGCTTTTAAAGGTAGGAAATAAAACTGAACTGGAAAAAAAAAACTGAGCCCTATCAAGAACCCCCCACCCCCACCCCTCTCCAGGTCCAAGTTCAATCCCCAACTCTTCCTGAGCATCCATTATGCCATCTGCATCCCTTCCCCTCCTCCTCCTCCTCCTCCCCCCCCCTCTCCACTCCAGACCACATCACGCTTCATCACGCGTCATGGTACCTTGACGGCGGACAGATCGATGGCGGGGGCGGCTTTAGGAGCAGGGGCTGGCTCGGGTGCCGGTGCAGGCGCCGGTGCGGGTTCGGCCTTCTTGGCGGGAGCCTTAGGGTCCTTCTTGGGTGCCATTTCAGCGGAGAGTAGAGCTACTGTGACCCTGGACGCACAGACAAATTCCCGGTGGAGGAGACAACACAAAGGAGCGCAGCGCAAAAGTGGAGGGAACTCGGAGCAGGAGCTCCCGGTTTGGGCGTTTTTATATGAGGCTATTTTCCCTCTTGACCCCCGTCAGCGCTCCTGCAGTGTGAGGATTGGACAGCATATGGGAGGGGGGGGGGTCTCTCTAAACATGGCTTATGGGGCTGCGGGCCAGAAATGTTTATTCACGTCTTATACCTATAATGAAAAAGGAAAACATCGGAAACGCTATGAAAGGTCATCTGGGGTCATCTTTACGCGCTTTACGCGCTCAGCTGGAACACTTTACGCACGGGATGACTCTCCATTTGGCCATGTAATTACAATATAACGTTTTA
The DNA here is from genome assembly GCF_900324465.2 of Anabas testudineus. Taxonomy (NCBI): domain Eukaryota; kingdom Metazoa; phylum Chordata; class Actinopteri; order Anabantiformes; family Anabantidae; genus Anabas; species Anabas testudineus. The sequence continues at coordinate 15,483,463 of NC_046629.1, read as the reverse complement.
ATATTTGACAACACTACTATCTGTATGGGTCATTCATGTGTAACCATAGACCTAGTAAAGCCTGCACTGGACACAAATGAAGAGTGAGTAGCTGATGAGCTCTTGCTCGGAGAAAATATCAGCCTATGTCTGGTGGAAATGAATGTTTTGATGAATGTTCAGAAATAAGGCACTGACAGACTTGAGGCCAGTAGTTCCTAGAAAATAAAACACATACCTGGTCAAATGCCCTGAGCACTGCAGAGTCAGTGTGACTACACACCGGCTTACATACATTGAGACACACTGAAGCTGCACGTCGAGTGCAGTGGAGTCGAGACATCACCATATATTTTTGTTTATTTGTTCTTTGACTCATCATCACTCATTTTCCCTTTACATCACTGATGCGGCTACAGTATAGCATCATCATCTGACTGCACCGGTTCTATCTAGTGCTGCGTAGTCAAGCATCACACTGTACTTTATTTTAAAGTTTTTACAAAGTTCCCGGAGTCTCCAGGAATACAATTTGCCTATATTATCATACTAAATTTGGGGGGGGGGAATGTAAAATGTAAAATGGATAAAATGATGCATGATACACCAGGGACGTCTGCATTTGATGTAATGGTGCAGCCATTAGAACATGGAATATGTGGTTGAATAATTTACAGTGTGCCAGCTGAGGCAAACAAATTTCGAATATGCAGTGTATGTATCAGTGTCGAACAGTTAAAGAAATGAAAGAAGAAATAAATGTTAGTTTACTTCATCGAAAAGACACTGAGGATTAGAAATTAGAGAGACAGGTAGTAGAGCTCACAATGAGCCATTGTTTGTTTCTAGGCACTGACGATGTGCACCGGTTGTGTGTTCAGTTTGTATTGGCGGGGGTGTCCTGTCACCTACTCTGGGGGGTGGGGGGGGGGGGGGGAGACGTGACGTAAAAAAGCAAAGGGAGCTGGAGATTCGGTCGAGCTTTCAGCTGCTGATGCCAGTAACTCAGCCGAGGCAAAGAGCGCAAAATCTGCCTCCTTAATTCTTATCTATATCTGTCCCCCCAGTGCCATTGGTGCGGCCCTGCCCCCACCACTGTGACAGGGCCAGGTGACGAAGGAACTGCATAAATTCCTCCACCCTGCAGACCCCCCCCCCCCCCCCCCCCCCAACTTGCTTTCACTGACCCCATCTCCACTAGCGCCATAGAAAGCCTCAGTCCCTCAGCTGTCATCTGGGCTCACCCCCGGCACCTAACTGCACCTTCTGCAAGTCTGACTTCCCTTAACTCCCCCCCCCACCCCACTACAGAAACTTTGCTCCACTCCTTGCACCTGTGCTGCAGTCCGATCTGATTAAAACTATAGTAGGCATGGTGGATCTGGGCTTTATTAAGATGTGATGGCAGGTTGTCTTGAGTCAATAAAAAAAAAAACGACAGTGATCAAGTTTATTTGTCACTTAGCCTGCGGAGCCGTGTTGTGTGAGTCATAAACACCACTGAGTTGAATGTGGTCTCAAATAATCCACTGCAGACAATTTGTCTTGTGTCAGTGTCTGACTAAACATATAACCCTGTACTTACCTCATCAGTGCCAACTCCTTTTGCGAAAGCCATTCTGGAGATGTGAGGTAAGATACCCTAAAGGAGAAGGGGGGGTGGGGGGTGGGGGGGTCATCGGTACAGTAAAGGGCACGACAATCACATGCCATCTGAAGCTCAGTTTCAACAACTACTCCAGGTGATCGCCACTGACGTCTGAGTGAGGGATTCATTCTGAATGGCGAAAGAGGAAGCAGAAATAGCAATTCCAATAGTTCAACAGGTCAGAGGTCGTCTGCAAATATTCTCACTAAAAGTTTCTATGAGAATCTTCACAGACATTTAGCTACATATATATATATAGGCATGAACACCCGGCGACTGATGCAGGAGTGTGAAAGAACTTTGAGGAAACGTACAGGAGATTACAGCAACCATTTATTCTTTAACTTGAGATGCACACAACAGGCTTGTCCGTTCATGATTTTAATATTGCTGTTAGGGTGTGCTGAAGAGCATCCTCTGTTCTGGCGGGTTGCACTCAAAGATGCACTTTTTACAACCAGTGATCTTTTGATGTAAAAACGAATGTGCGTTGTGCATAACACAGTTAGTTGCAGCATTAAATTCTGCATCTCTGCATCTCATATTTATTTAATTTAAGAGTCCCTACGAAAAAAGTGTGAGGATCACAGAATTGCATATTTGTACCGAATTTCACAGAAACCCAGCCAACAGCCGGGCCGACCAACCAAATGACCAACTGACCGACATAACAACATACCAACATACCAACTTTAGCATCCTTAGAGCCGGCTTAAAAAAAGATGGCGTAGGTACAGTAAGAACCTTATCACCTGGGAGTGGTTCCTCCACTTTCATTGGGTGGTGAATGTGCATAGTGATGCACACCTCACACCTCTATTAAGGTGTAGTTTGGGGAAATGGACAGCATCACTGTATGTATGAGCTGTTAAACCAAAGCTCGGTGAAAAAAGACAGCTACTGTGCGTTCGAGGAAGTGAAGCTGGTTTTATTATAATCCTCACTCAAATGTGAGTAGATTAACACATGCAAGGTGGTTACTTTGTCTTCTACTAAAAAAAAAAAAACACCTATATATAAATGAGCCAGTTAGGACAAAGACTGTTAATGACAGCTGTCAGAGCTATTGATATTTTACTTGACCTGTGTTCTTTCTTTAGCAGTCTGGTCTTCCAGTTGGCCAACACCTGCTCTGAAAGCGTAGTTCTTTATCTATCCTCAAATTCAAACTTTTTTATTTAAAGACATTAAAATGATGCGTGCAAAATTACCCATTGCAGCAAAAATGGTGAAAAACTGTTAAAGCAGCTTCTCCCGAAACAACAGTGTATCAGACATGATCAGTGACCACTACTGGGAGATTGGGATGTTTAAGCGTCAGTGAACGGGTAATGAGATACAACAACCAAAGTGGAAGGCAAAATGCAACAGAACAAATGGAGTTCATTTAAATGAAACACTGTAATTATCCAATACTTCAATTTATTTAAATGATTTCATCTGATTACCACGAGCATGGAAGGTTCTCGCAGTCAAGAGCGGGATGCTGTGGCCTACAAGAACTCATGCGCATGGATCGAAAATGTTAAAATGATAATGTAGAGACCTTTGTAAACTGTGTAAAATGTGATCAGGTAAGAAAAAGGGACATGTTGAGGTTGTGTCAGTTTATATTAGGGGTGAGATAAAAGACTTTTTATCAATATTCTTTTGCAAAATGATATCTTGGAGCTTGCCTTTCTTCTCCACCTCCCCACCTACTGGCTTTGTCCTTGGGGGTGTGTGTGTGTGTGTGTGCAGGCTCTATAACTGTCCACTCTCAGGAATGATGGCGTGATCTAAAGCACTGATGGTGCCTTCTTGTTGCGTTGCATCTCTCAAATTTGCCCTCTACTTCGTTCTATTTCCGACTTGGGCCTTCGCTGTTGAACAGAAGAAATGTCGCTCCCGTTATCAGAACCGGGACTAAAGCATCAGCCGGGATATTGTGAGCTGTGTAATTAATCTATGATTAATGAAATGTGAAGAACCTGAGCTTAAGAAAAAAAAAAAAAACATGTGATGAGTGAAGTGTGGTGCAAGATTCCAAACATGGCCCGAGGCCCCTAGTTCCCTGCGTGGCATTTTGCCTTTGTTGGAGTTGCTCCATTGAAAGGCAGAGAGAGGGATATGATGGGGAACACTGATGAACAAAACAAGCCATCTGGGATGACTAGAGAGTAGACTTTGGACTCTGGTTCTGTTCACCCCCCTCCACCCCCTTTAAACCCAGAGTGCTTCCTTCCCTGCCCACCAACCATGCCAAAAGGAATGGGGCTGTAACTGAGCCTGCGGGGACAGATGGAACCTATTTATAGTCCCTACAGAGAGGTGTGAAGTTTCTTGGGATTTCTAAGAGTGGGGGCCATTGCTTCTTAAGGGGGCTGCAGGCTCTCTGTCCCTCACTCGCTCTCTCAAAAAGCCCTCCACTGGCCACGCAGGGATTAGATGGGGGCAGGCTAAACAAAGCTATTCACTGCCCTTTTCACTGGGGACACTACATCATTACATAGGAAGGGAATCCGATACGAGCCAAAAGAAACAGTGTCCTTCCTCCGTTTGTCCAGCTGATGTCTTGGTCTTTCTTTGCCATGCTGGAGGCTGGAGTTGCTGTTGCAGCCAGGGCAATCACACTGTCCTAATGCCATGATGGCATCACCCAAAACAAGAACGGTGATGTTGCTTGTAGGTCTTCGCCCAACTTGACAGCGCATGTTATAACACTGAATCTGGATGAGAGCAGTCAGGACGGTTCTGAACATGGTGATAATATAACACATATTGTATTACTGTTGCACTGTTATGGAGGCTTGAACCACTTTGTAACACTACTACTAATATTTATACTCCTCCAGAAGTTAATTCAATTAGTGCAAGTAGTGACTGAAAGGAATAACAAACAATTACATTCAGATTTAATTGCACACCGAGATCCATGCTGGTTTGGGATACTGACCCCTCATCTCCTAATCCCAGATGCGACTCCTAGTACTGTGTCACTACTTCTGCTAGAATCAGTGTGTGTGAAATCCAATCTAAGGTTACTGAAAGAAAGGTTCAAACAACTGTAAAGCTCGGAAAGGTCAAAATCTGGCACTGGCTTCTAGTGTGTCAAAAAATGTATTTTAAAAAACTACTATTGGTTTATTTCACACACTATAACATTTGCGATCTGCTCGATTGCAACCGCACTGTAA